>NW_022196911.1:6112207-6124498 GCF_008632895.1 Mastomys coucha | reverse complement strand
AGGAGGAGGAGGAGGAGGAGGAGGAGGAGGAGGAGAAGGAGAAGGAGTAGGAGAAGGAGAAGGAGAAGAAGAAGAAGAAGAAGAAGAAGAAGAAGAAGAAGAAGAAGAAGAAGATATTAAACACAGAAATACAGTATTATCAAATTATAATCCAGTACAGTTAGATTTACAATTACACTCCAAAATGTAAAGAGGATAACTACTAACTGTGACAATAAAGGTCACAAATGCTGATGTGAAACCATTAAATTATCTTCTAAGTAACTATAGATGAGAAAAATCCACAATGGCTTAAAGAATTAGGATGGCAGCCCATAGAGATGCAATACTGTGAATTATGAACCCAGATTCTGCTAAATGTTGCTACTTTAGAGCAATGTCATACAGTAGATTAGGTTTCATTTTATAGACTTTTGGAGAAACATGTTAATACATCATACAATTGATACATGTTCAGAATTCCAAGTGGCTTTTGCCTTAAATTCTGAAGAGCCTGACTCTGAGATTACACATTTATTAGAGATGGTGTCTATCTGAGATACATTTGCAGACTGAAGCGGATGACACTTTGACATGTGTGTCCATTACAAGGCATCAATATTTCAGACATTATTTATAGAACATATTACAGATATTTCTCAAAAACCCCACAGATCAAACAGTTGTAAGTGGATCTAACAACACTTTAAAGGAAATGCTCATAGAACAGAAGGGAGAGATGGGATCTCCCAGAGGTAGATTACATAGTGCTCCATTAACTTTAAGTCTTTGAATACTAATGAACAAAACCTGCTGAGAGACTCTGGCTTATGGCAAACCTACTACACTGAACCAGCCTATTAATACTAAGGAAGTCTTAATTTCAGAATGGAAGGACGAAAGTGTGTCACACTAGGTAAGAGGTTTTGTACTTGTTTCCACGGGAAAAGCAAAGCTTTGACATGAGGATTTGACAGGTGAAGACTCTCTGAAGATCCTGGCTGCAGACATGAAAGAAATCAAGAACAACAAAACAGGTACCTTGTATTGTTGATCCCTTTACATGGGATCAACATGAGAACGGCTAAGACATTAAAATGTCTCCAGCCAGACTTCATCTACGTATAGCCAATACATTATGTTGGCTACAGCATCCTCAGGACTTATGCCATCCTTTCAATTGGCATAGATAAAAAATTATACTACAGTTTGGTTATACATCCAGACTAAGTTATAAAGAAAGACAGAAGCCTTACCTGCTTAAACAGAGAACAGGAAATCATCTTTAATTGATCTGTGCACACTATCCATGTTATTGTAGAAATGTATGTTACTTTGTAAAAGATTCTAAGTTTATAGACACCAATGAATTTGAAGAGACCTAAACAAGACTCACCTTGGGGATGGTGAAAGGATGCTGAGATGCTAAGACATGGAGACAGGTTTATTCCAGCATGCTGCTCGATCCTACCTAAGACAGCAATGCTGTCTCCTCAAAACTCTGCACCTAGGGCAATTTCTAAATTACATTATCCAGCATCATAGACTGTTCCAGTTAGGATTTCATTTAAGCCCGGAACTTTCTGAGCATGCAAAGACTCGACAGCAAATGTTACAGCTAGCTTTCTTAGACTACCCAATATGTCAATTTTCTTAGGACCTCCAATCCCCTCTCCCCAACAGCATGACATAATTCTAAGAGAGCAATGTCCATATTCCCAAGAGCTGAGATGGATAGGTTTTGGTCACTCAATGGATGATGGATATTTGTCATAGTTTAAGGGGGGTAGTTACAAGTTGTAAAGGTCTTGGGCAGGGATGATACAAAATAAGGAACTTGGATTCAAGGATTTCTTTTTCTTTCCTCTATCCTTCTTTCTTTCCTATCTAGTATTAGGAAGGAAGGGGGAAGAAGAGATGAAGAGAAAAAAGGGAGATATAGGGATGACAGGAAAAAAGGGTAGATTACTGAATCTATTTTTAGACCAAAGAACATTAACAAGCCAATAATTTTACACTTGGTATGGACTTTGTATATTGATACAGATTAATGTTATATGTTGTTACAACATTCTATGTATGTTTCAACTCTTGCTTAAAGTATTGTACTTAGGTAATTTCTTAAAATGCAATGTTATGTTTTAGTCCTTCTGAAAGCTGTCATTACACATGGTGTAGGATAATTTTAAAATGCAAGTTAGTAGTTAATCAAACTTATGGTCACGATAGGTACTAGCTTAATTAATTACAGAAATATGCTTCCCAGGTTGAACTAAGAATAAACAGCAAGAAACAAACAATTCAGATATGCTAGAGATAGACAGATGGTCTTCAAAAACCTCAGAGACCTACAAATTTAAAGACGTTTTACTAATGAAAGGCCTTTTTTGACAATGAGTCAGGTCTGTTCCTGGCAGAACCGCATTCTACTGCAGAAAAGGATGATGAGTACTGATGAACCGCCTTCTGGAGTTTGCTTCAACTGCTGACAGAATGTTGTCCAAACTGGACAAGCAAGACTCAGGTAAGTTGACTCCTGAACCTTGCAGGGAAAAAGTAGACAAGCCCTTCAATATTCCTGCTTCACAGAAAAGCCTGTCAGATATTCTGGGCAAGAAGGCCAAAGACAGAAGCTCCAATGTTCCAGAGGAACCTTGGCAACTGTGCAGGCAGCAGGCCCCTCTGTCACCTTAAGATTTGGAAGCTGCTTGCTTGCACTTCCTGCATACTCAGGTAATAGTTACTCCCTCTCAGGTCTCTCTCTGATGGGCTGAAGACTAGAGAGTCATAGCCTTACTAAAAGCTAATGTTGTTTAGGATTTGAGAAAATGTTTTGAAGTCTAAGAAGATATTCTTAGGTTGGCAATTCAAGTTATGATAGAAACTGATTTAGGTACAGAATCCTGAACCCATCAGGATAGGTGGAATAATAGAATACTTATTCCAAGTTTGCCAAATCCATATGGACTGGACATTGTGAATTTAACCTTATCTGATAGCTCTCCTAAGTGTTACTATTGTTTATAATTTATTATTGTTAAGCAAAAGAGCCTTTTATTGAACTAAAAGGGAGAAATGGGGAGAAAATCCCTTATGTACTGTGTGGAAGCATCACCTGACGATGCAAAGCTGACAGCCTATTAGCAAGCGGGGGATGGGAGGTGGGAGAAAGGAATGGTGGGGTAAAGTCAGAGGTGGGAAGGCATTTGCCCCAACTCTGAGGAAGACGGTTGCATGAGATTGAGGCAAGGTAATCAGCCATGTGGCACTCACAGAACACAATGAACAGGTTAATTAAGTTACAAGCTAGTCAGGAAACACACCTGTGGCCTAGACATTTATTCATAAATAATAAGTCCCAGAGTCATGATTTCAGGAACTGGGGCATTGGTGGAAAAGCTCATGATTACAGTTATGAATCTGAGGGTAGCTACCTAGTAAATTCCAGACCTGCCCAGGCTATATTGTGAGATCCTGGCAGTGATGTGCACTGATGCCAAATGTTTCTTACTTTCCTAGTTGCTGAAGAAGAAAGCACAGGCTCAGGTCACTGCAAGCCACCTGACTCTACAGTAATTAAGACGACATATCCATGCCAGATGACATTCTAACATCCTCTAAACACAGCTTCTATGTTCTTCAGGGTTTCTTCAAAACTCTCAGGAATAACAACTCCTAGAACACAGAACCAACTGATTGCCCTAAAAGGAACACACCCCATTACTAGCCTGATGGGACAGCTTACATGACACTGACCTCACGAGGGCAGGGCACAGAGGACAGCAGCCTCTCCACACCTGTCTTGCCACACCTGTGTCTCACACAACTGCCTCCTTCACCAGCCTAGGGCCAGGGACTTGCTTACCCACTGTCTAGGAATGGCCCTCACTTCCCCTTAATTTAACTCAGGTTTTCTCCTCACAACCACAAACATGTTCCTCCTCACTACCACAGAGTCTCCAGCAAAGGTCCAAAACTCACACCTGGCAAGCAGGAACAGAAAAGTAGATTCAAAATTCAACTATAACCCAAAGTTGATCAGTCACTGGTATATGCAGCTCTGCATTCCAATAGTAAATAGACTCTTTGGTGACTGTCTAAAGCTAAGTACGTACTGGCAATGAACTCAAATGTAAACACAGACAAAAGGAGCATGTCTCCTAAGGTCAATCTCTAAAGCTGAAGGAGGAGCAACTTGTACAGTTCTCCTTGTGACAAATGCAAGCAGTGGCAGGGAGTGAAACAGACACACAGTGCTTGTACCACAAGGATGTGGCCCAGGCTGAGGTGGCTTCTGGGAGCCCTCAGTGACAGGAGGGGCATGCTGCTGCAGAGGCCTTACTTCAGAAATATAATTCACTCTATGTTGCATAGAACAAAGTATTTTTTCAGAGTTAAACTGCCCTAGCTCTGACTATGACAGTCTATATAACATAACTATTTTCTTCTGAAACATGAACAGCCATTTGCCACCCATGACGTCTCCATTTGAAAACTACTGATAATGAATAGGTATAGAGAAAGAGGCATTTTGACATTTTTTTTTTTTTGCTTTGTTTAAGGAAGTACAATTAAAACACCTATATACACACCTCAAGCTTACCTAAACAAGGTTTAGATTTCCAGCTGTCTCAACCACCAAATGACTGGTCCAATGTTAGGATGGTGCAACGGAGCTGGGGTAGGAGTCGGGGTTCAGTGAGTGAGAGTGCTTGCTGCTTGTTTGGAAGACCTGAGTTCAGTTCCCAGTACCCACATCAGCTAAGTTACAATAGCCTGAAAACTTAAGCTCCAAGGAGTCTGATGCCCTCTTCTGGCCCCCATGGGTGTTCATAAATAAAAAATAAAAATAAATACTTTTAAATTTTTGGTAGTCTCACTTCTTTTTAATCGGGGGGGGGGGGAGTATAGGGAGGAAGAAGGGCCTTCTTTAGTTAGTGAAACTCTAGAGTTTTGAAGTTCAGTACCACGCAGAGAGTAGAATGCCCTCCACTAACAGAACTGACCCTTGCTGACACCACATCTCCTCTCACCAATAAACACCCTCAATCCTCAAAGCCTTCCGAGAGACACTTCAATCAACACCATCTCCCTATTCCATCACGAAGATGCATGGCTGGAAAGCATCTTATTTGCTGCTCTACCATCACCTCTCCTGATTACTGGGGCTCCACAGTAGCAGGCAAGGCCCCACTAAGCATTGATAGGAACCCTGAGACACTCCCATGCTCTTACCATGAGTTATACCTGCTGCAGTGACCTGAAGTTAACACACAGATAAGGACAAATGTATAGCTTAAGAATACATTCAAAGCCTCGTTGTATTACTTACCTCAACTCTTAGTTGTCAGGAACAGTAACCAAGACCCAGTGTCTGCTTCTATCACCCCGCCTTCTAACCTGTTGCTATCATGCATGAATGCATCTCCATCCACATTGGCCAGGCTGGTGTCCAGATCGGCAATACCTACTGGGAGTTCTACTGCCTAGAACAAGGCTTCTAGCCTGATGGCCAGATGCCAAGTGACAAGACCATTGGGAGAGGAGATGACTCCTTCAACACCTTCTTCAGTGAGACAGGAGCTGGCAAGCATGTGCCCTGGGTAGTGTTCATAGACCTGGAACCCACAGTTATTGAAGTTCGTACTGGCACCTACCACCAGCTCTTCCACCCTGAGCAAGGCAAGGAAAATGCTGCCAATAACTATGGCTGTGGTCACTACACCATTGTATAGTAGTGTACACCATTGTATCTCCATGGCATGGAGATCATTGGCCTTGTCTTATACAGAATTCTCATGCTGGCTGACCAGTGCAGGGGTCTTCAGGGCTTTTTGGTCTTCCACAGCTTTAGCGGGGGAACTGGCTCTGGGTTCACCTCCCTGCTGATGGGGTGGCTTTCTGTTGATTATGGAAAGAAGTCCAAGCTGGAATTCTCCATTTACCCAGCCCCCAAGTTTCTACTGCTATGGTTGAGCCCTACAATTCCATCCTCACCACCCATACCTGGAGCACTCTGACTGTGCTTTCATGGTAGACAATGGGGCCATCTATGACATCTGTCGTAGAAACCTCAGTATCGAGCACCCAACCTACACTAACCTTAACCGCCTTATTAGCCAGATTGTGTCTTCCATCACTGCTTCCCTCAGATGAATGAATTGAATCTGAATGTTGATCTGAGAGAATTCTAGACCAACCAGATACTCTACCCTAGTATGCACTTCCCACTGGCCACTCATGACCCTGTCATTTCTGCTGAGAAAGCCTATCATGAGCAGCTTTCTGTAGCAGAGATCACCAATGCCTGCTTTGAGCCAGCCAACCAGATAGTGAAATGTTACCCTTGCCATGGTAAATACATGGCTTGCTGCCTGCTGTACCATGGTGATGGGGTTCCCAAAGATGTCGATGCTACCACTGTCACCATCAAGACCAAGTGCAGCATCCAGTTTGTGGACTGGTGGGTGCCCCACTGGCTTCAAGGTTGTCATTAATTACCAGCCTCCCACTGTGGAACCTGGTGGTGATCTGGCCAAGGTCCAGAATGCTGTGTGCATGTTGAGCAACACCACAGCCATTGCTGAGGCCTGGGTTCGTCTAGATCACAAATTTGATCTGATGTATGCCAAGCGTGCCTTTGTGCACTGGTATGTGGGTGAGGGCATGGAGTCCTCTGAGGCCCTTGAGGGCATAGCTGCCCTAGAGAAGGATTATGAGGAGGCTGGTGTGGATTCTGTGGAAGGTGAGGGTAAGAAAGGAGAGGACTGCAAAGTCCATTCCTCTAGCCCCTGTATCATATCAAACTCTAGCTCTAGCATTAGCTGCAGGCATTGATGCTTCTGTGCTGTTTCCATTCTGTGATCATACCTTCTCCATGCATCCCTCTAAATTTTCCATGATCTCTCAAAGTAAAAGCTTTAAGAAAAGAAAAGGAAAAAAAGAAAAAGAAAAAAGGAAACATTCAAAATACCTGATATTTTCTTCAGGTATCTGGGGCACACTGAAAATCATAAACTACACCACAAAAGCAAAGTCTGAAATGCCCCCATTGCTTTCTGCTGCAGACTTCTAATGATGCATCCTACTACAGGGCCCTGAGTCAGCTGTGTCGTTAAGATTATTAGTGCAACCCTTGATAGAGAGGAAGGCTTTTCCAGCTGTGATAATGGAGGTGTTAGAAGCATAGAGGGAGGGTGTGGTCATGCACAGCTGCTGACTGGCCAGGTCTTAAAGGTGAAGCTGCATCAGAAGCCCCTTGCCCCAGCAAAGGGAAAGACAGAAGGCCTGCCCCACCCAACTCTGCTACACTAGACACTGGAGGAACATGTTCTCCATCATAAAACCCTGTCTTTCCTGTCATCTCGATAATCTGATGAAATAACCCTCTCCTTCATTCCATCTCGTTCTGTAGATAGAGGGAGAAATGAGGAGAGAGTTTGCTGAAGCATCTGAGAAGCAGGAAACACTCTGCACTGCATACACCAAGAACCCAAAACAGCTACAGGAAGGCCACTGGGTACAAAACAACAAAAAACTACAAACTTGGGCTGGAGAGATGGCTCAGCGGTTAAGAGCACTGACTGCTCTTCCAGAGGTCCTGAGTTCAAATCCCAGCAACCAAACCATTTGTAATGAGACCTGATGCCCTCTTCTGGTGTGTCTGAAGACTGCCACAGTATACTTATATATAATAAATAAATAAATCTTAAAGCAAAACAAAACAAAACTACAAACTTACCACTCTCAAAACGTTTTCCCTAATACACAATGGGAAACTAAGATGCAAAAACCATCTTTGAATGGGCATACTTCAATTTCTTTGTTTGGTAAGGGCTTACAAATAGAGATTGTTTTTAAATGAAGGGAAGAACAGACTGTTTGGCAGACAGACTCTCACTGCTGTATGCTAGCTATCCACCTGTCTACAGGAGAAGACAAGAGTGCCTAGGCCTCCCTTAGGAGGAGCAGTGGGAACATGGGGTTCACGGAGCCTCAAGGCCAGCAGCACAGAAACCTGCAAGTGTGCAAGAGGACCTTTTCCACATGCTCCTGAACAATGCAGCAAGCCCTTCAGGGTCACAAGCCTGACCCTGTTGAGTCATGGACACTGTTGAGCCACTGGGAAGTATGTGTTAAAAGATACACACAGCCGAGCTAAGGGAGGGTCTAACTTGTTCAAGCCCATCAAGGAGAAATGTAGAAAAAGAATACAAGTTTCCAAAAGAATGCTGCTCTGTACTCAGCCATTCCATTTGGAGAAGACAAACCCTGTTTGCCCACAGGCGGTCTTGAATGCACACATATACATCCCCCCTACACACACACAAAAAAAATGAAAAATCCAATTTGAACTGCCTCCAGCAAGTTACTATGGGCCATATCAAAAACTGTCACAAAATCTTAATGCCCCACAGCAAATGTTTTAATTTTTTACACCAAAAAATCAGTTTGATATGTACCAGAAAAGTAAAAAGATACTTCCAATAATTAAACTAGCAACAATATTCAAAATGTTTACTGTCTATCTGTTTTGTGCCAGACACTGACCTCAGAACTAGAGATAAAATAACCACAAAACAAAGTCCTTTCTCCCACAAAGCTGATTTCCTACTGAGGAGGTAAATGCAACACCAAACCCTAACAGGCAGGTACAAGCCACACAGCACCCAGCTGGGGGGGGGGGGGGGGGGGGGGGACCAAAGCAGGAAAGCAGAGAGGTGGAATGGTACAGGCAGGGCAGCCCCACCTCTAGGGCTCTGAACTTCACACAAGATAAATAAACATAATGTTGTTGCTGGAGTTTCTGGTCAAGCTGCCAGGAAGAACAGAATATTTATTTGGGGGGAGGGGTTACAGAAGGCAAAGCTCTGTAGAAGGAATGATGGTCCAGAGCATGGTTTTGTGTGAGCTTCAGAACCCTTTGAGGCATCTTCTTTGTAATCTGGGCAGGAGCTGGACAGGCAGGGAGGGGAGAGTCCCAGCTTCAAGTACATTAAATACTCAATGCCACCACACCGAAGATACACAGTGAAGAACAGTGGGGACATGAAAGGCTCCGAAGCCGAGACCAAAACACAGGCCAACACACAGAGGAAGGGAGAGAAAAAGAAACCAGAGTGGAGAGTCAGTAGTGACCAGCAAGGTCCCAGGAGAGCCAGGAGGCCAGAGATGAAAGCAAGAAGCCACAGGAGAGGATGCTTACCCAGTCCAATGCTTCTGACAGGTCAATCAGAAAGAATGATATCTGCAGGGAAGGGCAGGGCCTCCTCTCTCTGAGCATCTGATCCCGGCTTGTGTGGACTCCAGGGAGGAAGCACACAAAGCAGAGAGCAAAGTCCTGGTTGTCAGGACCTGGGCTAGCTTGGAGGTACTGGGCAAAGGACACTAGAAAAATGCATGCAGGGGACTCACTGTGCCACAAGGTGACTGTGGT
Organism: Mastomys coucha; assembly: GCF_008632895.1. Classification (NCBI taxonomy): domain Eukaryota; kingdom Metazoa; phylum Chordata; class Mammalia; order Rodentia; family Muridae; genus Mastomys; species Mastomys coucha. The sequence goes on along the minus strand of NW_022196911.1, from coordinate 6,115,083 downwards.
TAACAATAGACTGAGAAGGAAAACTGCTAAAAGTGGATCAGAAGTATTCCAACCACAAAAATCATGTGAGCAATGCACACCATAATTAGCTGGATTCAGTCACCCCTAATGTCTACATACTTCAGAGCATCCTGCTATACAGGATAATACTTACAATTTTACCTGCCAATTTAAACAGAAGAGGCACAAAAACCACATAGAGAGAACTGTTTCAGCAAGTACCGAAATAAATGTCTTATCTGGTGGGGTAAATTCAAGTGGTAAAGGGCCATAGAGGAAGAAAGACAAGCCAGCAGGTAAGAAGAGTACCAGCGTGTTCTGATGCCCACAGAAACAACAGAAAGAGAAAGGGGAAAGGCAGGTATGTGAGTGCCATGGGGGGCGGGGGGGCGGGTTCCCTCTAGCCATTATGGAGGGCAGCATAGCCTGTGTGTCTATGGGCTGCAGCATCTCACACCTCCATGAACTAGGCGGCAGCATGACCTTGGAGATGAAGGGCATGGGGTGGTGTGGGTGGGGGGAGATAGGGTTGAAGGTTTAGGATGTGGACACTGAAGGGTGAGTGGGATAACTGAGGAAATGCAGACCCTCGGGTAAGGATTATCTTTAGTTAGTGATCAGAAGTGAAAAGGCTACCAGGCCTCAGACCTCAGGCCTCCTCCTGCCTGCTCTGAGAGGGTAGGAGCTCCTGGTTTAGGAGTGGGTTTCTAAGGGGAGCTCCATCTGAAAGGATTTCCAGAGATTATAAAGATGTACTGAGTCCAGCTACTTAAGGAGGAAGGAAATGCAGAGAGCTGGACAGAGGCACTCCCACCCACTACATCACGGGACAGAGATAGGTATGTCAAGTCCCTAAATCTGCTACAATTCTGACTTGCTACACTACTAACCCGCCACACAGTGTATTGAAGTATTACGCATTAAGGACAGAAGGGACTTCAACAGTTCTAGAGTGTTTGGAGCAACTTCTCTTTGCATATAGACAATCTGTTTGCATACAGCACGGTCACTTTCCCTGAGTCCCTCCCTGGTGAACACTTTCAGAGAGTAAGTTTCTGAGAACATTTTCCTGTAGTGGCTTGCTTCCCTGACGACTGCTTGTGCTGCCAGCTCCAATGGAGTCAGGCTGCTCAGTCTTGAGCTAGCCCTGCCAGCTCCAATGGAGTCAGGCTGCTCAGTCTTGAGCTAGCCCTGCCAGCTCCAATGGAGTCAGGCTGCTCAGTCTTGAGCTAGCCCTGACACACAAGCTCACCCTGTGGACCCCTTGCTGGTAACAGAGTTTTCAATCTCCTGCAGAATTAACTTGGGAAATATGAGTGTGTATAAACGGCCTGCTGCCCTTAGCTACACACAGGGACTAGCCTGATTGTTAATGTTTGTATAGTGTAAGGCAAACTGTCTATGAACTTTATTTCCTCAAAATTAAGAAAATGTATAACTTGCATGCATTGGCAAGATACCAGGTGAGCAACTGCTTGCCACAAAGGTAAAGACAAGCAATGAGGTATGGCAAAAAGGTCCCCAGGAAAAATGAGGCTGATGGTGTCCAAAGGCTGATCTCTGCAGTAGCAGTGTGCTTACTCCCATGCACATGACATGCACAGACAGATAGTAAATGAGAGTAACTAACACAGAAGTGCAATGAGGGTCTTTGGTCCTGTGCAGGAAGAGCTGGAATAGCCCCTCATCCACATCATTGTCCTACAGCCCAAGCTACTTCAAAAAGTCCCAGCATTCATGTGTACCTAAAGATACACAGCCAAGCCCAAAGGCCCAGACTTGCTGGTAAGCCTAGCTACTTGGGAGGCTGAAGCAGCAAGACTGAAAGTTCAACGCTCACCTACGCTCCAAAGTGAGTTCAAGGCCACACTGGGCAACTTAAAAAGAAAAACAATGAGTAAAAAGCAGATGAGGGAAATGACCCAATCAGTACAAAGCTTGCCTGGCATGTGTGGGGCCCTGACTCAATCCTGTCTGAACACTACACACACACACACACACACACACACACACACACACACACACACACACACACACACACACACTACAAATAGCAACACAAAAGCTAACTGTTGGAGTCCAGAAACCAACTCTATTTGCAGAGAGGAACAAAGTATTCTGTAGATGTTTCAGGATGGCCTAAATTCCCAGGAAGGAGACTACGCAGTATACTAACTAATGTCTGTGTGTTGTCCTGTTGAGAACTGTACCCAAAGTGTCTCACCATCATAGCAAAGAACACCATATTGATGATCTTGCTGGAAATACGAGACATGCTAACAACACCAGGCTCCTGCAGCTCTCTGCTTGTTCTGTGAAAGCCAGAGAGACCATGCATGAACATCAAATATCTACAGGAGGCTTCTAATGGCTGCATCTGAATACTTGCCTACTGCACAATAGCATTAACTACAACTTCTCTTCCATTTCTACTGTATAATTGGCATATTGTTCAGGCTTATTTGAAGTTCTGAAAAAGTTCAAATAAGAAAGGGGGTAGAGAGAGTGGGGCCAGCAGAGGTCATGAGTTCAATTCCCAGCAGCCACATACATGATGGCTCATGGCCAACTGTACAGCTATAATGTTCTCATACACATAAAATAAATAAAAAACAAAAATAAAAGTGACCTTTCTAAATTACTTGATATCAACATTATGTATTTATAAAGTTTTAAGCACTATAATAACAAACTACTAGACAGATTTGATACTCTGTTGTCTGAAGCACCTGAGGTGCAGAGAAAATACCTTTACTCACCTTGGCCTCAATGTGAGTAGCTAGCACTCAAGAGCAGTGGAAGCTAGCCCCAACAGGAGAAGCACGCTTCTACTACCGAGTTCAGCATCTAGCTGGTCACTGTGCAAGGGCTTGGGG
>NW_022196911.1:6049894-6112105 GCF_008632895.1 Mastomys coucha | reverse complement strand
AGGAGGATACACACCCACAACAGAGAAGGAAGAGGCGGGCCTGAGGGGTGGGGGGTGGGGGGAGGAGGGATAAAAGGCACAGCTCCTTTGAGAATCAGCAGCCACAGGCTCACCACCACCAGGGTGTCTGGTCAAAATTAACACTTGCCCCCTGTGATGTGCAAAACCGCAGAAGGAGAATTTTATTTAAAGTGATCCCAGAGGACATACTACACGAACCCTCCAATCAATCTTGGCTTAGCTGTTGTGGGACAACCAAGCATTATGTCAATGTGATGTTATAAGCTCCCAGGATGTATAGCCCATTGGTCAGTTATGATGGGTACCAAACTAGCCTTCACAAGACATAGGTTACACTCACAGATGTAGTACGTAAAAAAGATAGAGGTGGGAATTGGGGAAAGGCTGGTCTGCCTCTAGTGTCTCCAAGCCTCAACTGGTAGTGACTTCAAAGGTAAGAGCTAGAGCTACCACAGGCTTTCACGCATAAAGTATTCAGGACAGTCTCTGGATGAGAGTGGGGCAGGAACGCTCAGGGCTGTGACTTACTGCAATCACAGATATGTGCTGCTCTTCAAGCCAGTGGGCCTTGCTGACAACATAAAGGAAACAGAGAACACGTTCAGCTATGTCAGACAAAACAGCCAGGAAAGATGCTCTGCAAGACAATGACCCAGCTTTCAACATGTCAAGGCACAAAATCAGCAGAGGAAGAAGGGATGCATCAGTGGACTAGCCTTATCTAAATTCTGTTTGAAACCAGACAGATAATATACACATGAAGGCTGATATCTCAACAGTTCTAGTTTAGGAGATAGCAAGCTGAAGAATTTAGTACTTGGAGAAGATGTCACTATCTAGAAATGACATGTGTGTTCATGATCCCACTCTGAAATACTCTGAAGAAGCATGAGACCAAGATGGAGAATGATGGGCACAGAATTAACTCTGACAAGAATTTGGTGACATAATACGGTGGTAGCAACTGTGCATCTCTGTAGATTGTACAGTTCAGCTCATGTGCATGTTCAGAACATTTGTAAGAGAGAAATTTCACAATGGAAAGAATGAAATGTGGCTCTGGTGGCTAGAACCCATGGGTGGCTAGCACCCAGAAGGGATCAGTACTTAGAGATGACAAGCCAAGCAAAGACCTTCTAAATATTCCTGAGGAAACCAGCGCAGAATTCTTACTAGCCTCCATAAAAACACTCTTAGAAAACAAAGACTTAAAGGAATCCTCAGATAATCCTCAGAAATAAGAGACAAAGACAATGCCCATCAAAGCTGGAGAAACTGGCGGGTTCAGTGGTAAGAAGAAATACGTTAGTCTTAGATAAAAGGGTCCAAAGACACTAAACATACACCTAAGAGAGAAAAGAAAACACATCAGAAGAGTAAAAAGAAAGACCCTCGAGGGAGCAAAGCACAATATGTGTGTATGTATGTGTGTATGTATGTGTGTATGTGTGTATACACATACATACATATATGCACAAACACATACATATACAGGTATAACACATACATATTAATGGAAAAGATTAAGACCAAGGATGCTTTGGGAAAGCTTTTATCAAAAATGATTTTTCTTAACTAGATGAGCTGGAAACATAAGATAAATGGTTTAAAAACTGGGAAGGGTTAGGAAGAGATAAGGGACATGATCAATAGCACTTACACACATGATGGAAACATCAGAGTCCATTAATATGGACAATTCATTAGTGTTAATAAGAGACTAAAAACGTGTCAATTCAAATGCCTCTGCTCTGGATCTTACAAAGATTATGCTAATAAGGACTATGAATTTATTTTAATACAGTAAATAACCAGATTCATAAATATAAGAATACTTAGGTGTGAACTAATTTTATAAAAACTCTTATAATCACATACAAAAACCCAGAATCGCAAGTTAAAATCTCAAGAGTGAAACAAAGGATAAAAATTAAGAACTTTATCATTTGCTATGGCTTTATGGCCACCCATGAAAACATCCAAAGGACATACCACTCATTTCAAACACCACAAACTCTTCCAGGAAAATAGAAAAGAGACAAGTCTGCAATTTACTTACAAAGTGCGACAGACACCAGCGCTTCATAAAGATAATTACAGCTCAACCTCATTCACAAATACTTGTGTAAGAAACCCAAACAGATGTCAGAAAACTGAATCAATTGCGTCTATGCACACAGAGACATGTATGCTTTTACACACACACCCCACATATACACAGAAACTTTCATACACACAGACATACACCTTCACACACACACACACACCCCTACATACACACATACGCGCAGCAGTGGTAAGAAAGAGTAATTTTTAAAAGAATACAACTTACAACAGCAACAAAAGAGGAAAGGCCTGGGGCTACCCCTAGTGGGGCAGTGCTTCTGAAGAGTGTAAAGGAAGCTTTAAGCTGCCTAAAGGAGTGGAGTAAGGCCACAGGTAGGTGATGCAGTGCGGGTGGGATGGAGAAGGGCAGGGAAGCAGGGAAGCTCTCTCAGCATACAGTGCTGCCATCACTTTGGCCTCATCAACTCCATGTCATTTTACTCCCCCCCCAACCCCGCCAGTAAGGAAACTCTCAAATCACCCAGCTTTCCCAGGGCCTGGAGGACTGACTCTCGCTCCCCAACCCTCTTACACAGCACATCCAGCACTACTAGCAACCTCCTTCCCAAGCTGCTCCTTGGGTTTCTTAGGCCATCATCCTTCCTGGCCTGTAGCACAAGAAGCTAGTAGACCACACTCCGTATCACATGCTCCTGGCCTTTCGTGGTTGGGCTCAACTGCACACACTGTTCTGACTGCTTTTCCACTGAAGAACTAACTATTCCAAAGAAAACTACATAAATCAAGAAAAGACACAATTACAACAACAACGAAAAGAAACAAATTTATTAGGGAGAAAAAAAACAGTAAGAAATGAAAAAGGTTATGTTAGGCATAGCAGGACATGCCTACAGACACAGCAGAGAGAGAAGAGGATGCTCCAGGCCAGTCTGTGCTACATAGCAAAACATAAGAAAGAAACTCCAGGAAGAACACTGAGGATCTACAATTAGCACATACCAAGCAGCAGCAAAAACAAAAGAAACAAACACCAAACAAACAAAAATTACTACACAGGAAACCAAACAGAGAAGAACAGGAACGTCACAGCACACATCAAGGAACTAAGCAAATGGCAGAAGGCATCTCTCCAAGGAGTAGAGAGAGTGCAGCTGCAAAATTTCTGGATCAAACTAACCATTTAACTGGTGACTTGAATCAAGCAAATATCCTTTAGTGTAGGCAAGGCCTCATCCAATTCCTGAGGCCAGATTCAGACACAGGCTAAGCTACTCCATTCTGACTGTACCCACCGCAGGGCCCTTCTGGGTTGGTCTCCTGTCCATACACAATCTTGGGGCCTGTCACTCTCCATTCTTTCATCCTGGTTGTCTTAAACACTCATTTGTTTATCTCATGTGTACACACATACAGTAGACTATAGCAAAAATGTATGGAGATCAAGGAAAACTTCCGGAAGTAACTTTTCTCCTTCTACAATATGGGTCCTGAGAAACTAAGCACAAGTCATCAGGCTTGGGGCATGCACCTCTGCCCACCAGTCATCCATCTCCTTGGCCCCACGACCCTTTGTTCCTACAATCAAAAACAAGAACAAAATAAGGAACACACACACACACACACACACACACACACACACACGGAGGAGATATTTCTGATTCCTAGAGAGCCTACCAAAATGCAGAATTTTCATAAATCAATTTTAAAACTGAAATGAAAGAAATCAAGATTAAAAGACAGGAATTTACAGCTCAGGAAAAAATGCTAACAAATTCAGACCCACAGCTTCATCTCCCAGAAAACCATGCCTAGCACTAATGACAGGTAGGGAAAAGTGCTCATGCATTCACGGTAGGTACAAAAGGAGGTACCCACCACGGTGGACCATCTGGCAAAATCAACTAGAAGGGGACAGACTCCCACCCTCTGACAGAGAGCTGCCTGGAAGAACCCCCTACAGATATTCTTGTCTATGTAAGAAACAGCATACACAAGTTATAAGGGCAACACTGTCAGAAACACCGAGAAACCATTTAAATGTCATTAAAAAGAACTGACTAAATATATTGTGCTCAGTATATAAAATCCAATAAGGCTATAAAGGAATGAAAGGAGCTCTAGAAAATCTAAGTATGTGCATGAAAGAGTAACAGGGAATATACACAGCTTACAGTACATCTTTAACTATACAAAAGAAGGGAAGAGTTACATGATACTGTGTAATATCTCTCTCTCTCTCTCTCTCTCTCTCTCTCTCTCTCTCTGTGTGTGTGTGTGTGTATACACATATGTATCTATAATAGTAAGGTTATTTGGCAAAGTGTGATATGGGTGTTGGCGTGGCTAGGAGTAATTAAGATGGCAAGAAACTTTTCTGTTTTTTTTTCTTTTAAGACAGTCACTGTATTAGATATCAAATTAAACTTTAAAAATACTCAGCTGGGCAGTAGTGACATACACCTTTAATCCCAGCATTTGGGGATGCAAAGGTAGGTGAATCTCTGAGTCCGAAGCCAGTCTTGTCTACAAAGCCAGTTCCAGAATAGACTGGGCCAGACAAAAAAAACCCTGTCTCAAAAAACAAACAAAACAACAACAACAAAAAGAAAACCTAAGAAAAAGTCCTGACATGTTTGGTTTTACTCAGAATGCTTTTAAATGATAATTCTTATAATGTGCCACTGTGATTAAAATACACTTTTTTAATTATATACCTCACTGCGTTCAAGTCAATATACAGTGAGAACAGCGAAAGGAAACCCTGAACTAAGTAACTAGCATAGCATTTATTAGAACAGGCTCTGCCTGTGGCAAGCTGTCAATATTTAAATATGAAGGATAATAACTGATTAATTGCCATCTTCTGGAAGCCATCAGTGAACCCTTCATGAAGGAAGTAAATTTGGAGCCTGGTCCTGAGGAAATGACAGATACTCGGAAGTCCTTAATCAAACTGGTTTTACAACTGAGATTCATTTAGGCACATGAGCGCAAGGTGAGCCAGGCCGTCTGCACTAGAGTATCTGGATGAAGTGACCAAGCACCCACAATGAGTTCAATAGGGCTCTGAAAGCCCTCGAAAAGCCTTATCTCTCAAAGCCCAGATGCCAGTCACTCTCACCAAAGGGAACTGATAGGAAGTGCTTTAAAATGTATACACACTGGTAAGGGTCAGATAACGGAAGAGCTGCACACCCCACTTCCACAAACCCTGCTCACGTTCTTAAAACATACAAAGTCATGTGGCAATGGACTCCAGCAAATCCCAAAATACACTTTAAAATGCATTCCAGTAGAATTAAGTTCCATGGTGCTGGAGAGATGGCTCAGCAGTTAAGAACACTTGCTGCCCTTTCAGGACATGAGTTTGATTCCCAGCACCCACATAAGGGGGCTCACAAGCACCTGTAACTCCAGCTCTAGGCAGGATCTGACTCCTCTAGGGGCATAAGCACTCCAGTATACATAACTGTACACACATAATACACATAACTAAAGGTAATAAAAAAACTCTGTATGTATAAACTGTACACATTTACATATTTGACTATTCATGCCATAAAGAAGCCCTTAGCAAGTGAGCAGGCCTGTGTGCCCTGCTTGTTCTCATTACTACACCCACCCCACAACAGAGAAAGTACAGAGGACAGCGCGAGCTTGGAAAGAGGCACGCTGCTTCAGAGGAGGACATGACTGCTAGCAGCTATGTCTGTGCTTACTACAAGACTCTCAGCTCCTCCCAACTGCTCGCTCCACTCAAGAGCAACAGTCGAAAACAAAATGAAACTCAATCATTTCACCATATACATATGTATTTCATACTATTTTTTCAATTATGTAAACTACAATAGATGGCCCAATAACAAGTACTTATTCATTTCTATTACATTTATGTATTTGTGTGTGCGTGCACATGTGGAGGTCAGAGGACAAACTGTGAGAATCTAATGTCTTTCTACCATGTGAGTCCTGGGAATTAGTCTGGGTCATCAGGCTCAGGCAGGTGCTTTTACTGCTCAGCCACCTTACCTGCCTTCAAAACAAGTGTTTAATTAGTCTAATTTCAACCAGAAACTAGATATGTGTGGTGGCAGCACCAGTTCCAGTACCCAGGAGACCACTGGCAGGAGGAGGATCAAAGGCTGAGGCCAGAGACCCCCCCACCCCCAAAATAGGAGCAAGAAGGGAGGAGCCAGGCAGGAAAGGACAGACCCAACAATTGTTTACTATAGCTCACAGTCACTCTGCTTGTATTTCCCTTGTTCTACAGCTGAGGTGACCACATGTTTATAAGTGAGTTTCAGGAGAATAACACTCCAAAGCGACCATGTTCCCATCCAAACTAAAAAGGTCAAAAGGCTGTCCAGCACAGACACCAGACCTGCAACCCCTCCTGACCAAGCCTCACTAAGTGGAAAGACACCTTTGGAGAGACTTTAAAACATAAACGTGAAATGAGCTGACACTTGTGCTGCCACCAGTGAGTAATTCGAGCAGCTTCTGAAAGCAGTTCTTCCCAGCCCTCAATCTCTGGCATGGTGGGGAGATGAGGGGATGAGGAAAGAAGAGAGGGAAGTGCAGGGCCTTGTGGGCAGATCTCCGAGTTAAGAGGACAGCCTGGGCTACATAGTGAGTTCCAGAATAGCCACGGCCCACAGAGAAACTCTGTCTTGAAACACCAAAGGGGAAGAAAATCACCTGAACCCCACAGTAACTCTCATAGGGCAGGAGGGTTTGCAGAGCCCAATCAGCCTCTGCCACAGACCGTAGGAAGAAACAAGACCTGGGCAGCAGCTTCGCTTACCTGCTGTGGCTGGTACCTCTGCTGGGACTGCGGCTGTAGGTACTGTGCCTGGGGCGGGATGTGAGAGGGCTGCGGCTGCTGGTTGTAATATGGCTGCTGGCCTTGCTGGCAGTAACCACTCACCCCTTGCTGTCCATACTGCGGTGGCATCTGTCAGAAAGTCAAATAGAGCAAATGAGGAACTGAAGAGGTGTAGGGAAATGAACTCAAATACGACTTTGACTCCATCATGTGAAAAGGGTTCTCAATTCAATGCTTTACATCTGTCTTCATTAGATAAACTGACTTTCTGCTTCTGTTCACGTACTATCTATGAAGTCAATGGTGATGGGGGATTGCCTTCGAAATGCCACTTTATCAGGTATCAAGTATTGATGAGTCATGAAAGTCTAGTGGCAAAGGGTTCCATCCCTGACACTGACATTTAAAATGTTCCTTCTGTGAAAGCAGGGAGGCAGTGCGTTAATTCCATCCCCACACAACAGGCAAACTCTAGTGAGTTCACACAGTCCAGGTTAACTCATTCACATACTGTGGGAAGGCTGTGGTTAGATACAAGGTATGTGCTCCTGGGTCAGATCACCCCAACCCTATTTGTAACAGATGATGGCGGAGGATGATGCCAGCACTTGCAGTTAAAAATTTGCTAAGAGAAAGTATGCTCCATTACCACTAAACAAAACCTCTTGATCTTAAATGTACCTCAAAGGCTAAGTGTAGGAAGCTGGACCTACTGGAAGCCTTTGTGATAGTAGGGGCAACCCCTCGACCCCAGCCACACTCATTTCTGTTGCTGTCCATGCAGTAACAAGGTTCTGTATCATATGTTCCCACCATAAGAGGCTGCCTGTCAAGGACCCAGAGCTGCAGGACCAGCGTGTGCCTCAAAACTGGGAGCCAAAGAAGCTGCTTTTCCACTTGAGAGCATTACGCTGCATTCTGTCCTAGTGATGGAAAGCTAACACATGTATCAAATAATACCACCCTATACGTGTTCTAGAAGGATGCATGTCTAATAGAGAGTAGTTGTCTTACTTAATAGAGCAGGTTAAAACCAAGAATTTGTATTACAAACACCAGTGCTAGACCAAGCCAGCGGAAACCAGCCCCTCACTCACTGCCCAAAGGATGGCCCTCCTCATGCGAGATTACAGCCCTGCCAATGCTTCCTAGCTTCTTTCAAAGTGATCCCCCCAGAAATCTTGTTGTGCCCCCAGCCCAATTAGGAGATCAGGAAAGAAAAAGAAAAACCAGAACCAGGCAGTGAGGGTGCTCAGCTGCTGCAGACAAAGTCCTGTTAATGATACCACAACATGGTCCACAAGAAAACTCCAGGAACCTCAGCCCCAGGAGCCCACACACTTCAGAAACGAAGAGCCAAATTATTTACAAAAACACTGAGCAATGAAAAAGAAGTTATAAAATGTTTACCTCTAAGACAATGCACTAATTCACAGCACACACAATGAATCAAAGGAAAATAATGCAAAGGAGCTAATGTTTCTCTCTCTTTCAATCCAGGCCAATTGTTGATCAAAACTTCCCTGCTATGACCACTGAAAGTATGGTCAAATAGTTTTTACATAGGCTTTTCATCACACAGAATGTAGGTTGCTATAAGCAGGTGAGTTTTAAAAAAAAAAAAATTAATAGCACTGCTGAAATATTTGCTTTATTTATTTATTTTACAATTTGGTATTTCACAAGGAATGAAGTCAAGCCAAAGAATGTCCATAAAGTGTAACTCCACGTGCTAGAACAACAGTCTACTCCTAGCTAGCACCTATATGCCTGATTCCATAACTAAAGCAGACTCATGCAACCTTGTGCGATCTGAGGCAGTAAGGATAACACATCTGCTGGAGTTGAGAAGTCAATACGCCTCAGCCAACACAGCAGCAACTCCCCTGGGAGGTAAGTTCTAACATGTTGACTCCTGCTCTCCCCTTTCAACCCCCTACAGGCACTGCTCTCTACATTCAACTCTGCAAGCCTGGTTATGCCTGCTTCTCCCGTGGAAGTGGACACGCACACAGTTGTGCATATTTTGCTGGCTATCTCACTTCTGGGCAGGGTTCTAAAGGCCACTGGATGTATACAATGCAGTTTATCCATAAACACTTGGGTTGTTCCCCATCAGTGGGTTTTATGCATGGTGCTGTTCTGAACAAAGCCTAAAAAGCATCCCTCTAAACCCTATTTCCACTTGCTCAGGTACATCCAGAAGTGGACTGCTAAAGCCTCTGATGATGCCTGAGGCCCCACATGCTGCTGTACACGGTACTGGAACTGTTTCCCATCTCCACAAGCCCCCAAGAACAGTCATCCTAGTGAGTTAGTTCCACTCACTGTTCTTCCCCTAATGACCAAAGCTGTTGGGCATGTCCCTTCGTCTGTTGAGTGGCCACTGATGAGGTGCCATGGGAAACACCTCCTCCCATGCTTTGCTCCCTTCTCATCTGTGCGGCTTTGTCACAGTGGGTTGTAGGAGGGTATTAAGCTGCAACACTTATTTGCTGTGGTTCTGTCGCTTCCTTTCTTCCTGCCCCGTAAGTTTTCATTTTTTGATTTTGTTGTTGTGGCCTATGCTTTAAAGGCCATGGCAGTGTTCTTGTGTGTTCTTCCAGAGGGTCACGACTTTCCTAGCCTGAAGCTTCTTTCTTACATCTAGGTCTGTCACCTCTAACATTCATTTTTAAACACGGGTATTTAAGTCAGGTGTAGGGTATGATTCCATTCCTTGAAAAGCTGCTGTGACTACTGCTCTTACCCTATCTATCCTTTGGTTCTAAGAAGTACAGTTCAACATTTTTGCACTTTAAGAGAGTGGTTTAAAGAAAAACAGTAAAATACTAAATGCAGGCACACTCAATGAAACGATTGCTGTGTGAGGTCCAAGTAGATCACAGAAATCATACTAATAGCCACAGGACAGGGGAGACTAAAACGGACACAAGAGCTTTCTAAAAATGATAAAAATATTCTTAATTTGTGGATAATTTCATGAATACTTGGACTTTGTCAAAGCCCATCAAAATTGTATATAATTTAAAATCTGGGCATTATAGTGTATGTAAATCATACCTTAAAATATTGTGAGAATACATATCTACATCTAATAGAGAAAAGGGTTCGAAACTGTAGCCCTCACACTGTTACTAACTCATAAGGCATTTTACAACACATGTTTAACATATTCAAGCTAGGTACCTAATGGTTGTTTCTCAGGTTTTTACTTCACATAAGAAAAACATACAGAACAACTGGGCATCCTGAAATAATTACGACCTCTATTCAAATAAAAAAGCAAGTCTCTAAGCTAGGTCACAATGTATATAGAAGCAACATCTTTTTTCCTTGAATTGTGTCTCTAGGTATTTATCTTAAAGGAAAAAAATGAACGAACTAAGCAAACATTTGCGCAGCTGGGCGTTTAATTCTGCATGCCGAAAATGTAAAAATCCAAATGTCCATCAGGAGCAGACTCACTGGAGGAGGAGTCAAGACAGAGCCACTAAGCACACTAGTTCCCACGACAGACGTCATAAGGAGCCCTGTCCTTGCACCTCTGATCTGAGACTAAAGTGGAACAAGCTTCTAAGCAATGTTGTTTTAACATGAAAATGTGGAGGTGCACATGTATAAAGAATTACCTATCTACAGAATATGCCAATGTTATAAAAATCTTAGTCTGATTAAAACTTTTTTCATGGCCCTAGAAAAAAATGCAATTCATTTCTGATTATTTACTACTGCTGTCTACTAAGAGTCAACAAAAAATACACTGTAGCAGTTTACCTTTAATAGCAGAAATCACTGTAATTTGTTTTTCATTAGTAGATTTAGGCCCTTCCAGGTAAAATCTACACAATTGAAAAAAGAATCACAGGAAAACAAAACAAAAAATCTTAAGTTCAACAGCTCCACTCAGGTGAGGCAAACTCTGCTAGCTTTTGAGTTCACAGAGATATGGAATATTTCCCATGCATGAGAGAAACAAGAAGATATTCAGATCCTCAGCTGATGCCGGCCGGGCTGACGCAGCTGAGAGTGAATGCTGAGGCCAACAAGCCCACCCTAAAAGAGGCTGCTGGAAGGCAAAGGCCTTCCTTCACACTGGCAAGTGTTTCCTTCCAAGCTGTTTAATCCAAGTCACCAACTGAGACCAATCAACAATTTAGGTGCTTTTTTTTTCTCCATGTTTTTATTTTAAAAGAGGGAGGGCGAGAGCAAGCGCCTGTCCTCAGGCTTGGCTAAAAAGAAACTACTCCACAACTTCCTCAAACTGGTTCTTTATACTTGAAAAATAAGCCTTCAACAAATGAGCACTGTGTTCAGCATGCACATTGTGCACATGCACATAAGCCAAGTTTGTTCCATGTTACTCCACCTCTCTTCAAGAACAGGACCAACACACACACACACACACACACACACACACACACACACACACACACACACACACGGGGGTGGGGGTGGCAACGAGCTGGGGGTAAGAAAGAGTTGGTAAAGCACTCGAGGGTCATTACGTGGTCAAAGCCCAGGCTTGCCTTTGATCCAGTAGGTGGCAGAGCTCAGGTGCTCAGGAGCTCAGGAGCTCAGGTGCCTCAGGCCGCTGTAGACCCCACCCCCACTTCTGTTCCCTTGTTCCTAGCAGGTTCATCTACTCCACAAACCTGGGTGCTTATTCAAACTCAAAACAAACAAAAGCAAACCAATACCCTTCTACTCCTCACCAAGAAATTTAGGCTTTTCATTGCAGTAACAAAGATTTACATTTTGATTTGTGAAACAATGAAAAGTTCTCCTTCCTTAAGAGCAAGTCAAATGGCAAATTTGTTACTTAAGTTTCTTAGGAAGGAACACTCAATAGAAGGTTTTCAGATAAAAACAAAAAATAACAGGCATCATCACATTGCTTGGGTTTCTTTAGTTATTCATGGCCAACAAAATTTCTCCCAGCTTCCTCTATGTCCAACTGCGTTCTACTTAGCAAATGCTAACAGACCAATTCTCCTCAGAGTGAATGTTCTTCATGGCTGTTCGAACTAAATATGATAGTGTCTCTGGTAACCTCAATTGCCAGGAGTCATGGATCTGTCCAGAACAGCCTTTATTTACTCTTACTAAGCATTGTGAATCTGTTATTTATTATCCATGAATTGATTTAGATTCTTACATTCATTTGTATTTCCAGCCTATGCTACCTCTTTAGGACAGCGATTCTGCAACATTATTATCCATTTTACAAAGTGGTAAATCTTCTAATTTTCATAAAATTAATTCTGTCAAGCTTCATGGAGTGTGCCCTAACTCTCATGCAACTTAGATTAATAAACATATGGTCAGACAAGAGGAGACTCCTGCTCTCCAGCCTTGTCTCCTGACTGCCAATGCTTCTGATGGTTCAGTCTGTACAGCTGCTAAATAGCATGTATGACTCCCAAGGCTGAGAGCAAGAGTGGGGCAACCTTCTTGGTACCTTTACAGAGCCGTCCACCAATATACCAGCCTTCTGCTACTACCCCAGTGTGCACGGTCCACCTTCCACTGGAGGTCAGCCAATTAAAGGCTTTATTTAAGAATTTTGCACTTGGGAGGCAGAAGCAGGTGGATTTCTGGTCTACAGAGTGAGTTCCAGGACAGCTAATCCTATACAAAGAAACCCTGTCTCGAAAAAGGAAAAAAAAAAAAAAAAAAAAAAAAAAAAAAAAAAGAATTCACAAAACACAGACTCTTCACTGGTAGTGAAACACTTTCCATTACAACCCAGGTTGAACAGGTTTTATTGTGTACAAAATTAACATTCAAGTGTATAATTAGAGTTTTAAGTTCATACATATGTACAAACATGTATGTTCATACATACATATGTAGTTCTATGTTCAAGTACCCTAATCATAAATGCACTTTACCAGCACCTTCCCAAGCATCCATCAAGGACATTCAACACATAGTCTATAAAATTTAGAGAGTGCTTTCAGATAAAACATGGCACGAAAGGAACAATATTCTCCTTCAGAGATGAAGTATATGTGTAACACAGGGTAATGAATTTTACTCTAAACATTATGTGAAGTTGGCATGGCAGAGAAATGCAAGATTATCAACTCAGACTGCCTGCTGGTAAAGACCACACCCAGAAGAGAGCAGTCTACAATGTTCCACAATCCTCTGATGAACTTTATTTATAAAGTAATATCAGCTGGAAGATTTTGACAGTAAAAAAAGCCATGCTGAGAGGAAGCCCTGGCATTTCTGCTACAGAATCCTTTACACTATTCTCCCCAAACATGGCAGTCATTTTGACAGTGCATGAACACGGCTCCACAAAGCCTTCTCTCATGGAAGTCACCAAGTGGACAGAGAGAGAAAGGGCTCCAGGTGATCTCTGCAAGCACTCCCAGAAGCGGCACCTTGTCAGCAGAGGTGACCAGAAAAATAGAAGGGCCTGTGCCGCTGCCTACTTATGGGAATTTGCTCCAGCCAAGAACATGCAGGCTACAGAAGGCACACAGATGAGCTCATTTACTTGGAATGAAAGCATCTTATTGGAGAGCTTTCTTATTATATTATTGCCCAAACTCTAGCATTCTATAGATACTTCTGAATCTATAAAACAGGATGTTTTAGTGTGGGGAAAAAAAAAGTTAGAAAACCCCAAGTGAAAGCCATGTAACAACAACACTTTGCACACATCCAAGACAGCAGGGGATTCTGGGAGGACTTTACAATGAAAGCAAGGCTGCACTTGTCCCACAGGCATATGGGAAGACTTCATTCACTGCACTGAGAATCCGAAAGCCTGTGACCACGCAGGGCTACTGGGGAGCCGTGTGCCCACCTACCCTCCTGGCAGAGATTCCATAGTTAAACAGGCAGAAGGAGGAGTCGAGAGTTTTCCCAGTTTCCTAGGCAAACCTGGCTGCCAACATGAATGCACCAACTGGGAATTTCTGGGAATTTTCAAGAGATAACCTTTGCTGAGTCTGCAATATCAGCCTTGTAGCTGCATGACGGGACCATGTGCAAGGACTATTCAATTAAAAAAGCTGTTCTCTCTGAGGTAACTAGTGAGTAGAGCTGGAGATACAGAAAGCACTGATTTTAGAAGAGCCAATGGAGACAGCAGTGGGCCCCTTCTTCTCCAGAAGGGAAGGAAGCCAGGGAATGAGAGGAGAGAGACAGGTATAAAGATCATATGTTACCTTCAGGATTTTGGGTCACAGAGGCAAAGGGTATGTGTCAGTATCCATGTGTGTATCTGTGTGTGTGTGTGTGTGTGTGTGTGTGTGTGTGTGTAGATATGACTTGTATATGTATTATACAAGTGGGTATGTACCCCTGTATGTGTGAATGTAAGTGGGTTTTAGATATAATCTTGGAAGTTGGTCCATGTTTTCTATTTTTAGATGATACAAAAAATTATATAGTTACAAAGTTCCATTTGATGTCCCTTTTAATGTTGTTGTTGATGTTGCTTTATGGAAATCTGAAGGTGGGGTCCCATGACGGCAGCCTACAGCTTACTCAGAGGGTAAATAAGGAGTGTAGTTTCTATATCCTTCTTAATCACCCATTCTCTCCTGAAAAGAGGCAGATAGGTACCCTGGTAAACACAGCATTAAAATGAGAAGGAAAAAAAAAGTATACCACCTCAAAACTCAATCCAAAACTGAAAAATCCAAAAACTGCAGTTTGAAACAGGGTCTTTTGTAAGTCCACCATCTAAGGACATTGCAAGACTAAGGGGGATGCACACTCAGTAACCTGCCGCTCCGCTCGGCAAGTGTTGAGCACGGTGAGGGGATGCATTCATGGAGAGAATCAGCAGCACAGGAATAAGCATGAGAAGGCCCAGACTGGCCCCAAGCCTGGCAGCTCCTCTAGCCTGGGAATGAGGCAGGCCAAGCAGAGGCTCCTGATGTCAGGGTGAGGCAACATGAAGCTGCAGGGGGATAGCTGGGGCTCAGCCTGGGGCTGAGAGTGGGAGAAAAAGGTGGTGGAGTGGGGAGGAGCCCTGGCTCCTGGCTCCAACAGTTTAGAGATTAAAAAAAAGAAAGCAGGAAACTACCAAGCTCCCAGGCTTGAAGTAAGGAGGTGGGTGTCCACTGTCAAGCTGGCTTCACACTCAGCATGTAGCCAAAGGATAGCCTTGAACGTCTGATACTGGTGCCTCTGTGTCCCAGGAAGTGCAGGGTGACAGGCCCTCATCCCCATATGTGGTTCATGCAACACTGGGCATCATGATGTTACACACACACTCTATGCAGCCCAGAAGTACAACTTTTTTCTGATCTGGGGTCTATAGGTATGTGCAACCACATCCAGTTTGGGTTTTGCCTCTTGCTTTTTATACATGTGTTGAAGAGATCTGAAATCAGGTCCCCATTCCTCAATAAACACCCACACAGACATCTTCCACCCCCTAAAAAAAATTTTTTTAGTTGAAAAAAATCCTAGCTGAGGTGGCTATACACAGTAGAACCTGTAACCCTAGCACTCAGGATGTGAGAGCAGGAGGATTCCACAGTTCAAGGCCAGTATGAGAGGAGGGGTGTGGCCTGCTGTTAAAGGTAAGTAGAGGGAATGGGTGGTGCTAGTTTTGCTTTTCCAGATGGAGCCCCCCCCCCCAGGCACCCCAGGCTATCCTCTGCCTGCATGGATGCATGTGTACATGCCACCTGACAAGCTGCCGGGAATCCTAGAGAATCCTCTTCCAATGTGTATCAAGCAAGCAAAGCCCTTCCTTCAGAACCCTCTCCTGACCTCCTGTTACCCTGCATTAGAAACACTCGAAAATGGTCTTCAGGTGAAACATTTCCTTTATTCTACATTAGCAAATGCTTACTGAAAGCATAAAACTGAAACAACAAAAGGCCACCAATATCTCCTTATGCAAAATTTATAGCAAGTCTTAAACAATTACACACATTTCTTAACGTACATAGCACTGAAAGGCTGCAGCATTAGGCTGGGATACAACTCCATGACTCCAGGGCAGAGCTTGACACCCATGCGTGTAAAGCCTGGTTCTGCTCAGCACTGCATCAGTACAGGACCCACACAGACCTTGTAGGAAGCCTTGGGGGATACGCACACAACACGCGAAATTTTTCTTTCTCTTTCCATTACTACATCCCATTTTCTAACTTCTTTCTTCTTATACATGCCTCCTTCCATTCTCTCTCTCTTTCTCTTTCTCTCTCTCTGTCTCTCTCTCCTTCCCTCTCCCCTCCCTCCCTCCCTCCTTTGAAAAACACCTCTTTATTCACTCTCATTTCTCTCCTTTCTTCCTCTTAGTGGCATCAGCCTGCTCTCTCTTACCACCTGGCCTCATCTAACAGCTCATATACCCCCTCAGGGGGCATCTGGGCTCCCAGAGGCCAGCAGTCCCCACTGGAACAGACTTCTGAAACTGAGGGCTGGCAGGAGCCTCCTCTGATTACAGTTTGCCATCTGCTGCTGCAGAGAGGGCTTGAGATTTGGGCTGTTGGATTTTTTGTTTTGCTTCTCTCTCAGACATGAAAGAACTGACTTCGTTTTCCTGTGAAAGAGCAAGTGTGGAGCACAGGAACACAGAGCGTGTGCATATGCATGCATATGTGTGCACACACATTCATGCACGCACGCATGCACGCACGCACACACACACACACACACACAAACCCTCTGTAATATATTCACATGCATAGAGCATGTGGATATAGCTCGACTCCCAGTGAGAGCTGGCATAATGCTTTACAAAAACAATAGGGCATAAACCCTCTTCTCCTGAAACAGAAAACCATGCAACGCTCTCAAAAATAAAATTGATACGTCTGCAGAGTGTTTAATGTGATATGAAAAAGAATCCACTAGAATACCTCTTATAATACTTGTTTTGAGGCAGTTCATTCCCAAAACACATTTTTCCATTGCTATAATCTTTTAAAGTGCTCGTCTATCTGGCTTTTACAGTAATCTGCAAGTGTGAAACAAATATACAGAGCTCAGTGGGGGAAAGAGCAGGGCTTAATCTACTGTACTTTCATTTGCCAAAGCCAAGAGTTGTGGGGCAGAGCCACAGAAGTGCTTATCAGTTCCACTGGTCTAATGAACAGATACAGTTTCTGTAATTTTCATTGCTGGGCTCCACAGCTGAGTGAGTGTCAGGCCAGTGCCAAAGTACAGGTTCCATTTGAATGACATATGGCTGCTGTCAACCAGAGACATGTTACAACATTAAGCAACACAAGTAGACAGAACAAAAATACAAAATATCAAATCAGCCTTCCCTGACTCAGACCATGCATCCAGGTCCTTTCTGAAGCAATTCTGTGCAGTGGGTTTGTTGTGGCACCTTCCCAACCCTGGAATACCACACTAAATAGTGCGGACACGGTGGAGGGCACAGATGCATAGGCCAGCAGTGTGGACACTGTGACAGAGAACAGGTGCAGAGGCCAGCAGTATGTATGCAGTGGCAAAGCACATGTGCACAGACCAGCAGTGTGGATGTAGTAACAGGTTCAGGTGCACAGGCCAGCAGTGTGGACGCTGTGACAGAGCTCGGGTGTACAGGCCAGCAGTGTGGACACAGTGAGAGAGCATAGGAGCACAGGCCACAGTGTGGACGTAGTGACAGAGCACAGGAGCACAGTCCAGCACAGCTGGGAAAGCTTCCCAGGGCTCAGCAGTCAGGGGCTGAAGTGAGTTCCAGCCCTATCTACCTTTGTTAGAACATATATCGTCTCCTTGATCAACAGCTTCCATATCTCTGCAGGACAAAATGACGATGTCGTCCACCTCACTGACTAACAGCTGCCATGAGAACACCCTCTAAATGGTCAACTATGCAAATAACCGCATGACACTAAGATTTAGCTCACCAGAGAATGACCTCGAACCCACCCGCCTGCCTGCTCATGCTTTTGGTAGTACAAGCCATGAACCTGCTCTGGCATTCAGCTAACTCTTCGTCCTTCTTTGCTCCTTAGAGAAAGGACTCCAAGGCAATGATTCCACTCAGTATTGCCAGGAGAACCAAACAAGTGCAGTACACACCCTTTGACTTATCCTGTGACACAAAGAAACTCAAACACGAGGAATGTTTCTGGGTGTGTGAATAGCAACACCCACTGTCAGTCGAGCACACTCTTACTTAAGACTCAAAGATGACAAGAGGAGGCAAGGAAAGGCTAGGGCGCAGTGGATACCCTGCTGCACAGCTCCGAACAGGTCCTGCTTATCTCCTCATTCTGCCCTTCTTGCTGTTCTAGTCCTTCAGTCTTCCTGGCAACTCTGCTACCACGGAATCCAGCAATACTTGCCTTGCTGCTTGTGCAAAGCAGTTCTTGCTACGTGAAACTAGGAATTGTGGGTGAGAAAAGTAGCTCCTAAAACAGGATAAAGATAAGGAAAGTGCTGTAAAACTTCAAAACACACACAACAGCAAATCCAGTGCTAGCCAGCAGCCAGCGGCACATCAAATGTGGAGGATGGACTGTGCAAAGAGGGAGCACGGGGTGAGAGAGACAGTTCACAAGGACTGGACAACTAATCAAAAATCAAGGAGGCACAGGGGGCACATGGATCCATTGTAGATGCAGCTTTCTGAGTCAGGTGGCTCTAGGGCATTCTTTCCTTCAAACTAGCCTTTATCGGGGCCTCTTGTGGCAGACGCTGAGAAAGAGCAGAAGTTCAGGAGGAACACATTATGTACCACGAGTAATTTTACTGTTGGGAGGTAAGCTCAAGTTGGCGTTGAGTTGGGCACACAGAGAAGGGAGCAGGGAAGCAATGATCCAACCACAGTGAAAAGCAAAACCCAAAAACCCACAGTGACCTCATGATTGGTACTGGAAACCTATTCAAGGTAGTGATGCCATGCATCTTGGAGGATTATCTGCAACTACCAGTTTACTACACTAGCATAGGCCCTAACTACTTTCTGCAGGTCCTTGAGCCCACAGATGAGGATAGTTCTTATACCAAGTTCAAAGACAGACAGCTGGAGAACAGTAGCCTAGCGGCTCTGAGCCGAGCACAGCTCACAGGCACAAGTTCAGCATCATTTTAAAAATATAAACACAAATTGATTCTGCAGGCACTTTGCAGGGTCTCATCAGTGCTATCTGTCTACTCCAAAATATGCAACAGGGACAAGCACTGTCAGTGTCTACGCTGCACAGCAGGAAAACCAACCATATCATCCAGACACACAACTCTCAATCTTTCCAGGTTTCACCTCAAAAATGTTAGTGTTTGCTGTAATCTGAACTACCCACCAGTGTGCCCCTCTGCAACTTTGGGAAAGCAAGTCTTTTAACAGAAATATTTAGCATGTTATAGAAACAGAAATATTTAGCATGTTATATAAATATATTTTTCACAGAAATGTACAATATGGGACTTCTCATCACATTTGCTGCATTTGCTAACAAAAGCATAGTGCTCTGTAACAGCAAGACCAGAGCTGTGCAACAGTCTATATTATATAAAACTCTATACTATATTCTAATCTACATTGTAAATCTCAATACTATTAAACAACAACAAAGTGTGGCAGAGAGAAATAGCACTCAGCAATGCAGCTTTCATAGTGTATCCCCTACCCCACCACCCAAGGAACTCAGATCCCAGAACAACAGCTCACTCACAAAAGCTCCACACTGCTTAAATCTAAGTAGAGCCTGGCTTTCCTATGTACAGCAGCAGGTAGGGAGAAACAGCCTGGTGACAAGACATAGCACAAGACCTGCACAGCCACTGGGTGGCCAGTTTGGCTGTTATTGTGAAGCATCTCACCTGGCTTAGCCTTCCTCATTTCATCTTATTAAGAGCAGTCCACTTTGAACTGTACGAACGATTCTATTCTTCTCTCAGGAACTAAACACAGTATCAGTAAGTGGACTGAATGACGGCCATGATGAGGAAGGTGTATGCATAGCTGAGCAGTTGTGACCATGTAAAGCTCACACATCTCACTATCCGTGCATGCCTACAGTTGCTTCCAAAAGAAGTATTCCTTTTCTTTCACAAACTGTGGTTTCTACCACCCAGCATACCACAGTGTGATGCACACTGTCAGTTTAATGAAGAGAAGATAGCCTGATGGGTAGTAAATGGCTATCAGCTACAAGCATTTATCTAGATTCTATTCTGGCTGAACATTCATTATCTAAAATCTAGAAATACAAACTGTGTAAGTACTAATAGTGCACTAGACATCTGGCCTCAAGTGTTGGTCTCAGGTCAAAACACAATTAAAAATCCTGTATTAAATTCCTGCAGACTGTGTGTGTCAGTATCCTATTTAGGTTGGAGTCCCACACCTTGAGACACCCCATTTTATAAATGCAAATATGATAAAACCTAAGGATCCCAATCTGGCCTCATACATTTTAGGTAAGGGGTTCTCAATTCTACTTAGATAGGTGACTAAAAGGTAGTCTTTTAAGAATTATAAATTCTAGTGGCAAGAGTTAGGGCTGGAGAGATGCCTTGGCAGTTAAAGAGTGTGTACTGCTTATGCAGAAAGCCCAACTTCAGTTCCCAGCACTCACTCAGGGTGGCTTACAACTACTTGTAACTCTAGCTCCAAGGAATTGGACGCTCTAGGACTTGGAGGGCACACATGCTCAAGTGCACACAGGCACATAATTAAAGAATAAGTGGTTTTCTTTTTTTTTAAAGAGAGTATACATCAACTAAATCCAAAGCCTTATTTGGTTATCACCACAGACAAGCTGTTTTACTTTAAGATACGTGTTTCCCTTCCCAGGATGCAATATAACATGACACTGTAGACCTTCTGGAAAGAGACAAGTACTAAGAAGCAGATGCAGCTGAGCTTTGTGAAGTGGTCAAAATTTCATCAAAAAGAGAAGAGAGAGATGAGGGATGTCAAGGCACAAATAGAGGCAAAATGTAGAGGTCAGGGGTCCATTAAAAGGTGATGTCAGGGTCCAGGTGGTGCTCAGCCACACAGAAGAGGTTCTTGCAGGAGAGTTGTCACACTGGAACCAGCAGCCTGTTCCTGTGTAGCAAAACTACACAGAGTACCACAGCTTTTGACCATCTAACAAATGAATCTCAGCACAGCACTCAGAGCTCACCTGCTGAATGCATCAACAGCTCAGAGACCAAAGCCCCACAGTCCCTTAAAAGGAATTGAACCCGAGAAGCCCAGGAATACAGGAAAAGCAAGCAAAGCCAAACAGGACTCGTCATGCTGCCCTAGGACTTCAGACTTGGAAGTTCTCCTGGCCCACCCGGGATCCTAGACCAGGGGCGTGTTAGCAAACAGCTGGCAAAGCAGGCCTAAGGCTGGGAGGCAGGTGGCACTGGGGAACCAGCACCCCGAGAGGCTATCCAGAGACCCAGAACCCAGGCTCTCCTTTCAGTAGAGAAGGCACCTCAGAAGAAAGTCTTGAACATACCAAGTGGCAGACAGTTCACTGTGTGCCACAACTCTAGAGCCCAAGCAGACCATAAAGACACAGGCCACATCAAATCACACCACCTGCACCTCATACCCTCATGTTGTCCCTCAACCCTGTCCTTGCCTTCCCTCATAGGTCACTTTCACAGTGATTTGTATAGAAATCCTAATGTCTCAACATGTTTAGAATGTAGAAAAGACTAGCATTATTAGTTCATCTCACTTTGGCCTACATCAAAGGATTCATTACAACACACTGTAGTGACAAAAGAGCCCACCCAATGGCAATACCGTCTTTAAGCTACAATTAGGTTTGTATGGAAATCAAAATTTGTGCATGACCTGGCCTCCTGGCACATTGCAATGTTTCCCACTTTCTGTTCAGCACCACGAAATGTTGAGATTTGAATATATACAGGAAAAAAAGTAATTAACTGGATTTTAAGGAGTTGTTGTTATTGTTCTTACTACTAGTAGTATAAAAATCACTTTTTGAAGAAACAAATCAAACCTGAAAAATTAATGTTTTCATTGGTCTGTACATCATGTACATGGAATTTAATGCAGTATTCATAAGCAGACTTTTTGTCAAACCACTGTCTGGTTTTAATATAATAAATGAAAATGTTTTAATATTTTGTTTGATTTGTGCTTGACCCCACTTACTGAGCCCATACCCAATAGTGGCGTTCCATGAAAGACACTGTGCAAGGAACCAGGATAAGTGGAAAGGCAGCCCCCTGCTCTCAGTCAAATCTTCCAAGCTGGTAAGAATAGCCTGCCCAATAGTCATGGCACACAGAGGCTCAGCCTATATGTCATCTTGGGAAGAATGATGGTGAGAGGAAGAAGAGGATAGAAAAGCTTCAGCATGCATGGTCCTGGAGCTGAGAAGTCTACCCAGCACAGTCTGGATGAGGCAATTCCTGGTAAAAGCTGCATGTGATCTTCGGGTGATATCAGTATCCCCAGGCTGAAGTGAGAGAGGATAAAAAAGCTTCATTACTTAGCATTGTGCTTAATACCTATCTCTGCCCTATTTGGACCCTAGAAAGGTCTACCTTACTGGAGGGAAATTACTGATGAATGTTTACCAAGTTATTAAATAATACATACTGAAAACCAATGCCTAAATATGAGCAGTTAGAATTGAAAAAGGATGACAAGGAAGATGGGGAGACGGGATATGATGATGTACCAAACACCAAGTCCCAGCTGCTTGCTTTAACCTTTAACATTCACACTCTGCTCAACAAAAAGGAAAGAAATCCGAGGGGCCACGGCTAAAGTCCAGATTCTACCCCAGCACTCCTTCGTCCCACCACACACATCAGGACCACAGGTGTCAAAGAATCATAGTGAGCATCAAAGAAAGAATCATGGTGGGCGTCAAGGAAAGAAGCATGGTGGGCATCAAAGAAAGAAGCATGGTGGACGTCAAAGAATCATGGTGGACGTCAAAGAAAGGAGCATGGTGGGTGTCAAAGAATCATGGTGGACGTCAAAGAAAGAAGCATGGTGGGTGTCAAAGAATCATGGTGGACGTCAAAGAAAGAAGCATGGTGGGTGTCAAAGAATCATGGTGGGCATCAAGGAAAGAAGCATGGTGGGTGTCAAAGAATCATGGTGGGCATCAAGGAAAGAAGCATGGTGGGCATCGAGGAAAGAAGCATGGTGGGTGTCAAAGAATCATGGTGGACGTCAAAGAAAGAAGCATGGTGGGTGTCAAAGAATCATGGTGGGTGTCAAGGAAAGAAGCATGGTGGGCATCAAAGAAAGAATCATGGTGGACGTCAAAGAATCATGATGGACGTCAAGGAATCATGGTGGACGTCAAAGAAAGAAGCATGGTGGGCGTCAGAGAATCATGGTGGGCGTCAAGGAAAGCAGCATGGTGGGCATCGAGGAAAGAAGCATGGTGGGTGTCAAAGAATCATGGTGGGTGTCAAGGAAAGAATCATGGTGGGTGTCAAAGAATCATGGTGGGCGTCAAGGAAAGAAGCATGGTGGGCATCAAAGAATCATGGTGAGCGTCAAAGAAAGAAGCATGGTGGGCATCAAAGAATCATGGTGGGCGTCAAAGAAAGAAGCATGGTGGGCATCAAGGAAAGAAGCATGGTGAACATCAAAGAAACAAGTATGGTGGGCATGCAGACGCTTGGTTCCTCATTCTTAGTATCTTTAAAACTAAGAACATAGCAAAAAGGGAAAGCCCATTGATTATTATCTACTATCATCATCATTATTACTATTATTAAAATAATACTTGTGTAAAACCACACTCTTGGACTAAGCATCCATACACTATTCAAACACCAAGAAGCCACAGGATGGGACTCAAGGAAGCCAATACACATGTAGAACCTCGTCAGACTCCCACTGAGCCCAGACAGGCTCCTAGGACCAGGCACAGATACTGACCACTCTGCAGCAAAGATGCCACCGTAGACAGGAGAGTAGACAGACACACGGACTATCCCTGTAGTCAGTGTCCCAAACACCTTGGTCAAGAACATAGAGCACACTCTCAAATCAGTGTTTTCCTCCATGCGGCACTCACAGTCCTAGTATTGGTACCAGTGTCAATCAGACCAGAACTCCAGCTTTCTCTGTCACTCACTAATGGCCTGACTCTGTGCAGCCTTGCCCATCAGACTCAGGCTTTCTCTACTGCATACTGCAGTATACATACTGCACTGTGTGAGACTGCCTTCCACCCTGCACACTGCAGAAGTAAACAAGGTCCTTCTGTGTAGTTTGATCGGTGTGCTCCCCTTAGCAAGCACTTATTTAATCTGCCACCTATGACCTGTCTGGCACCAGGCTAGCTAAGACAAAGAGCAAGACATGAAAATAAGCTATGGTATTTCTGACCTGCAAAATGTCACCACCTTCGTACACAATAAACATGAAGCCATAAAAGTTATTAAATTCAGTCCGGCTTGTACATGTCTGCTAGCAAGTAGCCTTTCTTCTTGCAGATTATCAAAAGGGTGGAGGGCTTGCTTACTTTCTAGTCATCAAATTTATTGAGATAAACTGTAAAGGCATTTCTAGTGTATTAGAAACCCAAAGGTTCCACTTATTAAAATACAAGAATGGAAATCTCAACTATAAAGCATACAGAGAATTGCCATTCAGGGGAAGGAGAATCATTACTAAGGATGGCTACAAGAGAATGAGATTTAATAAAACCTACTATTTCTGATTTGCTCCAGAGTCCAACATAATACTTTAAAAAATTAGCATACAGATTATGTTCAAACACAGCACAATTCTTATACACCTATCCATGTGATATATGCTCCATGTTAAATATGGCTTTCAAGGGTTTTCTATTTTCCTGGCAGATTGAGAATTCATGTTCCATGGATTGTAAAGTACCACACAGATTGATCTTTGACAAGACTTACTTCAAACAAGATTTTATAAATATAGCTAGAAAGCACAGGAAAAATTTAAGCTATGGATATAAAAGACAGAGAATGAGCTGTATCTCTGTTAATTAATGTGATAATATATCTGTTATCCCAAGTATTCGGGTATGTTCAGCCTCTGGAACAAAGGTGCTTTGCATTCTGAGTTAGGCGGGGTCTGCCATAAACAGCCATCTCACAGGAAGCTGTACCAGAACCCTGCCTCTGCACACAAGCCCAAAGTGGGGCTCTGAGCTTCTTCCCAGCATTACAAATGTACACTGCTGGCACAGGCAGGAAGAAAGTCATTCTCCAAAATGCACAAAGCTCTCCCGATTTGTCTGCTGTCACAAAAGAGAATGTGGTCCAGGCCAGTAGGTACATTCCAGCCACTAGCTGTCCTTCTTCTCAAGGACACCATAATCCAGGAGTTATATCTAGAATTGTCTGGGTAGACGAGAGCAAGTATGAGTAGCAGGTAAACTGAGTCCCCAGCCAGCCAGCCCTCAGGAATGGTAACCCTCTGGGAAAGACGGGCATGGGCATCCTCACCTGTGTGTGGCTGGCCTGCTGCAGCCTCACCGCTTACTGCACCATTCACAATAGAGCTAGTAATAATCACAATTTTCAGTTGTTATATTTTATAACAATGAACACTGAAATGTCATAGAAGTAATATTCTTAAAATATTTTCAACAGGTATCTAAAGTTGTTAAATGAGACTCTACTACTTTCTCAGAACTAATTTTTCCCACAGGAAAATGTCACATTTATTTTTGTTTTGTTTCTAAGAATCTCTATTTAGAAATCCATTTTAAAATTCACTTTAGACAAATTTATCTCTTCATATCCTATCTGTCATTAATTCTTGGTGGATTCTGCTCACGTCTGGTACTAGTGAGAGGAGCAGAGTAGACAAGGTCCCTATGTCCAGCCAACCCCTCAGACAGCCAGATCAATATGAACTATAGAGACCTTTAGCTCCTGGCTCACTATTTTCAGTAAATTAGGCTTGTTTGGATTACTGACCTACAAATTCATTGAGTATAGAATTTTGCCAATATTTATAAAGAGAATATAGTAAATTATACTGAGCGCTTTAATGTACAGAAAGGTACATATTAATCTTAAAAAAGAAAAAAAAAGAAAAAAAAGAAAAAAAAAACCATAATTCCCTTTTGACAGCCAGAGCCTGAAGCAACAAAAGAGGAATGAACTCTTCCAGAGCTAAGATCTGTGAATGTTCAGGCAACATTTGAGTTTTTCTGTCTGTTTGCTTATGTTTTGTTTCTTGGTTTTATAGGAAGTATCATTAAGGAAATGTTCTAAAGTTACTATGAGAAGATGGCCTTTGACACAAACTTGAATACAAAGTTGCAAGTCTTTAATCTCATTCTTAAAACATACAAATTTTTCATACAATGAATGCTAATATAAAAGAAATAAAAGAAATAAAAGTTTCATAAAAGTTTCTGTTTCCTGACTGGAAACAGAAACTTTAATGAAGATTTTTCAATGAGTAATTTTTACAAGCTATGACTTCCTTAAAAATGTGTATCACCATGATTGCTATTCTGAGACTGACACCTTTTTAGAACAATGCAGCTGAATTCTTTAAAATCTTCCTATTCCACACTGATATAACAAAAGTACCACAAGAATCATTAAAACTAGACCCAAAATTTGTCTTTAAATCTTTTCTTTTAATCTCCCCACACCTCTCAGAGACACAGTCCTATTATGTAGCTCAGGATGCCCTGGAACACCATGTAGACCAGGCTGGCCTCAAACTTACAGAGATCCACCTATCTCTATATTCTGAGTGCTAGTATGAAAGGTGTGCGACACTAAGCCCAGCTTTTTAAATATCTAAAGAGATATTATATATAGTTCTGGGTGGCTTTGTACAAAAATACCTAATTCACTGTTAGGTTTTGTCTTAAGTATCCCTCTGCAATTACATTGGCAATCCACCCCTCATGGTCACAGTGAGGTGGCAGGAGCTGGCCCTTTGGGGAGTAATCAGATAGTCAGCTTTAAGGAGAGCCCTTTTAAATGAGACCCAGTTGGTCCCCTGTCTTCCAGGTGAAAGCCCCGGCAGAAAGCAGGGGCCATGAAGCAGGAAAGCACCTTGGTCTTAGACTACCACATTGTAAGAATAAATGTCTGTGGTTTACCAGCCACTCCATCTGGGATGTTTTCCACATACAAACAAAGTAGAAAAAAGAGCAGATGTCCTTCAGATAATGACCCTACTCGGGTACTTTGTGATGCAGTTGGTTAGGAAATCACACATTCCAGTCTCACATCACATTCCAGTGTCACATCTAGGTCACCCTTCCAGAGCAAACAATGTGCTTGCACCTATACTATCCAGATGAGGGCAGGACACCCCCATCCTTCTCAGCCCAGTTCGCATCCATGTAAAGGGACTCCCAGCACACACTCCTGCCCTCCCTCTAGCAGCGAAGTTTTCCAGTCAACACCAACCACCCAGGTGTACTCCAAGTACAGCTGAAGACCTCCCCTGGCCCTCTGCCCACCATAAGCACCTCTCGCACAGACTCTTGTGCTGCTTTAGTGCGTGTGCTTTAGTGTCCAATGAGATAACCTTTGCTGCTTTCCAGGAACTCCAGGAACGTCCCAGACAACAGTGTCAACTGTTGACATCTGGGGCTGAAGGTGAAGGAAGGTTCCCCAGAGGATGTTCCAGCACACACTCCAGAAAGTCCACAGTTATAGGAACAGTAACAGGAGGAGTACAAGCTGTTGGAAGAGAGCATGAAGGACAGTCTGCCTAATGCATGCTTTGTCAGGAGCCAAAAGCATGGTGAGTGCTCAGAGCAAGGGAAGGAAAGGAGCGTGTATCAATGGACCACACACACACACACACACACACACACACACACACACACACACACACACGGGGGTCGGGGGGAGATTCATATATTGTTAAGGGAAATATCTCTGAAACAAACAGCATCATATCCTGTGTGAAATGTGTTGTATAAGTCAGTGACATTATAGGACAGACTGTGATCACAAGTGATTTTAGAATGTCTGCATGGAGAGTGAAGTATATTAAGGCATACTTAAATAAAGTAACTTCCAAGACACTCACAAAAGAGACTGCATTTTCAATTTCTGTGAACAATCAAAGCCACTCATAAAAACAAAACAAAACAACAACAACAACAAAAACCAGAATATAGACAACTCTGAGTCTGCTGATTACATTTAATGTCTGTAAAATTCCTGTTTATTGGACAGATAGCCTCCCACAGTTGTGTACATATTCACAGAAGTTACAAAAGTCTGTACGGAGCAGGAGAAAACACCAATCAGACCTCAAGGTACAGAAGAAGCCAAACTTTTAACTGTATAACTTACACATATATAACCTACAGAGACACCTGCAGGAACATAGCAGGTTCAAGCTCACTTCTAGAGTCATTCCCTCCTAAACACAAAATGGCAGTACAGCTTGCTTCTTGTCTGTCTGTTCTTATAACAAACTCCTGCGCACAGGAACAACTGCAACAAAATGTTGGAAGCCATAAACAGAAGGACAGACAGTAACTAGCTGAGCTTCTTACAGACGCTGCCCTACATGCGGTGTACCAGGAAGGCTTGCAGAGCCTTGGGATTTGATGGCCCAGGATACAGGCAAGGACAGAGTGGCAGCTGGAACGCACATATGCTAGGGGCTACAAAAGAGAACTAGAGCCTAAACATGAAGGGAAGAAGCAATGGCCAGGAAGATCCTCCCACAAAGTACAGCTCAGCCTCCTTCATCCTGGAAGAAGCCAGTTTTACTCCTGCAAGATAGCTAAGCAGAGGCCCCAGAACCACTGCTATAATCCTCCAGCAGCAGCTGCTGAATGCTAAGATCCTCTTTGTTAAGGACATGCCAGCATCCTCTTCCTGGGGTTAATATCAGGCCAGACCAACAGAGCAGATATAAATGCAAACTTAGGTGAAACCAACTTCCATCCCCTCTCCTCATAATCAGGAACCAATGCCCAGCAATCTGATCTCTCCTCAGAAACTCAGACAACCTGAGATTTCTTGGTAGCTCAAGAAAGTACCTAATATAAAACAGAATCCAAACAACAACAACAACAACAAAAAAAAAACCTAAAAAGAGACAAGATAGAAGAAAATGAAACTGTATAAAACAGAGCAGTCAATTATGTTTCAGAGAAAAAAAAGGTTTTCTGAAATAAGAACAGGACTGTATTAAAACAAACAAAGCAACAAAAAAAAGTAAGGATAAGAAAGAGAAGGTTTGAGAAGATGAAAAAGAGCTTTTGTAAATTAAATATATATTGCTGGAACTGAGAGTCATCTAAAAAGGGAAACCAAGAAAAGGAAAATATGGAAACCAGAGAAGCCCCAAACCGGAAGCAACAGATACAAAAAAGGCTAGAGCTAAAGAATGCTGGTGCTCACTCAGGCCTCAGAGGCAGCACACTGAGTCGCCATCCTAACAAGAACATTAAGGGAATAGACTACAAAATATGGAATAATGAAGGATAAAGGTAAAGTGGAAGATGAAAGAGTCCCAGGGCCTTTGTGTAACTCAGAGTCAGGGTGCACGGCCAAAGTAGCAGTGAGACTGGGATGAAACTCGAGCACACCAGGGAATACGGAGCTACAAGATAAGGAAAGCGGGTTTGGGGGTGGGGGGCATGGAGAAAAGGCAAAGCTTAGGAGCAAAGCCAGAATGGCATCAGATTCCAAGACCACATAAGTGGTTAAGATTGTGAGAACCCCTTCAGAATGCTAGCATGGTGGTAACTTGGGTGACAGAGGCCAACCTAATCCTGCTACAAAGCATGTTTCAGGTCAGCCGTAGCTGGACAGTGAATTCCTGTATCTAAAAATTAAACACGTGTGTGTGTGTGTGTGTGTGTGTGTGTGTATCAACTGGCTTCAGAATGTGTATATACATAGGTACACACACATAGACACACACATGTTCATGGAACATGACTTCCAAAATTCTCTTCCCAGTCTGTTAATTGCATATGAAGATAACATAAAGGTAATTCTCCAACATGCAAGACCCTGGATTTACTTCTCTGCTCCATTTCTGAGGGAATCACTAGAAGATGGTCCTAAGAAAAGGACACAGAACAGGTACCAAGGACCCAGCCCAGTTCAAGAGATGGCAACAAATGTCAATCCAAGGATAAGTGTTTTACCTCGAGATATACAGGGTTCCCAGAAACTAGGTCAATGATAGCTGACCCAACAGACCCAAAAGGGACAGCTGCAGCACAGAACACTTGTGGAGTGGTACAACCTGCAGATCAAAGGAAATGCAGGCTAGCCATTTGCTACTGAAAAACAAAAAGCCATATGGGAGAAAATAATAATAATGTGCTATTGCTTGTTTCTGATTCTTTTACCCAGTCTTCTATCAGAAACACAGCAGTGGTCAATTCCAACTTACAGTCAATGTATACTGACAGAAGCAGGAGAGTAAGGCCTCAAGCTGGAAAGGAATACTAAGCTCTTTCATCCAGAGGGAAAAGCAACACAGCGCATCTAAGGTGAAGGTAACAGAACAAGGTGTACCTCCAACATGCAAGATTTACCAGAAGAATCAGCTAGAGGGTTAAAAGGTGTCTGTGGGGGAGGGGCCGAAGGAGGGAGGACAGAGAATACTATCTCTGAAGGTTACAGCACATGTCTTAGTTGAGATTTCTGAAGCTGCGATTGAAACACTATAACCAAAAAGCAAGTAGGGGAGCAAAAGGTTTCTTTGTCTCATACTTCCACATTGCTGTGCATCATTAAAGGAAGTCAGGACAGGAACTCACGTAGAGCAGGGATCTGGAGGCAGCAGCTGATGCAGAGGCCATGGAGGGGTGCTGCTTACTGAATTGCTCCCTCTGGCTTGCTCAGCTTGCTTTCTTATAGAACCTAGGACCACCAGCCCAGGCATAGGCCCACCCACAATGTACTACACCCTTCACCATTAATCTCTAAATAAAGAAATATCATAAAAGCCCACCTTTAGCCAGTCTATAGGAGAAAATGGAGACGTTCTCAATAGGCTCTCTCAGCTCCACTGACTCTAGCTGATGTCAAGATGACATGAACTAGCCAGCACAGTACAGAACCATGAACCTCGTTGATCATTTTCACACATCACCTTGAAATAAATAAAAACTTTTCAAAATTATGACAAAACAGATTCTGGATGGCTACAGGAAAGGAAGGCCAGGGTCAGAGGCCAAAGTAACAGTGCCACACTTTGTATACATACTACCATCACTTAGGACCAAGCTCAGAGCCCCAGGGAGACACTGAAGACTGAGAGCTATTTGCTGTTCAAAGAATGCATCTGAAGAACAAGATAACAATTTATCAGGGCACATACTCTCCTTTGCTCCCTCAGAGGCCTGAGAGATTACTCATTTTCAGAATACAATGAAGTTGGAAACTACAATTCCCACTGTACCTTGCAAGCCTATCCAATTACTCAAAGCAAGGAAGACTGCTATGAGAGAGATCTGCTGGTTTATAAGCCATTTTCAGTGACTGCCTTATTTAGTCATAATTTTTCATTCTCACTTGAAGATGGAAAAATAAATAAATAAAACAAATCACCTGTGAGTATCGAACAGTCCTCTAGTTATTTAAAGAACAATTTAGAGAAACACACATGGCAGGCTACTCAGAGCTCACAGGGATTGGCATCTCTC
The DNA here is from genome assembly GCF_008632895.1 of Mastomys coucha. NCBI lineage: Eukaryota > Metazoa > Chordata > Mammalia > Rodentia > Muridae > Mastomys > Mastomys coucha. The sequence goes on along the minus strand of NW_022196911.1, from coordinate 6,080,656 downwards.
CTCCTCCAGACCGGGCCTGTAGTTTTACAGGGGATTCTACCAAGGCTCTAAGGTTACCATGTCAAAGGACTGCTTGAGACACAGACAGAGACACCTACACAGACACACACCACACATACATCACATATACATACCATACACATACATACCTCACACACACAATATGCTACCACCACACACATCATATACACATAGCATACACGAACATACACAACATACATATTACCACACACATATATACACATTACCACACACATCCACACACCACACACACATATACACATACCACACAAATCACATACCATATACACACCACACACCCACACACACATACACAGAAATATACACACACCCCATACACCACATACACCCCCATACACATATGTACACATGCCATACACAGACCAATCACTCATACACACACACACACACACACACACACACCATAACAAATACTGCATCATTTAAAAACACCAAAAAAAAAAAAAAAAAAAAAACACAAGCCAATGTCCTATCTACCATTAATGGTTGGAAGAAACTCTATGTTAAGAAACTGCAGTCCTTTAGAATACAGACCAGGATTACTTGTGGATTACTCTTTAGTGACTCACAACCCACCCACGACCTACCTTCTTCCCCAAAGGTCCTAGCTTGGAGGGCCTCACCACCTCCCAGATGGAGTCCTCTAAGAGCTCTAAGAATGACTGGTACTACACAAACAGACCTAAGTTCGGACTGGCATGACAGACAGGTGCAGCAGCAAATAGTCAGCCCTTTTCTCTGCCTCACTTCATGGCAACATTTAAAGCCACCCTGCCCTTGTCTTGACTACCCACCAGTCAAGACACACTCACAAAGGTCGATCTGGTCCCTGTGTGCACACAGGGCTTATATTCAGAGCAGGCAGTATCCAGACTCCAGGCTCTTTCCATTTAGTCAAAACCAGTCACTCTGAATACTAATTTCAAGCATTCTTAGGTGGTTCCAGGACTCCTACTGGGAGGTAGCAAAACCTTTAAGAGGTAACACCTTGCCTTGCTGGAAGAAGTTAAGCATGGGGGTGAGTCTGAATGGGGGCAGTCAGATCTCAACTCTCCTTACTCCCACTTCTCTGCTTCTCAGCCTCTGTGACCTGAGCATCTTCCTGGATAACCACACAGTTCTCCATGGCCTGTATCTACCCCAGGATTATCTCCCATGCAGAAAGCAAAGGTTTCCATGCCACTGGCTTACCACCAAGCCTTTCCCAGGACCAGGCCACTCTTCCTGCCAGCCTTGCTCTTCACAAACTTGTTTATTTATCCTCTAAAACTCAGTTCCCTATCTACACTGGGCCTCATCCACACATCTGTGTCCTCAGCAGACAACTCCGCAGGAAGGAGGCGGAGGCCACAACTTAGCACTGTGAGAGGGCAGCCCTAGAAGGAGTGTAGGTGTCCCTACAGAGTAGGCATTCAAGTGTGTATTTTCAAGAAGCAGCCTAGACAGTGGTCCTCTCCACCTTACACTGCCCCCTTACCTACCCCATCACCATAGTTTTCACTCTCTGATCAGTACAAATGTCCTTCCGGGCAGCTCTCACAGCACTTCCTCCAGGGTCATGAAGGAGCTTCCGCTGTGGCTCTCTACAGCTTACACAGCCTCCCAGGACCCACCCAAGAGCAGCAACAAGGTTTCTCAAGAAATCATGGACACTTACTTGCTAATGTTACCCATTCATTCTGGAGAAGCCAAGGATCAGACCCATGAGCCACACAGCCATTGAGATATCACAACTCCCAGACCCTATTTCCAACTGCCCACTTCCATTTCTTGTTGACTTCTACCTTCAATCTTCTCTTCCTCCTGGTTTCCCTAAACTGTGCTGACAGTCTTCTAGGTGATCCTGTCACACACAAGAAAACAAATTTGCAAGACCCTCTGAGCCATCCCTGACCTTCAGGTGGGAACTCATTACACAATGCCCCTTCCTCTCAGTCTCCCTCCTGCTGTGTCAGCTCAGGCCCTGCCTTCCACTTGTTTCCAAGCTTCCTTGTCTGGTCCTCTCTCTAGACTCCAGCAATGACCTTGGAAAATACAGATGTTGCAGCTATTTCCCTATAAAATCCTCCATAAAACCAAATAACTTAGTGGGTAAAGGCAGCAGCTACTAAACTCAACAACCACCAACCTGAGTTTCAGTCCAAGACCCACATAGAAGGAGGGAATTAACTCCCACTAGCTGTCCTCACACATACACTGTAGCACACTCATGCCCATACACATACACACATGCATATAACATATACAAATACATACATATACACATATATTATTTTTAATTAAAAATTAATCAGAAAGAGTGTCATGGGTGTCTTCTTGAACAGAACAGCATGAGGATCCTTCAGGAACAGACTAAAGGCATTAGATTTACATAAACTATCTCCAGATTTTTCTTTTTTTTTTTTATTAGATATTTTCTTTATGTACACTCCAGACTTTTCTAATCCAAACCCACACCATATTCTCCAGGGGATTCTTCCTCAACATACCACAAACACAGTTTCAAAATAGTATGCAGACCATGTCCACTATAAAGATAAAGTCTGCCCATGTGACTTGCTGAGTGTTTTTATAACCATGTGTAATGGATTTGGTTAGCAGATCTACTGGTCACTGCTAAGACCTTTAAGGGGAAGAAATTATGGAGAGGACACACTGAAATAGACAATGGCTTCTCCCCCTTTAGCCCCCATCTCTTTCTCACACACACAGACATAAAGAGATAGAGAGAGACATGAGGAGAAACATAGACACACACATAAGACCTTCATACACACACAGAGAGACTTACACACATGTATACACTAAGACACACACACATACACACACACACACACACACACACACACACACACACACGCACGCACGCGCGCGCGCACGCGCGCGCGCGCCTCTTTGATTACTGGCTAGCAAGACATGAATGTCTTCCTGGACTATATGACCCATGATGTACACTGCCTTGCCACAGGCCTAAACAATAAGCCAATCCATCATGACTAGGACTAGCAAAGCTGTGAGCCAGAGTGTGCCTTCCCTCTTTTAAATACTTCTTACAGCAATAGAAAGCAGACATGTCCCACTGTTCCCAGGGCCTGACCACTCAACCTTCTGTGGAAGTAGTGTATCCCTTGATGGATGCTCTAGCTCTCTCTTTCTCAGGCTGTGGCATCTTGGTGGCAGCATGGCTCTCCTGACCTGGCTTTTCTCTAAGTCTTTGTTAGGTTGTAGATATTAGCTGTATAGGATGCAAGTAACTGGTACAAAACAGGGCACTTTAAGAGATCTAAAGCTCTTTCCAGAAAGATCTACTTCCTTAGGCTGGAAATGAAGTGCCAGGGAAAAAGGATTTCTGTTTATAAGATCCCCTAAGATAAAAGTCAGGAACATTCTCCTCAGTTGCCAATCATCTTCATCTTAACTAAACACTGGTTAACGTCCTGAGAACTCTAGTGAATAGAGAGAAGCAGGACTTTGCAGACTAAACACTCAGACCCTTTTATTCTCTACAACAACCCCAACACAACGAAAGGCTGAGCGCTGTGCAGCGTGGTGTGGTGCCTGTTAAATAACCAATGTGCAGGAAAAATCAGGCTCACGCTGAGGGCTGCACTAAGCCTTTGTCTTTATGCCTCTACCTTTCCATTGGCATAAGTTCCACCTTCACACAGTCTCTCATTCCTGATTTTTGGAAATTTTTGGCAGTTCATACTAGCAGGCTTGCATCATACATCATTCATCACATCCAAATTCTACTGTGGCCATTCGTCTCAATCAAAATCAAAACAGATCAATGTTTAAAGCTCAAAAAGTAGAACATTAAAAAATTAATTCTGCAAGGGATCCAGAGTCCTTCCAACATTATATGTGATAAATCCTGAACATCAGATAAAACTGGAAAGAACTACTGAATCATTAATCTATATTGCAACAACTTCAGAAAATAAAATTTGAGCAGAGCTAACAGTTTCAGAAGGCAGATGCTGCTTAGGAAAACCCATAAATAAATGTGGGTGCTGTCTTCATGCTCCTCTATGGATTCCCTCCCTCCTTCCTTCCTGCCCGTCCTCCTTCCCCTCAGAGACCAAATGGCTGAACAAGCCCTGCTGCGGTTGTGTGAGCAGACAAGAGTGAGGGTCTGAATGAAAACATGGAAGTGACAGCTTTCCACCTCAGTATTCTGCCCTCTCCAAACTGCAGGGAGCAGATGGTAACTTCAGGCACATGTAACCGGGCTTGGAAGGACGACTCTAGCGCACATGTGAAGCAATCACGTGCTTTGCAGCCTACAGGTTTAATCTGGAAATGCTTTGGTTTCATTTAACACAGAGAAGCTGCTGGTAAGCATTGCTACATAGCAAATGCTGCTGTGAATTATAAAATAATTACATTTTTAACAGTTCCCTTTGCACATTTACACCACAGAATGCCAGTAAACACTGGAACATTCAAAAGGAAAACCAAAAACTCTAAGCCTTCTGCAAGTCACTGAAGCAGGGATGCTAACATAAGGAAGCAGCCTTCTCTCTCCACTCTGACTCCTGCATCCCTGCAAACAAGAATGATGGGAGGCTGTGCCCAGGGCATTCAACAGAGTATCACAACACCATTTAAAGCAAAAGCTTACAGGATAACAGACGGGAAAACACCAGACATATGGCTCCCTTCCACCTCAAAGGAGCACTGACTACTACCAGGCCTGTGCCCTTCATCTCTGCACACACCAGCAGCACAGGAGCAGCTTCAAGCAGGGGGCCAGAGTTTCCCACTCCAGCTCCACCAAGAATTTTCAATTCAAACAGAAACTTCAGAAACATCATCCATCCCATGGTTAGCTCCAACAAATGATAACATTCCAACCAGAAATGGCAGAGGTTGCCTGTAATCCCAACTTTAAGGTCATCCTTGGCTACAGAGTGAGTTTGAGGCTAGCCTGGAACACACGAGACCTTTTCTGACAGAGGGGAAGGAGAAAGCTACAGTAGCAGTGGGACCGGCTGATATTTCTGAGGAAGATGGCTCCAGGGAACCCCATGCTACAAGCATGAACTTGGAAATACCAGAGCTTCTGCGTCTATCCATTGGACCTCTGCGCTGCCTACCCAGGAAGTCTGTGCTTTGGTGTCTGAGATCAATGGTGAGGAAACAGGCCCTGACACTCTCAAAACCATAGGAGAGCATTGATGTCACCAGAAAGCTGAATTCCCCTTAGTCCAAGCCTCAGTTTCCACATCTAGAAAATGGTGGTGCTCCCAATACCCAAACAGAGCTTTCTAGAAGATTCAACTTAGATTACTGACTTAAAGCCCAGAAACCACAAAATCCTTACGGGGCCTGATGCTGTGCGCAGTGATACTTCACACGAGTTAAGGTCACACAGTGAAGGTGCCCCTCAATCACAGGTGCCACGGGGGTGTACAGGCTCTGTGAACCCAGACCTTGGAGGGAATGAGAGGCGTCACACTTGTGCCAACCTCAGACACTGGGCCCTCTGCCGCTTGCTATTCAAGCTGCATCGGCCATTTCTCTTGCTGACTTCCCCTTACATTTTGTTTAACAAAATGCGACTGATACATTTTGCAATAAAGTAAGGGCAATGAGTTCCACTATCCACTTACACTGACACCATTCAGCTTTTTATGTATTAACACAATACAATAAACAGGTAATGGCAAACATACTACAGACATGTATTATGAAAGCAATGAGACAGATACACGCGTTCTTATGAGACCAGGAAGGAACACTGGATGCTAGACAGGCAGAGCAGGACTGTGGCTAAGGTAACAGGGCCTGTAGCCATACTAAGTGGGGTCGGGTATACTTGGGAAAGCTATTCCATCTCTTGTCCCATTATCTATCTGTAAAGGGAAATAACAGTGACACATAGCTTACTGAACTACTAGGAAGCTGAACAAACTGCTGCACAGAACTGTGGCTGTGATGGCTGTGAGGGGGATGAGTGTCAGATTACTCTCATCCATGGAACCTGAAAACTGCAGGCAGTGTGGTCATCAGACACGGTGTGAGCAGTCTCAGGCATCGGTACAGTTGTGTTTGTTCGCTGACAACCACTTTTCACAGGTACATGGAATGGAGTAATGGGTGGTATCATGCTTTGAGTGTGCACTTCATACATGTGGGTGCTACTCTAAGAATACAGCACACTGGCCATACCAAAACGCTACAGCAACCTGGGGACCAGAACATCTCCAGAGCTCACTCTCCGTAGCCAGGCCATGTGAGCACTGCTATTGTTATGACATATGACAACGGCAGGCATTTACAGAACTCAATCTGTCACCCGACTCTGCCATCAAAAGGAGATGCCCAGCTAGTTCCTCTACTCCACAGCTAACTCCTGTGATGCAAGTCAATGTATTCCATGTTCTCCTCTGTACCTGTGATCTTAAGCAGGTAAATATTCATGTCAGAGTTGGGGTTCATTCAAAGTCCCTGAGGTAGTCTGAGGAGAGTAACATGTCACTGCTGTAACCACTCTTCATACAGTTAGTAAACTTCTCAGCTTGCTATCAACATTTCACCTTAAGAATATGATTCTTTTACAATTTCTATCAGAAACTCTGCCCTAAAACATGGAATTTTGCTAAAACCAACAAAGCTAACAATAAAGTGGACACACATTCCACCATCATGGAGAAGACAAAAGGTGAACATATTCTACTAAACTAAAGAGCCCTAGCCCCGCACATTTCCAGTGACATGCCTGCATGCTGACACCATGAGCTTGCACCTGCCTAAACAGAACAGTACCTTTGCAGCTGATACCCATTCTGTACATTCTTGACCACCTCGAGCTTTTGAAAAACCAAAATCAACCCACTCATTTAGACAATACTAGAAAGCTTTCTTATGAAAGAGAACACAATTCACAATTTAAAATATACTTTTTTGTTTCTTCATGTTAACTCACATACCACCATGACATTATCACAACTTAGGTTGGGTCTTAAATAGAGCATGCAGCATTATATAAAAAAATTCACCTTGAACTTATCACAGACATATAGTGAAATATAGACAAAAATTTCCTAGAAATTTATGGAAATTTAACAAGATAACACAACCATAAGAGCCCATCGATGTTACAGCCTGATACATCGGGCCATTTATTCTGATGGTCACACTGCCTAGAGTAATGTATGGCAATAACAGCCATGAATATGCTTCAGCATCTTACAAAAGAACTCTCCGTACAATAAAACTTCTCTGAGCACTTACAATCCCCACTACACCCTATGTATCCAGACACAACCAATGGGTGGTAGTGGCATGTTAGCTGCTACCCAAAGGCAGATATTCCACAGCAACTGGACTGCCAGGGTTGGAATGGATTCGCCTCACTCACTCAGATCAATAGGACTTCAGGCATCAGTGAGCAGTGCAGATTTCCTCAGTCCTGAGATAATTCTGGAGGTTCTGGAGACTGAAACTGGCATGCTTTGTGATAGAGAGGAAATCCAGTAAACCTAGGACGCCTGGGGCCTAGCAGAAGAGTAACAAGCAAGGATCCCATGTTTCAACTCCCACCTGCCTCTCATAGCACCCAGCACTTCTTAAGTTGCCTCAAAAGAGTCTGAATTTTCTTAATTAAAAAAGAAATCCTCAAGTAAAAGTCAATAATTACACACACACACGAGAGAGAGAAAGAGAGAGAGAGAGAGAGAGAGAGAGAGAGAGAGAGAGAAGAGAGAAACCAAAAACCAGAAACCAAAACCCTGTTCCCAGCCCATTTAGTTCAGCACTGCACTATGTGCCATACATGCATGCCCTGCCTAAAGGGGAAGAAGGGAAATGACCATTTGCCAATTGTTTTGGTTTACCACACACACTGTTAACATCACAATTCACAACTAAAGGACAGTTAGATTCTGTAAAAATACTTACATTTTATCACTTTCCACACACAAAATCCAGTTTTTCCATGAGTTCTAACATTAATTACAGAACCTACTGAGTCAATCAGTGCTATCCAACTCATCTTGCAGAATCTGTCTCTAAGGTACAACTATCTTTGAAGGTTCAAAAGAACATGATGGCATAAGGTAATGTGTCATAAATGAGAGCAGGAAACCAGTCAGACACTTCCATGCTTGCACCACAGAATGCCAAAGTGGAAGCTGAGCGGTGAGCCTCAGTAACTTCCAGCTGGGACTCGCCCCAGCTCACCAAGGCTCTGGCTTTCCTCTCAAAACTATGTGTTCAATAAACACCTCTTCCTCTGTAACATAAATGAGGGGAAAAGAAATGCTAAGTATTAAAAAGAAAAAAGTGATCTATGTGCAGCCTTGAATCTGGTGAATGATTAAAAGCTGCAAGATCTAAAATAGCATAGCTCAGGGACACGGGAAAATAGAATACAAGTCATTGGTTATTAAGAGGGCCAGAGTGGAATGTTCTAATTAAATCATAATTTAATCTTCCGAATTATCCTGACTTAGTCCCGACATGTTTCCTTGTGGTCAGCTGCAGAAAAATATATACTACCGGTAAATGGCAGGATCAGGAGGAGGAAATTACAACCTCTGGTTAGGATAGAAGTGTAGTCATAGAAGGCTTATTCTTATGAAAACACTATATTAATGGAGCCCTAATTCACTGGCTCTCAAATCATTTGAGTTAAAAGAGCCTTAAAAACAAAAACCAGATTTAGGAAGCCTTCTGCAATGCGAACACAATATTCTGATTCAAAGTCCCTATTTGCTTAAAAGTCTCACCAATTAGGAAGAAAATACAGATTTACACAACTGGAACTACCTGTTTTCTACACAGCCTAGCACAGAGACAACCACACCAGAACAGCCCTAGGCCACTGCAAGACATACACCATCCACAGGGGTCCATTCTCCACCAGGCAGTTCTACTAAAGGCTGTTTAGCTGGTTATCTTCAAGCCTGGAATCTTTTAAGAAGCCAAATCAGCTCTGAAGATGCCCTGGCTTTTCCACGATCTCTGTTTTCTGTAGGAAACACTCAGCCAATAAATATCTAAAGAAAATGCCTGTGCCAATGTAGTTTACTGTACTTAGTCATCTGAATGCAAAGAAAATAACTCTAATAATCTTACAAAATTCCATATTACATTATGCAGGCATGGTTCAAACCCACTCAACACCCTACACCTCTAAATTATCTTAAGAGCTACAATGTCAAAGACAAGCCAGTCTGAAATAGCAAACTAGCTGGACAGCTCCAAAGGGAGCCCTTAAAAATCTGATCCAGAGCCTCAACCAATCTGATTCACCAAAGGGGGAAATTCTCAGAGAAGTTCTTCTTTTAAAATGTTGGGTTTTGTTGTAATTTCCCAAATATACAATTAAAGATAGTTGTGTCAGAAGCCAAGAACAGCTAGAGGCTGCAAAATAAATACCAAGGAGCATGCTGAACCCTATTAACCACAGGTATCTTTTGTTCTCAAAGTCAGTTCTAGATTCTAGATCTCAGTTTCCTGAGTGCCACAAACAACCCCAAGAACCAGCAGAGACTCCTGTACACACAGACCCCTATGTAACTGATTCTTCTGTTTATTGGCTTCTTGGCCTCATAGATGTTTGAATGAATACAGCAGGGTGCCTGCGCCTATTCTAACATGGCACTATGTACTATGAACATACCTGGTCCTGTTCATGAGCAAAGTTCTGAAGCTTTGTTCAGTGGCTAACCAATGGGAGGTTACAGAACAGCTTTTGTGCCTTGTTACTCTTTTCTATTATATAGGCATTTTACAGGAAAAAAAAATCTTAGCACATGTCCTATGGAAAGAAAAACTTAAGACATTGTCCTTTCAACTTTTACAGTAAACATGGTTTCAAAGAGAGATGATGAATGAGCGAGCCCTGACTTTTAAAAGGTCATCCTGTTAAATGTTAAGCTTCTACTTGGAAAAAATTATGAAATAGACCCAGGCTATTAAGTCCTTCCAAAACAACGTGAAGTCTCCCATGCAGCACACCAATCACAACGGAAGCTGGTTCATAGTAGTACATTTATATACCTTTTTTATTTTGCTTTGGCTTTTGCTGGTGGTGGCTCTTGTTTTTCAAGATGGTTTCTCTGTGTAGCCCTGGCTGGCCTTGAACTCAAGAGATAAACCTACCTGTACCTCCTGAGTGCTGGGATCAGAGGTGTGCACCAGCATCCTGGCCTTTGCCTTGGTTTTATATGCTGGTGATAGAGCTCTGGACTGTATACACTCTCCACAAATGCTCAACACTGATCTGCTCCCACCCAAAAGTTATTGAGCTTTTAGGTGTACTGTAAGGAGAACGGTGTAGAATTCGACACCAGCCACCTTACTTCACAACTGTCCCTGGCGCATGCCCAGCCACCACTGGCAGAACTCCTCTCTTACCTCTTTGAGCATTTGCCCTTTAACGAGGTCACTAATTACTGACCAGTGGACATCATCTACTTTCTGGAATTTAAAGTACCTTTAATTTTGACTACATATCCAAAAGCAGGCAAAGAACAACCTCTAAAAAATTTCTTAAGGTTTACAGTCAACAGCACAGATTACAAAACACAGAAACCATGCTCAGAGCATACAGGCTGTGTTTATACTCTATGAATAGGGAATGACAAAGGCCATGTTTATATTCTATGAATTGGGCATTACAAAATATAGGTAAATTTTAAACTTTCTGAGTGAAGGCAGATAGATCAAAAGCCAAATGAAAAACATGAAACCACAAAAGATATTCCATTCCCAAGCAAAGCAGTCCCAGAAAGCCCCCTCCTGAGGCCACTTGCTGCCAACCGAACTTTCCTGTGACCCAGCAAAGAACACTTTTTAAAAGCAGCAGGAGGGTGGACGCTCCATTCTTCTGTTTTGATTGTTTTCTGATAGTGGGCTAGGTTGCCTCTTTTTACTTCTAGGAAATTCCCTTAAAGGAAGAGCTTTTGATCCTTAAAGCTGCCAGCTCTCCTGCAACACCTCCAGTAGCAACAGTGAAATCAGTCCCCCAGTGCAATCCACACAGAAGACCGCAGTGCAGCCTACACAAAAAACGGGAGAGAGGAGCTCACAGCAGGCACACAGGTGCATTGGCCAGGTAGGAAACCACAGCACAGGGGCACATCACTGTGCAGTGTTTTTCACAACCTGCCTTGCTCCCCCCCACATACCCCCACATTTTATCTCTGAAAAATGGGGTCTTACTTTTGCATTAAGCAGCTACATTTTTATATATTTTACAAGATGACTTTAAATTTGGGGGGGGGGTGCGAAAAGGGCACAAGTGTCCTCCATCCCCAGCAAATGTAGAGTTCGAGGCTCTCACCACTCACGTGACCTATTCCAACGTGACGCCACCATGCAGTATGCCTTCCAAAGGGCTCTGACTCAGAACCTCAGCAAACTCGACATGAGTTTCCATCTTAATGAATTCCCACCCTACAAATTAAGAGATCGAACCACTGATCCACATAGCCCCTTAGGTTTAGCAGCAGATCCAGAGGAAGAAAAGCATCCATATTTTGTTAATTTTCAGTCCAAAATGAGAATGCTAGAGTCCAAGATCACACAAAGAGCTCTAATAAAAACACATCAATTCATACTGGCCAGGCCAAAATGGTCTGCTATAATGTGCCCAAACACCCTCAACATGCCCACTCCTCTGCCCAACAGTTTCCATTTCCAAAGAAGGAAACAAATAAGTGCTCAAAGTGAGCGCTTACTCTGTGCACTGGGCCAACTTCAAGATCTTTCCTGCATGGGCTAAGAAGTGGCGCAAGATGGAGTCTGGCATGCAGCGCCATAGCCAGGGCTACCCCTTAAAGTCTGCCAGAAAATATTCTTCAATTCCAGGAGGTGACTACCTAACTATGGCCAACATAAAGACCCAAGTTCAAATCCCCAGCACCTACAAGAAAAGTGGGAAAACAGCTATGCACACCTGTGACCCCAGCATTGGGGCCAGAGACTGGAAGATCCTAGAAATTTGTTAGCCAGCCTAGAGAAAATGATGTGCTCCTGTTCACTGACAGACCCTGTCTCAAGGCAACAAGGCCAATAGAGGCTAAGGAAGATGCTTGCTCTGGCCTCCCATGTACCCATACACTGACATATATACACCACACACAGGACACACCAAAACATAAATTAATTTTAAAGAATACTCAAAACTGCAAAGGACCCCACTTTGTGTAAAAACATCCCAGGAATGTCACAAGGCATGTGGCCATGAGGCCTCAGGAAGAACAGTGCAAAAGGACAGATGCACTTTAGTGCATCTTCATCTGAGAAAGGGTGTGAGTAGCCTCCCCTTGTTAATCACTGTCAGGGCCAATGACATGCTTGTCCCCTCCTTGGGGTCCACCCAACTGTGACGATCAGCTTACCAGTCATACACCTTAATAACTTTAGCCACTCCCTCCCCAAAAGGCACACATGGATGCCTGTCTCTCTCAGAAGACACTAAATGTGCCCAGGGGGAGACACCTCAATTCTTCTCAAGTGCCCCTGGGTCTTCATGAGTAGCTGGCATTGTGCTCTTCCCTCTTTAAAGTCTTGGGGCTGGGCCACCCCTTGACCTGCTTACTGCAGGAAAAAACCTGAACAACATTCACAATGCAAACTCCACAACACTGTTCCTCACTATACCAATGTCTATACACAAGCAAGCAATGAGTCAGCCTTGCCTCCTGGAGCCCTGGCATTTTAGTATGTAAAACAGTATCCAGAAGAGGGAGGGAGGGAGAAGGAGACAAAAAAACAGCTGTCTAGGTGCTGCGGTGGGGAGGAAGAAACAACCTAATCAATAACTCATAATAAAAAATTTAAAGCAGTGTGCATACTCCCCAGGATATTCTGGACATAGTTTTTTAAGATCATACTGGACATAAAACTCCAAAAACAAAGACTAAATGTCCCAAGTTGTTGACATTTAATAAATATGTCCAGGAACCCGGTGCCCAATTAATCAGTTTAAGTATAAGTAGTTAGGCATAGAAGTTTCTCCCTAGCAGATGGTATAACAGGCTTCAAAAGGGAAAGGAAATTATCCTTTCAAGTTGGCTCGATATGGCTACTATAACAAATATCAGACCAAAAGATATGTGTGGAGGACTGGCATCAGATGTCTCTTCTACCTTACTTATGACAACAAAACCAGAACAGCTAGGCAGGAGGGCCTCCCCACACTCCTGCCTAACCAGCCAGAGAAGCCACCCTGCACCTCCCCTATACTGAGCTCCATTCCCAGGCCATACCAGGATATAAAAAGCCTGGCCTCCTGCCAGCTGGCAAGACCACACACACCCAGTATTTTTAACTCACAGAGGCCTAAGGACCAGGCCACCAGGAGGGCACCAGAAATGCACACAGAAGCTTAACAACCTCCAGCCTGGATGGTGGTCTGCAGCTGAGCTCTTTCTGAGCTCTCTTCACTCCGGACCTGCTCGAACACTGGCAGAGCTGTGAAAGACAGCATCCTGAAAGCTGATAAAAGTGAGGAGATGGTTCACGCTGAAAGAGCACGCAGTGTTTTAAAGACCATATGCAAAGCTCTGTAAACAGCAGCGTGAATGCCAAATACCGGCCAGGGAGCTGGACTCTTATTTTTCATTCCTGACACAGAAGGATACAAAGTTGACTTGTTATAATTGCTCTACCAGTTTGCTGTTGTTGTTTTTAGTTTCACACTGGTCTTGGCACTGGGCCACACATACAGACACCATGAAGCTGTGTCTGTGGATAAAGCTTCTGATGCCCTACTACGGTTAACTTATTTTCTGGATTGCTTAAGTATGAATCAGAAGGGTCATTTTCCATTCTGTTCTTTATTGATAAAAATTGCATTAAACACAGACTTTAGTAAAAACCTTCTGCCTGTGATATATGCCATTCTGTCTTCCTCTGAGGAGTGAGGCTAGCAATCTCTGTTAGAATTTTAGTATCAATTATGAAAACATGGTTACCCTCCAATAGGAGTTGGTAGAGACCAGCAAGGTGGGGGGCTTCAATCAGGGGCCTGCAGCTTCCAGCATCAGAGAAAACATCAGCAGCCAGCAGGCAGATCTGCAGCCCTGAGGGTCAACTCCCACCAAAGCAGAAGGCAGCCACACAGAGAGTATCCTCTGGGCCCAGACTGTGGCCCTTGCCTTCCTAGGGCGCTGTTCTGCTAACCCTTGTCCTAGTTCACCTTGACACTGCTTCCCTTCCCACCATCCCTCTCAGCAGGCTTCTCCTGAGCTCCCCTCACAGGCACTCAGCAAACCTAGCCTGGCCTCCTGTGGATGGGCAGAGAACCTACTGGCCTAGAGGCTGTCTTCCCAGCCCCGCCCTGCACAGTTAAGCAATCACTCTGAAGGCACTGCCTCAGTTCCATGAACCTTTTCCCAGCTAAGATAAATAAAGACCACCCCACTTCACACAGCTACTCAGGCCAGGGCCCTGCCAAGCAGAGCCCCCAGCAGATGCTTATCTCCTGAGTCACCTCTGTTCTCAATGCACTCAGTGCTGCAGCCCCTTTAAGAGTCAGATTGTTGCCAGGTGGCACACTGAAACCCAAACAAGTAGACAACAGTTTGTAAGAGCAGCTCTTACTAAAAATGTCTCTGCAGGTTTCCATAAACAGATCGAGGTTCCTGTTTATAACTACATATGGACCCCCATGGAAGGAACAATGAAAAGGTAAAAGTCTAAATCTGAGAGGACAAAGAAAACATGAGCTAAGGTAACAGCAGACAAGAGGTCAAAGAATTTTTGGAAGGAGAAAAGCAGAGAGACAAGTGATAATTAATGTTTTAATTTGTTCTGGGTGAGAGGATAAGAAGCAAGCTAATTAAAGCACAAAACTCCAAAGACTCAGGAATCAAGGGTGGCAGGAGTGGGACAAAAAGACCTGTAAGGAGGAGCTCAGAGTCCCCTTCTCTGTCCTCACCTCAGTCAGAGGATTGCCATCTGGAGGGCCAGCAGGGGAGAAGCCATGGAAAACAGGCGAAATTAAACCTTAGGATCCTGTGGCTGGAGGGCCAGAGCAGACCCCCTCTCTGACAACAATGGATACACTAGTAGGAAAAGCATGCAGACAACACAAGAGGGGCTTCAAGGAAATGGCTCAATTCCTACTCCATCATCTGGTCCACCAGGGCAACTGGCCATCCAAGAACACAGAACTTTCTTTTTGAAACTAGAACCTTACAGTCACATGGTTTCTAAAGGTATATAAAGGCAGATGAAATGCTGTCTTCCAGAAATGATGGCATCAGAAAAGTTTGTGAATTAAAACAAGTCTGTACATAGTGAAACTGTGAAAAGGCAAAAAAAAAAAAAAAAAAAAAAAAAAAAAAAAAAAAAAAAAAAAAAAAAAAAAAAAGTAAATACAGCACATAACAGGATGGTGGGGAAATTAACAGTATCTGCCAAGAAACAGGGAAAAAAGATAAACAGATGAAGAGGGGGGAAATAATTTGAAAGTAAAGAGTTAATCCAGGGTTAACTACTAAACCTTCCAAAGGATGATAACAAAGAAAACTATGATGTTGCAATTATCAAAGAAAATACCTCCTCACCTGCCCACTACCCCCCCACACACACACACACAAAAGCACAGAGTTAACATTAGATGAGTCTAGAAAAACAATCTGGAAAAGACAAACTTCAATTCTTATCACTTTAGAAGTCAGGGAATAAAACACATCTAAAGTCTCCAGAGAAGGAAAAAAGAAGGCAAGGTGCAATTCCCACTCCTCAGCAGAAGCCCTGAAGGCACTCAGGGCCGGGGGGGGGGGGGGGGGGGGGGGGCAGAAGGGACGAGGGGGAACTAGAGGGTTAGGGTTAGATTATTTCCAACCTCCACATCTATCTGCTCAGCAAAGCTACCAATGAGAAGGGACAGGAGAAAGCACCTTTCTGACACTGGGGACACTCATCCCCACCACCACCATGCCTTTCAAAGAAGCTTCTCCAGGGTGTGCACCCCAAAAAAGGGACACACAAAACCCATGCACAGCACTCGGAAGACACAGACACAGCAGGTTCTAAGGATAGGAAAGAGGACTGTGAGACGCCAGCACTGTCTGGGAACTCACTGGACGTGTGTCCCAGGAGAAGTCCACTACACTTGACAACACCAGAAGAAACTAATAACGGATTTGTCCCTGCTGCAAAAGGCTGTAAAACAGAGTTCCCAAGTACAGAGAGCAGCTTTCAGATCCTCAAGGGACAAATGCTACCCATGACCATGAGGAATGCTCTCCACACTCTGTCCAACTGCCTACCACACTCAAGGGGCTCAGAGCGGCTGCAGCCGGTGCCTATGTCTGTCACAAGTGAAGCGACAGCGGCGCTGTTATCAAGGCCAGCAAACAGGAAGGTAAACATGTGGGACACACTGACAGCCCTTGAGTTCTACATGGCTGAACTCACATGAACACTGAGGGCTGGATTATGTGAAAGAAATGGCAGAGAAAGCAAGAGGAAGAAAGGGAACTTGGTACCAAAAAGAAGCAGGTTTCCCTACACTGGAGTTTCTTTAGTATTTCCACATCACCTCATTACAAACACCAGCCCAAACTGGAGCGCACTGACAGCATTCTCTCTAGATGCTGCTTTAGACTTCCATCAGGATCCCACTGCAGAATGCCAAACTCACCAGCACTGAAGACCACAGTGTTACGTGGAAATTCTCTGTGGAACTGCCACAGAGGCAGCATGCTCCCTGACACAGGTCCAGTTTACCGTAATTTCTCAGGTGGAAGAAAATGAGGTCAAAAGAAGCCACGCGTTACTTCTGAACTGTCCTCTGAGGAAAACAACTGTAATGGACGATGCACATTTCTGATCAGCCGAGATGGGATTTTCTCTACTCTGGACCTAGTGCTGCTTCGAAATGTGAAAGGACAGTATCTCCTCTTAAAAAATAAATTGAATAAATTTAACCTTATTTATTCAACTGATTTATTTAGATCAATTTTAGATGATTTCTCCTCTCCCCCATCCCCTGCTTACTTTCTGCCTGAAGAAGTAAAGCACCAGATGAGGATACAAATGAAAGGGGAACATGGGGGTGGGGAGCTAGACATATAAACCTGTGCAGACGGCTGTAAGTTTCACAAAGGAAAAAAGAAAGAAAGAAGAAAAGAAAAGAAAAGAAAAAGAAAAGAAAAGAAAAAACCTTTAAAGGCATATGGAACTTGAAAACAACGCGCTTCTCACCAGACCCAGAACAATCTCTCTGGCAAAATCCAGAGAGGACCTATTCTCAGACCCATGTAGTAGCTGTTCCCAGGGCACATTCACCAAACCCCATCCAGTACCAGCACACTGCACTCAAGTGCCTAGGCACAGGTCTGTTCCTCTAAGGGTACTTCCAGCTCCTCCACATTACCAATAAATATCTGGTGACAACCACATTAACAAGCCATCAAAGACCTCAATATTTTCTCAACCCAATGAGCCAAAAGTAACACCGTTACTTTTACATCAATAGTAACAGGAAACAGTAGGAGGGTCCATCTTCATGTGTGCAAACTAACACCTCCCCAAGGCCCCTGCCTACCCAACCGAGGGAGTGTCTGGCCCTCTTAGGCATCTCATCATGAGGGCAGGACCACCCCTGTGCTCACTATCAAGACTCAGTTTCTCTCATTGTTTGCCTGAACCCTTCAGGGTCTCCCTCCTGAGGTACTCTTGGGATTCCCAGTGACTGGTGAGAGATCACACAGCACACATTCAACCCACATGTTAAACTAAAAGCAAGTAAATTCATCTTACAGTGTGAACTGTTTTTTATACAGGGAACCACTTTAGTTCAAATAATTGATTTCTCTACTCCAAGCACAACTGAGAAAGCCTGGTCTTCAAAAAGACAAAGGGGAGCCAGTGACATGCTTCTTGCCACCAAATCTGATAAACTAAAGCAGATCCCCAAGGTATGTGCTGGAAAGAAACAACTCCCACGGGCTGGCCTCTAATCTCCACAAGACAGATAGATAATGGATGCATGGGTGGGTGGATAGATGGGTGGATGGATGGATGGATGGATGGATAGATGGAACAAAGGAAGGAAAGAAGGAAGGGAAGGAGGGAAGAAGGGAGGGAGGGAGCAAGGGAGAGAGCGAGGGAGGGAGCAAGGGAGGGAGCAAGGGAGGGAGCAAGGGAGGGAGCAAGGGAGGGAGTGAGGGAGGGAGGGAAGAAGGGTGAATGGAAGAAGGGAGGGAGGGAAGAAGGGTGGATGGAAGGAAGGAAGGAAGGAAGGAAGGAAGGAAGGAAGGAAGGAAGGAAGGATAGGGAAGAGTAGAGACATGCCAGGACAGTGCTGGAGCACATAAAGCAAGGCAAGCCATGGCATAGAACAGAGAAAAGCACCCCTACCTTAGGCCCAACCACTGTAACAGTGAGATTTCTATACCACTGCAAACAGCCTTCTCTAACACTGAGAAACTCTGGGCGTAGGACCTTCAGTGCTACACTCTCTACTAGGGGAGTACAAGTCTCCACTCTGCACATGTAGAACTCTAGGCTAGCCCCCAGTCTCAGAGACAGAAAAAGGCTGAGCCAGGTGCCCTGATATTTATTACCCTAGGAAATGAAAAAGCCAATGCTAAAGTCCCATTTCTGAAGTGGGAGAGGAGCGACAGTGGGAAAGCTTAACAGCTGCACAAGGTGTGAAGGTAAATGACTACATCATCCAGCAACTGCACCCTCCAGTATGGAGCCCAAAGAACCAGAACGCAGACACCAACATATGATCATTAACCACAAGGTTCACTGGAAGTAAGGGTGGGAAACGACAAGATACAGTCAGTCCACACAATGGAGCACTGCTGGAGCATGTACTGGGGCAACGGGTCATATGCTACGTGATCCTCTGTACAGGAAACACCCAGAACAAGAAAGGGAAGGTGCAGCTAGCAGCTGCCACGGGCTAGAGGAGAGCATGGTGAAGGGCAGCTGCTCAGCTGGCACCGGAGTCTCACCTGGGTGTGCCAAATGTCTGAGATGACGGACAGAAGACGGCTAACCTCACAGCACTGTAAATATCAGAATGCGCTCTTGAATGGTTCATTTTATTTTACATGGATTTTATCTCAAATGACTGCTCTGAAGAGCACGATGAGCAGCACTCAGTTTCCTTTTCTCTTTCTCATAAAGATTCCTTCTTATTTTTAATTGCATGTGTTCACCTGAGTGTGGGTGCCTGCAGAGGCCAGGGTGCCAGATGGAGGGAGTCTGGAGCCACCAGCTCTGCGGATGCCTGCTGTGGGTGCTGGGAACAGAGCCATCATCTGCATGAGCAGTGCATACCCTTAGCCACTGACCCATCTCCAGACCCACAGCCAACCTTCTATGTGCTAAATGTCACAAAAGACTTTCCACAAAACTAACGTTTAAGTCAGAAGGAACCTTCTTTGATTTTATCAGTTCTCTAAATATTCAAGTGAACTCCTGGGACTGAGTATCGTTCCATTTCTTAGAATCACAGATGTACACTGGGTTAGGTTCAAAGACCAAGGCTCCTGACCCAGGCAGCCAGCCGCCTGTTCTACTGTGCAGCAAGGGTGTGAACTGGGGCAGTTGATTAACCTTGCTCACTCAGTTTCCTCATCTGCAAAGTAAGAATGGCATCAGCATCCTTCTCTGAAGGCCATGAGGACTAAATGGGCTACCCCAAGTCAATGTTGATCCAGATAGACCACACACTTGGTAAATATTAGCTACCATAACTATGCCAAAAAAAAAAAAAAATACACAGATGGGTTAGGGAAGAACAGTGTGGAAGTACTTAGCAGGAGACCTGACAGAGACTGTCACTCTGATGTCTAGTGACAATTGTTCGGCTTACTTACATTAAAAAGAAAACACAACAATGATAAAGAC
Organism: Mastomys coucha; assembly: GCF_008632895.1. NCBI lineage: Eukaryota > Metazoa > Chordata > Mammalia > Rodentia > Muridae > Mastomys > Mastomys coucha. Next base: position 6,060,775 of record NW_022196911.1, on the reverse strand, counting down.
TGGCTATAAAGGGGACAATGACAAGAATGGACTAATCCACTGAATTCCTGGAAGCCCTTCAAATGCCATCCACTGGAACAAAAACACAGATGACTTTAAGAAAGCCACTTAATGCCTTAATCCTAGCATGCTGGAGGCAGAGGCAGTCGGCCTGGTCTACAGAGCTAATTCCAATACAACCTGGGCTATACAGAGAAAACCTGTGGAGAGGGAAGGAGAGAGAGGAGGGAGGGAGGGGAGGAGGGAGAGAAGGAAGGAAGCAGCCTAAGCCACACACCTGGGGTAAGCATAACTTCTACATAAGGAAACACACAGAAATTGTGAAAGGCCAGTTCCCAATCCATGTCTGCAATGGAATCTTCCTGAAAGTTAAGCTCCACGGAGCTTCTCAGCCCCATATATCATGTGAAGGTAATGTCTGCCTAGAACAGTAAACTTTAAGCTACAGACATGGGTATGAACTACTGAGCCCATTTCCTCTCCCTATTCTACTACCCGATGTAGAACATTTCTCCAGCAATAAGGAACACTCTGTCAGAGCAACAAACTTGGCAGCAGCAGGCCACTGTGTCCACTGTTAAAATGGCATCTGCACCATCTTCCTCAATACAAATGGTTACAGTAAAGATGATGGCTTGAGTTTCCATGACACGTGAGCCACATCCAATTCAGCCACTCTCCATTTTCCAGGTTCTCTAACCATCTGCCCCCATTTACATACTATACCCTCTCCCAGAGAGATTTCTAGCAACACGAGCAGGCATAAAGCAGGGTAGCAGTATCCTAGTCTCAATGTGGTATCAAATAGAAACAAGCACGGAATACTGATGCTCCACTAATGAGCAAGACAGAGACCACTGTGTTTGTATGCTCAGGACTGAGACTTGCCTGAGACTTTCACAATGATCCGTATCAAAGCCACAGCCAGGAACACTTAACAGTGGGCTAGACAGAGTCCACTGACCAGAACCTGCAATGCTGCAAATCTATGCTTGTCTTTGAAAGTGTTCTGAAGTGTCCTGTCATGGCTTATCTACCAGACAGAACAGCAGAAATAGCCATTCTGGACCTGGGCAACTGATGGACAAGACTGTCATTAAGTAGAACAAGCACACGAGGTGATGACAAAAGAGAAATGTTCACACTAGAAACTTTTGCCAAAGTAGAGATGGCCTATTGGTTAAAAGTGACTGCTGCTGTTCCAGAGGCTGGGAGAGTTCAGTTCCCATCACCCATGGTGGGCAGCTCACCAGGGCCTGTGACTCCAGCTCCAGGGTATCCACCTTCCTCTATGGGTATCCTTCTGGCCTCTATACAGACACTCGAGTGTACACACAGGAACAAATAATAAAATAAATCTTTTGAAAGAAAGAAAGTTGGAATTGTTCAAAGTCATTCTGTGTTCTTACAAAGCCTCCAGTGTAGAATCTTTTATAAGCATCACCTATCAATAACAAAGCCAATGGCCAATGATGGTCAATGAAATGGGAGGTAGGACACTGGCAGGAAGAGAGAGGATTCTGGGAAAGAATAAGAGGAAAAGAGAGATTTAAGAGAACATGGAGGAGATGGACTGAGAAGGAAGTAAACCAAGATGTAGATGAACTCAGGGAGATTGGAGACAGAGACAGAGCCACTTGAAGGGAGTTGCAAAGAGACAGTCATAAACCAGCAAGGAGCTAAACTCAGGATAGAACAAGGGAGATTCAAGGAGACACGGAGGGAGATGCTGAGGAAGATATGCAGGAAGAAGAGGGCAGGAACTGAGGAGAGATAACTAACCAAGTGGTAGACATAGCATAGTTGGGATGGGTTAAGTAAGTTACAAGCTAGTCACGGAATGAGTCAAAGCTTATGGGAGGCACGTAATAATAAATAACTAGTCTTGGAGTCATCATTCTGGAAGCTGGGGCTGGGAAAGGAAAATTTGATTTTTTTTTTTTAACACTCTAGAACCAAGAAATTGCTTGCACAACTGGAACCAGACCACCACCTACCCTGAGGCCAGCAGACATTCCATGTCTTGATTCTGTCTCCCTCATTGCTGCAGGCTGCTGATTTTAAACCTGGGTGGTTTTCAGCAGCATGGGTGCTACCTTCCTCAGAGTAGCACCCATGATGCTGATGAAGGCTCTGCCTCTTCCATCCTGCTCCAGGCTTCATTACTGTTCTATCGGCAGGTCCATGGTAAGAAAACATCCCAAAGTGTGCCATGATGCATCTGATATCATGAAGACTGAAAGCAATGATGTCACCGGATTATTGTTCCTGCTCTTTGTTACTGAAGAAGTCAATATAGTAGAATTCAGCAAGCCTCAGAGTTAAGTACCAGCTCTCCTCAGTGACTCAGCAGATTTTTATGAGGAAATTCTCTTTCCTTTTCTCTCCCACTATTCAAAATTTGGCCAGTTCATGGGAAGAAAATCCTACTATCTGTCTCCCTGACCTGTGACAAATAGAAACACTTATGAAGATGAGAAAATAAATCTTTTCTCCCCATGAAGCCAGAACACAGAGGGGCAATGTAAGATGGGTAAGGTGACTACTGCAATACCCAAGGCAAGCTGAAAGCTGAAAGAAGGGCCTTTTCTAGCTGCCCTTTTTAGAGAGACACAAAGCCCACATGCCAACAATGGTTTACTCTGACCCTTCTCCCCAGGTACTCCTAAAACCAATTAGGATGAAACTCACAATCCTGGAATGTCTAGCCCTCATTATCCATCTTCAAAAAAACACTGCACAAAGGTCTGCTCTCTAACACCTGTTTGTGTTTCCTGAGGTACATTTGGACAGGAGTACACCTTCCCAAATATACTCCCAAGGCTTCTAGGAACTAGGCATTACAGTTGTCCAGGGGAGCTAGTTTTGTTGTCACCACGAAGCAAGATGTAACTACCTCACCAAAGACAGATTTCTAATTTAATTCCAACATTTGCATATTCTGTTACTAGTCTGACTTGGGAATGTTTGCTGTTTTATGAAAGCTGACCTGGATTATAGCCCTTGGCGAACCTGAAGAGTCAATTCCACTGGCTGGCAGACTGACTGGTTGGCTAGTTGATTGGTTGATTGACTGGCTGGCTGGTTACTTGACTGGCTAGTTGGCTAGCTGGCTGGCTGGCTGGCTGGCTGGTTGCCTGCCTGCCTGCCTGCCTGCCTGCCTGCCTGCCTGCCTGCCTGCCTGCTGGCCTGCCTGGCTGACTGACTGACTGACTGACTGACTGACTGACTGACTGACTGGTTGGCTGGTTGGCTGGTTGGCTGGTTGGCTGGTTGGCTGGCTAATTAGCTGATTTGTTGGTTGGTTAGCTAGTAGACTGGTTGGATGCATGGATGGATGGATGGATGGATGGATGGATGGATGGAGTAGTTGGATGGGTGGATGGGTAGAAAAATGGAGGGATGGTTGAATATTGGTTGGTTGGTTGTTTTGTTGGGTGGCTGGTTGGCTAGCTGACTGGCTCATTGGTTTAGTAATTACTGTTCCTTCTCTTGAGTCAATACCAATACAAGAGCTGAATTGGGCCAATTCTTTTTTCTACACATTTCTCCATAGCAACTGGAAAGCTGAGTAGCTCCCACTTTCTTATATATAAGTATCGTGTAACCCAAATTTGGTGCAGAACTACTTTAAGTATGTAAAGGATGTCTGTTACATATTTATATGCAATTCTCACATACAGATCTGAGTTCTAGAACTTCCAAAAATTTCTAATACCTCCACAGTTCTTTTCAAAGCCCAAGGACTCATTACTCTAGGAAGGCATCTCAGTGACTTCTCTCTCCAGCCCCTGCCTGATAACTATCAATCGCTGTCTTTCGCTGTCTCTGTAACACACATACAGAGAGAGGAAAGAAGGGAGGGAGAGGGAAGGTGGGAGAGAGGAAGAGTGGGAGGGAGGGAGAGAAGCACTTTCTTAATTTTATTCACAACCACAAAATTAAATTTTAAGGCTATTTTTCAAGACTGTAAGAGCAAATATCTGTAATTGATTACATATAAAATAAACTGCCATTAAGAATTTAACTGACTAGCTATTACTATAAAAAAAAGAACAAGTCTTCTTTTTAACCTTTAGATAAGAACCATCTTAAAATACAAGAGTCATGCCACAGAGCTCTTAGGGGTTAAAGAACAACAGCGACAGCTCAGAATAACCATGCTTCATTTAAACAATTTACCTTGGTGTTTCCCAGGACAGGTTTATTTTCTGAACCACTGAGAAACCAGGGGTGTCTCTCCTTGCTTCTTTTGCAACTCTTAAGTAAAGTGTGTTAGCCTGACGGTTTTCCACATTCTCAGAAAGACACTCTGCATGCCTTCCATCTAATATATGACAGGTATTCAGAAAACAAGTTACCCACAAATACCTTCACAAGTAAAAACTTTACAAGACCACACTGCATTCATTCCAACAATCTACTAGCACTCCTTTGGCTTTAGAAAGAATTCTTGACCCTGTTGAGGGCAGCCATTACATCAACACAATTTGTCAAGCCATCGGCCCAAAGATATTTAAGACTATTAAATGACTAGACTAAAATCTCATACTGCAATCAAAGGTTATCAGCTCACTGGTACTTCAAAGGCAAAAACCACACCAGGAAATGTGGTAGCCAAACGCCCTTAATTATGTACATAAACACAGTGGGGTCTAGAGGTTTCTATCATCACATGCAGGTTAATTAATTGGCAAGGACTGTATTGTCCCAGCTACTGATTCTGAGCCAATTTCAGTCATTTAGGGTGGGGTGACTTTCTGACTTAGTCTAGCAAACAAGCCTGAGAATTGCTTGAACTCTCATATGCAGTTATTCAAGAGCATCACAGAAGGAGCTCTGAGAACCACGGGGGCTGGGCTGCTATGGCCATATGGCACCAACACAGGCATCCCAGCAGCCTTCAGGGCACCAAACTGGTTTTGAGATTCCCAACCTCAGCAGCATTGGAGAGCCACACTTCCTTTCTCTTTCAGTTAATCCTCTGGGGGTTTGGTTTTGGTTTTTATTTGTTTTTGTTTCTGTTTTCAGGAAACAATGAAAGAATGTGGTTGACTGATTTTACTGAGGTCAATTGTGGCCAAAAATTTTATATAAATATGTCATACAGGGTTTGGGGGTGACAGCAAGTAAGTAAAATTAATTAAAATACATTAAAGTGATTCTGGTGCTACCTGAAATAATCACTAATGATTTACATACATTGTAAATAAAACTATAGGGCTGGAGAGATGGCTCAGCAGTTAGGAGCACTGACTGCTCTTCCAGAGGTCCTGAGTTCAATTCCCAGCAACCACATGGTAGCTCACAACCATCTGTAATGGGATCTGATGAACTCTCTGGTGTGTCTAAAGACAGCCACAGCATACTCATATACATAAAATAAATAAATAATTCCTTTTAAAAATAAAATAAAACTACAGGTGATGAAAAGATGGCTCCATGGTTAAGAGCGCCACTTCTCTTCCAGAGGACCCTAGTTCAATTCCCAGCACCGACATGGCAGCTCACAACATCCTGTCCTATACCTCCTGTTGCAGGGGATCTGACACCCTCATAAAGACATACATGCAGGCAAAACACCAATGTATAGGAAATAAAAATCAGTACATCATTTTTCAAAGCTTGCACTTTGGTCAGAAAAAATAAAAATAAAACTGTAATATGAAAATGTAGCAGGTATGCTGAGATGGAAGTCTCCTTATGTAAGACACACAGTAGAAATCACACATGAAAGAAAACAGTACACCCACAGCAGAAAGCAGGCGGGGTATTACACCTATCACATATTTAGACTACTGCAAATGCTCTCTGAAGAACAAATGCCAAGGTAGCTTCCAAACCTAGCAAAGAGGACCACCTAACAGTTCTCATTAAAGCTCACCCCACCTTATTTCTAGGAAAAAGAAAAGATTTGAAAATCTACATGGAACTCAGAGCAGGCTCTTCTAATTCAAGTTTAGTGACAATGTCACACTGTTCAAATGTGTTTTAATCTAACTACAACATAAGAAACAAGAGTTCCAGGAGTTTAATTCCTTCAGAAATACTTCCTTAGCAGGAAGCTGCATTTACAGGACACTCTGGCATCCATGCTGGGGGCATCTGCTACCTCTCCTCATGCAAGCAGACATGTGCTCTGTAAATGAGTCTTTTGGTAAAACTTAGATACCTGTATGTTCACTGCAAGAGCAACAGAGGCAACCAAGACAACGAAAGCCATTATTACTCAAGTGTCCAATCATCGAGAAAAGTCCCCAGCATCTCAGCTGCAAAGCAAAGCTGCTTGGCTCTAGTCAATGGGCACATAGGACAACCACATAAAATGCTATGAACCACACAGCCAATAAACCCCACAGCATTTCATGGCTGTAATGGCCAAAACACTTGCCTTCATCTTCTGTCATTGTGGGATTACATATATGTAACTGTATGCACATAAAGTATGTTTAGCATACAGAACACATCATGGGAAATGTCAGACCAATGTTTTATAAGCCAGTGCATAAGCATGCATGCACACAGACATGGATATTTGTAAGCAAATATGAAACTACCAAAACCTCTTAAGAGTCTTAAGACACACCAGGTGCCAATTCCACGACACTTGTCCCAAGTCAAGTCTCCTCCTTCACTCAGTTACACCCCTCAAAAACTGGACAGCTGAGCATTGTAGATACAAACAAAACCTTTTCAGACTTAAAAAATGGAGAGAGCCTGAAACGAAGAGAGAGCCAGAGCTCCGCATGAGGCCTACCTTTAACAATGGCTCTGCAAAATCTACTAAATTATAACTTTTAAGTACACACAAAAAAAATTCTTTTCTAGACATTACCAAAAATATAGCAACACAGGTAAGGATCCTGGAAACCGCTCAGCTGCCTTAATAACCACAAAGAAAGGATTTCTTTTTGCCAAACAATTGTAATGTTTATTTGCTTTTTAGAAATATCTACTGTGTACTTGAAGATGCATCTCTGGCTGCATAGATGGTACCAACCAAAACCAATTCTGCTCTGAAATGAACATGCAGTGAAGGAGATGTGACCAGAAAGGAGAGATGGGAAACAAACACAGATTAAAGTGTTCACTTCATTTTAAGTCATCTGCAGAAGAATCCACTTTTTAATTCACTTTTTATCTCCATTTAAATTGATATGTTCAGATAAAACACTGTAACAAAAGTTACTAACTTTCAATAAATTTGGCCACTTTCAAAACAATGATCATATCCCATGCTTTTCTTATAAAGGTTTTCACAAAGCAGATATTTTGTAAAAACTAAAAACGTAGGTTCTTCTCATAAAAATACTCATATGCTGAGTGTGGGGGTGCAGGCCTTAAGTCACAGCACGTGAGAGACAGGAAGAGATGATCTCTGGATTCCAGGCCACTCTGCCCCACTTGGCAAGACATAGTCTCAAAAGAAAAAAACAAAAATCACTAATCTAAAAACATTCAATCAAATGTCCAATTCTTTCCCAGCTATATAATGGCCAGGGCTCTTGGTCCTAAATATGCAGCATGGTAAAGATAGTTGAGACATGAACCAAATGAATCACAGATCTGGGAGGGGAGCCTCTGAAGGCATTTGAAATCTACCCATACCAATAAAACTCAGCCTCTACGGCCATTATTCTTTATCACTGTTACTTATTTTATATTAAAATCTCTTAGGGTGAGCTGCCAACAGTCCACATACATTTATGAGAACAAAATCTGCAAAAAAAGGAAATAAGACCTTTGCTGATCCACACGCCTGATCCAGCTAAGAACACCTTAGTTAAAAACCAAAATAAGAACGAGCCCTGAAAATCTCAGCCAACGTGTGCCAAGCTTAAAGCTGCACTTCTGGGTGGCTCTGGACTGGATGACATCACCAGCTTCCGCTAACCCTCCAGGTCTGTTCCAAAAGCCTGGAGGCAGAGCATTCTCCACAGAAGCACAGAAAATTCATTTTCCCCCCTCAACTCAATAAAAAACCAAATAGACAAGTTTTTAGGGGACCGTGCAAAGCTGATCTGTTTAGGGATGTATCTGCCTGATGATGTGGGAGAGAAGCAAGCGAGTGAAGACCAGAAAGCTAGTTCCAATCAGTAAAGACCAAATCAGCACGCTATTACCACGCCATGCTTCAGTAAGTCAGTCACAGGTACATTTCAAAAATAAAACGACCACTACACAAAACAAGAACCACTGGATTTAATACTAATGTCAAACAGTCAGTGGCCAGTTCCTCCTAATTAAGCAACAGAGAATAAGTGCTGATCCTAATGTGGTGACATTCCAGTCAAGCACTATAGTTCTAAGGGAATCCTCATTTAAAATTCCTATCACAGGAGCAGAGTGCCAGCCAGGAATCAAACTGTGACCCCTGAGCCAAAGACAACTTACCACTCAGCTGGTAAGTGGGCAACTCAATTTACAAAGTTGAATTCCTGCATTTTAATACTCTGCAGAAATATATGAGCAATGCTAAATAAACTGGATTCAGCTCATTAGAGGTTCACAAACCAAACACAGAAAGCTTTGGAAGGCATCCAAAGCAAAGCCATGCCTAGGTGGTGATGTCCACTCAATAAACACCCAATGTCATAATTATAGTCCACCGTGCCTCTGAAGAACGTTAGTTGCTGTCTACAATGCTCAGCCAGTTACATTAATCCTCGGAGATAACAAGATGAACAGCCAATCATGTGTCTGTACCTTGTTGTAGGCATACTTAGAAATTCCACATCTTGAAGGGGGAAAAAAGACAAAAGCCCAAAAGCCAAGTATGGTGGCACATGCCTTTAATTCCAGCATTTAGGAGGTAGAGGCAAGAGGATCAGGAGTTCAAGACTACTCTTGACCACACTGTGAGCTTAAAGCCAGTTTAAAAACTTTTATTAAATAGGCACATGCAAGTAAGTGCACATGTACACACAGCCTCAAGATATGTGTGTGTGTGTGTGTGTGCGCGTGCGTGCGTTGGTGTTTATGTGTATGGAGTATGTGTGCATGTGTATGTATGGGCACCTGTGATCTAATACTATTTCTCAAAACCTTTACTAGTTATTCTGTTTCCACCTATAAGAACCATTCTGCAGATGTAGTGTTCTAAATGCTGTGTGCACTGAGGGAGAGGCTGTGCCTCAGTGGTCCAGCGCTTGCTAACATGTGATGCTGTGTGCACTGAGGGAGAGGCTGTGCCTCAGTGGTCCAGTGCTTGCTAACATGTGATGCTGTGTGCACTGAGGGAGAGGCTGTTCCACAGTGGTCCAGTGCTTGCTAACATGTGCGAGAATCTGGGTTCAATGCCCAGGGCCACAAGGAGAGGGAACACATCAGTGAGTAAAGCTTTATCTCCTTTACAATGTTAGCAAACATTCAAAAAGAAATCTATTCCAAACTATTTTTAGCCTTTGAAATTTCAAAATGAGGCAAGGCCATCTTGCAGCGACAGGAAGGTTACCAGTTGGCCAATTACAGGCCTGACTTTGACTAACTCCCTGTGAAAGCCTGAGATTTCTGCAGCCAGAACACCCACCATTGTTTTTTCATCATCAGAAATATTTATGCACCTAAATTGGGTATTTCTTTTAAGTTAGCAGTAAATACCTGAGCTGAAATCTTAATTGAAAATGTGCTGAGGGCAGAGAGTGGGCCAGACTTCTTGCCAGCAAGCCCAACGCAGTGAGTTCACTCCATGTGGAAGGACAAACATTTCCTACCGCCATCCTATAACTTCCACACACATGCTGTGACACACACACGTGTAAATACATACACTCACAATTATTAGTGTTTTTAAAACTCACACAGAAGTCATCTGCTGCAACGCTTGATGTGTAATCAGCAACTTGTCCTCTCAAGTAAGTGTGTACGGATCTACACTACATAAAAGCAAGAAGCTAAGAAAACTAAGATTATATTTTACTGCAGACCTATTTTTCGCCCTACACATTTGAGGAGGAAAATAATATAAAGAAATTTCCTTGCTAGCAGTTCTTCACAAACTTCCTATATTTGGTTCTCACTCTAGTTTGGCAAACTAGGCCACAGTCTAAAACTAACAAGCCCTGAACTTCCTTAGAGAAGAGAGAAAGGACTCTCCATTTTGACTAGACATGATTCCACAAGCTCCCATCAAGGGATCATGGGAGAAGCAGGCTGGAAGCCAAGGGCACAGGAGTCACAGTACACCAACCCACTGCTTGTCTCTGTCTCTTTCCTCCTGCAGCAGACAGAACTTTTCACCCCATCCTATGGACTGCAAGTATGGCGAGGCCTTCAGCTCCCTGCCACTTGGGGCTTCTCCTCTTCACAGAGAAGAAGGCGGCTCTAACAATGCAAGGTTCCTGGTGGGGGAAACAGCTGAGAGCTCTCAAGGTTGGGGGATGGCCAAGAGCTGTTGCTTTCTTACTCATTAGTAATCCCCCTCCCCTCAGCTATGCACACATAATCTGCTGCTTCAACTCTGAAGGAAGTAAAGCCTGGCAGAAAAAGGGATAACCTGGGGTAAAAGGAAGCAGGATCATCCTGCACTCAGAGCTGTCTTTTGATACTGTGGAGGGAGGTTGCCAATAATGTACTAAGAGCAGTCTAAGGATCCATGCTAGGGCTGAAGGGCTGATCTAATGACCTAATTCCATCCTTCCCTGTAACTGCAAGATGAGGACAGACAATAAATACTCAACTACAGCATATAGCTCAGACTACTCAACAGACTTTGAAGAGGACAAGAGTTTTGTCAGGCTTGTTTACTCAAGGAAGAGTTGCTATAAAATCCAGAAGAGTTTCCTGTGAGGAAAGGCTGCTAATGACTGCATCACAGGACCGCCCCAGTCTAGAGGCAGTAAAATGCTTCCGCTGCTAGCCTCATGCTCCTGGGGGGGCGGG
>NW_022196911.1:6017977-6049884 GCF_008632895.1 Mastomys coucha | reverse complement strand
GGAAGGGGCAGGCATGCTGTGGCAGTGTATAAATAGCCTTTCTGGTGTTCCTAGTCACTAAATACCTTGACAAGTCTAGATCTAACTGCTTCCTTTCCAGGGCCCATGCCTCTTCTGGCCAATCTAACAAGGAAACTTTAAGAACCAGGAAGGCCATAAGCTGTGCTGCTACAAGCAGGTGTCATGTATGGTTAAAGCCACTTGATTCTGGAGAGGAGAAAAAAAGATGGAGCCTTCTGTTTAAGAGCAGGAAAGGCCTCTCTTATCCAAACTAACCAAATTCACAAATGAAATACTGAAACCTTTTCTAGAACATGCCACAATCCATGCAAAGTAATTTCCTGGGAACCTTCTAATCCAGTCTGGGGACATAAGCCTGTAACCCCCACTGGGAGACTAAGCCTGAGGGCAGCCTGGGGTAACAACCATATTAACTCAAACATCAACAAAACTTAGAATGACTGGAAAAATCACCTAAGATGTCTTTCCACAGGCCAGCATCTGAGGGCCTGCCCTTGGGAATGAAAGCCAAGGTCACCGGGAAGAGCAACACTGCCTTCTACCAAGCAGAAGCTTTGTCTACTTTGTTGCAAGTACGATTTCCAGGAAGGAAGGAAGGAAGGAAGGAAGGAAGGAAGGAACGAACGAACGAACGAACGAACAAAGGAACGAAGGAACGAAGGAGAGAAAGGAAGGAAGGAAGAAAGGAGGGAGGGAGAGGGAGGACAGAAAGAAGGAAAGAAAACGCTCTATTTTATTGCAAGGTCTACTTTCCATCTGTAATAAAAGAGAAAAGGGGGATATCACAGAAACATTCCCAAATCCTCTCAATACCAATAATAGGTAGAATCAACAGGGAAAAACCAAAGCTCTCAACAAAGCACTGGAAGGCAGAGAGAAAAGCTACCACTAACCTGCTGCTGTGGGTACTGCAAGCCTCCCAGGGCCCCGGGAGCCCGGCCCTGCATGCCAAGGGGATACCGCTGTGCACCTGGGGGACCATAGGAGCCTCCTGGGTATGGGTTGCTCTGCTGCGGCTGGGAATGGGGGTGAGTGCCCATTCCATACAACTGAGGTCTCTTCATCACCATTGGGTCCATCGGACTGCCCTGTGAAGAAATGAACAAAGAAGCAAGTTTATCAGCTATTACTTAAAACAAATATAACCTTTGTGTTTTAATATATGCATATAACCACATCTATCTAAATTCTGAGATTAAAAACCATAATTCCAAAAATAAAAACCCAGAATATTAAAGGAAAAAGCCTTTTTTTTTAACTAGCTTTCAGATAGGATTTTAAAACTAAGAAGATCTGGAATAAACACTATAAGGAAAAATTCTATACCCTAAATATCTAAAAATCTGAAAAAAAAACATAGAAAATAACATGATTTTGATTCAAAGTATCCTAGAATTTTGTCATCTAAAATGACCTTTTAGAGCTGAGTCTGGAAGTCTTAATGAAGCCTTAGTGCCCCTGGATATTCACTGAAGTAAAAAGTTTTTAGATAAAACTTTCCAAAGATAATGAGTGTACAGCAATAAGGTCCGGATTATGAGTCACAAATCAGTAAACATCATGTTTCACACATCAGTTCAAAGGTACACTCTGAATTTTAATTTTGGTCTGGTGAGTCAGTCCTTGAGCCTCAGGCCAAAGCCATCAGTGAGACTGCTAAACCAAGAGAGGTAGGCGCAGAGCTTCAAGCAGGGCCTCACAGCCTGGGCTCATCAAAGCAGCAGAGCTGTGAAGAAAAGCCCCTCACCAAAGGCCACAGATCCACAGCATTCACAAACAGATCCCAAAATCAAGTGTGGATACCTACTGTGTGCCAGGCTCCCAGAGCACAAGGTAGTAAGTACATGGGGACCCTCAGGAAGATGTGCAGACTAAGTGCAAATGCAGGCTAAGGGAGGGAGAGATGGCACCAAGTTCCAACTTCAGAAGCTAAACTGCCTGGTGTGCCTAAGGACATGGAAGTTCCTGGGGTTTGTACCAGGCAGGAGGCTGGCGGGTTGCTGAATAGGGCTGAGGACTGAGCATGAGCAAGGCTGACAGGTCATCTCAGGCTGCCTCTTCTGATAACCCTTGGGTGCCATTATAGAAGGCTGTCATCAGAGCCACCTGTCAGGACTGCTCCCTCAGGAAGTGGCTGAAAGCAGAGCCAGCTGCCACACTGGGCAGGTGAGACAGAGGTCCTGAATGGGCAGCAGTGACAAGAGGCTGCTGCAAGGCCAGACTCCAAGCATGCACACACAGACTTGGTGTCTGCAATGTGACGAATGACAGGTGCTAAGATACAGGTTAAGGAAAATGCAGTGGAGGTGAGACTGGGAACCAACAGTGACATGAAAGGTCACACAAAGTGACACAAAGTAAATGCTCAATAAACACAGGATGACTTGGCAAGTAAAGCCATTAACTTTATTCAGGTAGAAGGCACATGGAAAGTATCCCAGCTTCTGGGAGATGGAGGCAAAAGAAAAAGTGTAAGTTAAGCATGAATGTAGTTTGAAGGGGGGGGGGGGAGGACAGAGAGAATGATGAGTGAAAGAATAAAAGAGCAAGGCCACGGCAGGGGGGAAACATTGAACCACAAAGAAACCAAAGCGGTGGAAACTGCAGTCAGAATTCCAGGGAGCATACTGTGATGGAAGAGGAGACCATGGAGCAACAAAGCAGCTAACAGAGCACAGCAGGCCACACAGGAAGGTGGGAAGCCTGGACCAACCTTTGGCTAGGACAGGTATCTGCTGAGCTCTGCAAAAAAAAGTCCCACTGCCAGCACTGAGGCATAATGGTGGGGGCAGAAAGAGGGAGCGGCGGGCATGGCAAGCCCTACAAGCAGTGTTGAGGGAGGTGCGAGAGCTGCCACTTTCTCCTCCTCCTTTCTCCCTCCACAGGACCACAGGTGGTCATTTCTCCTTCAGGGTCACCTGGTGTTGATTTTAGTGATCTGATGACAGCCGTGTGCCTGCCAGTGATGATTTTAACAGAGAGGGGGTGCACTGCACAGCACTGCACTGCACTGCACTGCACTGGAGGCACAGAGATGCGTGCCATGATAACTGTGGGGAGAAAGACATCATGTCCCAGTGCCAGGATGCAGGGATGCAAGGATGCAGGCAGCTGACACATGGCCTTTGTGGCAGGCCACTGTAGGACACACCTGGTCTCAGTCAGAGAAACCCACCCCTCAACAATGGACCAACTGTGGAACACAGAGGAGATGGGTATATCCCGGCATATTCACAGACTGGTGATTTAAACTGTTACCTTCACCTCCCAAGAACTTGGGGCCTAAAATAACTGGAAATGAGCGGCAGCATATGGTTTTCCTCAATCAGCACATGGCTCTTCCGTAACCTCAGCCGTCCTGACAAACACACAGACACATGTCTGTGGCAACACCAAGATCTAGAACTGAGCATTTCCTCAGAGTATTTACATTACAATGTACGCTTGTGAAAGCAGGGTGTAATTCTTCTCCAGATTTTCTTTCCAAGATAAAACACAACTTTCTTTGATGGTTGAGCTGGTAATTTCAAAATCAGCCAAAGGAATGGTGGCCCACAGAGAGGCTGTGTGTTTTGTCATCATGTTGGAGGCCCATCAGCAGAGCGCTGCAGCAGCGCTGTGTCCATACCTGTCAGAAAGTGCTAGCACAGGAAAAGTCTCTCACCTCCCTCTACATCATGCCCAGTCTGATGGAAGCGCAAGGTTTAAACTGGTAATATGCAGAGTGCAGAACTCGAGCCTGAGATGCCAGCACAGTCATTGCTGGCCCAGCAGTGGAGGGAACTGTTCTGTAGTGTCTGTCTCAGCAACTTGGTCCTATTGCAGTTAATTTGCACTCAAGTCAACTGTTAGCTTAACCTCGAGGCTCACAAAAATCAAGAATGTGAGATACAGATTATCTCCACCTCAAAGCCATCCACTGGATCACTCTGGAGACTTTATGTATGAAAGCTCAGGCCTACACATATAAGGCACATTATTTAATTTTACCTTTCTCTCCTTTCCTCTTATTATTAGGTACTCATCCACAATCCAAATTCATTCCTCTGAGCACTTGCTGATTTGAACATTAAAACATGTAATGAAGTATCCTAGCCTCAACCCAGCTCTTCACTGCTAGCTTTATAAAGCAACCAAAACGCCAATCAAAACCAAGGCTTTTCCAGGAAAGACACAGGCCAGTCTGGTGCTCATGTGCACATGTAACCTCAAATCCTGCTGTTGGGTGTTTTCACCTGTCCTCTGGTAGGATACTTGTAAAATATGACTATTTTCCCTTCTCACATAAAATGTATGCTCTACCAGGCACCATCAGATCAAAGGTCTTCAAGCACCTCACTGAGTGGCATATTCTGATGGTGTTTCTCTCCAAGCACATTCCACAATGCCACATGTGAGTTTTGATCCCAGGAGACACATGCTCTGAAGGTCAGAGGCCATCAGTCCACAACCAGACTGGGTTTTATTACTTGTTAAGACTTTCAAATTCTTCTGTTACCAAATAACCCTCCTTTCCCCTTCTCTCCCTCTAAGATACAAACATACACACACCTCCACCACCACCACCACTACACCGAATACCACACAGATACCTCACAGACCACACACACAAAACCCACATACACAGATACACACATACCACTCACACACTTGATTTTGCCTGTTTTGTCTTCTCTTCCAACAGCCTCAGTTCCCCCATCCATGGGAGTATGCCGTGAGGACAGTAAGTATGATCCAATCTGAAAGCAGACCTGGGCACAGATTCTAAGCACAATGGTAACAAAGTCCTGCTATGCTCTCTTATAGGGTTCCAAAATCCAGTCGAACCCTCCTGAGTAAATTATCGAAGCCAGAAGACAGCAGCTCCTAGATTTCCAGTGTAACTCAGGTAGTCACTCAGTGTCACCATTTCGGAAGATGCTTATACATGTATTTATAGTAAAGATACCTATGTAAGTTTATTTTATAACTAAATATCAAATGAAGGACCTAATTTGCCATTATGATTTTCTTAGTCCAATTCCTTAAACCACAAACTGGAGAAAAGCCTGACAACCCCGCTACCCCAACAAAGCAACATCACAACTCAATCTACAATTGTATTTACACATTTAGATTAAACAAGAGCTTTTCAGTCACTGGGGAAAGTAGTCTGTGGCTGGTAACTACAAAAAGACTTAAGTAATATTCCATCGCCTAGAACGCTGACAAAAATAATCAAACCTAGTATGAACACGTATTGGGACAAACAGGTATTAAAAACTATAAACAGAGCTAGCAAGATGGCTCAGGGGGTGAAGCTCCTGCTGCCAAGCCTAGCATCCTGAGTTGGATACCTGAGGCCCATACACTTCTGAAAGTTGTCCTTCATTCCCCACACATGCTCTATCAGGTGTATGCAGTGAGGCTCAAGCACCCACACACACACATGCACACACACACACTGAGGGAGGGATGGATAGATGATAGATAGATAGATAGATAGATAGATAGATAGATAGACAGACAGACAGACAGAGTGAGTGAGTAAGTGAGTGAGTTAGTTAAGAGCCACCAAGTGCCTAAAACCTTGCAACCTAAAAGTTCAAAGAAAAACTGGAACCAACCTAACTACTCCACAGTCACAAAAGCTATACATAAGCATACTATAGCAAGACGGTAGGGTGTAGGGACATAAGGAAGGAATGTACAAACTACAGTCCAGTTTTCAATTGTGATGCATACAAGTGTGGCTCTGTGAAAAAGGCTGGTAAAGACTAGGGCAGCCAGTGAGGCCAGTGTATAGCTGTCACACATGTAAAGCAATTTCCTCTCTACAGCTCTATTAACCCAGTGTTTCCTATACCCTGACTTTCTGCAGTGGGAGGGAGGCTGAGACCTGCAGTCCAGCACTGAACTTTCTCCCTGGCATACAGGCTCAAGGTAGAAGCCAGTGGAATAGCTGGGGCTCACTCCTGTCCCCCTTGCTGCACATCAATCACCAGCACCTGCTACCATGCCACTGTGAGTGTCCTCAGGCTGCCCTGTGACAGCTTCTGTGGAGCCTTGTGTTGATATCTCACCCCTTTATGATGCTTTTGTGTTCCCTATGAGATTTCTGACCTCCCTAACACACACCCTTGACCACGCCCAAGCTTGGTGCTCTTTCTCATCTTATACACAGGTGATCTGGATAGCATGGTCGCTTGGTAACAGAAAGGAAAGCATTTCAGAACAAAAAAGTCAACACTGGAACTCAACTTGGCAATTCATATATGCAAGATGGCACACACATGTGACATCAGCAGTAATTTATAAGTGACTTCCTTGGTAACATTCTAAAGGCCTTAACATTGGTTTCCCCAAAAGAGCAAGGCTCCAAAGACTCATTGCCTCCTTTCATAAGAGCACTTAGTCATCTTCAAGCATTAAAGTATCACAGTTCTCAGTTACCACAGAACCAAAAAGGCCAATGTGACTCCCATCCAGATGGCACAGAAAGGATCCAAGGGACAGAATAATTATGGGCTCAGGTCTGATTCTGAGACTGAAGTCGGAAAACTGTATGCCTTGACCTGTACTGGGACAGAACTATCCATTTAAGATGGACCTAAACCACCGGGACTTCAGGAATCAACTCCTCTACCACATTCTTCAACCAATACAAAAGTGTCTGCGACATTCACTAAGGATACAGGTGTGAGACAGATCTCTCAGGCATTAGGCAAAGCCGAAGAAAATGTTTCACTGCTGGCTATTCCAAGACAGCGAACTCTTGATGCAGCCTCTGACTATGCTGCATTAGCAACATGAGAAGGTGGTGGTGGAGATGCCATGTACCACTCACTCTGCTCTAGACAACCACTGTCAGCAGCCTTGGATTTCCAGTCTGGACTCCCTAATGCATTTGTGGGACTGTGTGATGACATTTGATGAAGGGCATAAGGAAAGAATTATTTTTTGTTCTTAAAATAATGGTATGACAATTTTTATTTATGCTACTTCATCTAAAATAAAAGTGCTTTGATGCATAAGTTTAGATAAAGTTCTTCACACACAAGTTATTGATGAACCAGCTAGATGTGGACACCACACACGTGAGGGGCTGAGTGAGGCAGGGGGATCTTCAGTTCCTGAACAGCTTGAGCTACGGAGTATTTTTGTTTGATTTTTTTTCGTTAGGATAAAAATAGAAGATATACAGTGTCTTTTCCCAGTTACATTTTAAGTTTTAGCCTGAGTTCAAAATACCATTATTGTTATTAGAATTACTGATGTCCATAAAATATTATAACCTATATATAAAATAAGTCCCATAAACTATGAATGAAAAGCAAAGCATAAGACACTGACAGCTGTGGTTCTTAACTCGTAGAATGCTGGGGGATTTAGGCATCTGAGCTGGGGTGCTAGCACACACAAGCAAGTACCCAGGAAGCAGAAGCAAGCAGGTCTATCTCTCTGTGTGAGTTCAAGCTGGGCTACATACCAACTTCCAGGTTAGCCATTCAGGGCTACACAGTAAGACCTTGTCCCAAGACTTGAAAAGTAAATTTAAAAAAAAAGAAATCTATGATGTGCTAAGGTCCCAAATTTAACTCAGATTCCGAGGTTTATAGACTACACCCTCTAGAAAGCTCATTCCAAGCCTTTGCTGACACTGTCAAATGACAGCAAATGTCATTCATTTCCAAGACATCTCAATGCATTCTGTCATGACCACAAGTCACTCTGGTTAAAGAGTCAGCAGTGAGACTCAGAACGAAAAGATCCACATTGGTGCTGATACATACGAGCCCCTTCCCAGGGCCCACCACTGGGAACACTCTGCTTCTTCCTTCTCTAGGTGACATTCCTTATCATTTACACCCACAGGAGTTTGACTTCACACCTCTGGTGGATTATCTTGAAGTAAGAAATACCCATTCTTGCCCCCTTGACACAAAAGTTATCAGGGTAAGTCCTTGTTTGCTTTCTTCCAGAACCTACCCAGATATTAATGTAGCCTAAAATCTCTGCTCTCTCCATGGCCATCCCTCATCTTTGACCAAACCCACTTGCCCCATCTTGCAGTGGACACTGGATTATTTAGAATAGTTCGACTGTGTGGCAAAAGCCTATGTATCTCTGCTATTTCTATTTGTTTATTTCTGGCCACTATTCCTAACCTGATGAAATGCTTCTTTAGATCCTTAAGGACCTCTAACATATAACTACATTTCTTGGCTGACACAGACCATCAGTTTGATCAATGTGCCATTAAGTCTTCGGCCGTATCCCTAATATTCAAGAAAAGTGTGGGAAACCACAGGGAAAGAACTCCACAGCGTTTCATAAAGACTCACACAAATCCCTGTGCGTGATCTGAAGCACACAACCTGAAGCACCCACATCTGCCTTCCTTTACCATTCCTGCAAGCAAGCACAGGCACACCAGACCTGCCAATCATCTCCATCTTCTAGAGTCCAGTGTTCAACAGAATCAGAGGTGAAGGGTATACAGGAAATGACATAGGACACATGGGGATGAAGCCCACCGGTGTTACTTGTAAGTCACACTAGTTTAGATGCTATTACTAAAAGTACAGTCACACACCCTCTCAGTATTGCTGGGGAGCTTCCTAAATCTCTTTTCTTCTTAGGAAGTCAATTAAGTGAGAGCACAGTCAGTCCACAATTTATTTCTTTTCTTGTCTCCCCAGCATACTGATGGAGGTTTGTTTGTTTTCTGTATAGGAGTACACTGTCGCTATCCCAGATCCCATTATAGATGGTTGTGAGCCACCATGTGATTGCTGGAAATTGAATTCAGGACCTCTAGACAGTGCTCTTAACCACTGAGCTGTCTCTCCAGCCCAAGGGTTAATGTTTTATCTGGTTTGTCTGTGTGTCAGCCTGCAGCACAATGCCTGATGGGATGAGCTGTGCAGACCAGGAAAGCAAAAGCAACACAGGTGTTTCAATGACTATGCCAGAAGCAAAGGAGTGAGCACCACTTCAGACAAACCCTCATTTCCCTTACATTCATGCACCCCTTGGCTTCAACAATCTCCCATGTTCACCTGACCCAAGTGTGCACACCTCAGTCTGGATGCCTACAGGACCCTCCACCTGTCTCTGACTCCAGAGACACACACCCCATCCACTCGTGACGCCTTCTGGCCCCTCTGCACCACACCCAATTCCTCCCCAAGTCAACTCCAATCACAATGGCTGCCCGGGGCTCTGGGAATCCATGTTTTTCCCACCAACAAATCTTCCAATAAGCAGGTCCTTCCTCCAGCCCTCAGAACCCAGCTCCATTGTACTATCCTTAGGAAACTCCCAGAGCAGCAGCAGCAGCCTGCCCTTGAAGAACCCCGTGTGGATCCCTCAGGGTACTCTCCTAAGTCCATGACTCTTGTGTGACTTGATCTCCTGCCTAGTTTATCCCAAAGAGAACAGATGCTGAGGCTGGAAATCCCAACAGCAAGTCAACGTAGGCTCTTGTGGGGACGCTGCACAAGTTCAAGAAGGAAGAGCTTTGCTTCTCCAGGTTTTGTCTGATTTTTATAACTTGGTAAAAACAGAATGAGCTTAATTCCCCAAAGTTCAGGAGCTTATAAATCAATTCAACAAGTAAATTATTGCCTAACTAAGCCACACTTTAAATTTAATTTAACAAATGTAATAATCTTGTGATCAAAGTACATGTGATATACCTTTAATAAACTATATGTGTATATATATGCATGTAGAAAGAGTTTATTAAAGGGTAAATTGGGTCTAAATGGAATATCAAAATAATAATGAAACTTATTTCCATTTTCCCTCAGACTTGCTCCTAACACCCCAGAAAACTGTGAAGCTTCTAAAGTTGCAGACCATGCCCTGCCATTTACATCCCTGAGCTCACACTACCGCACTACCACTCAGATTTTGTCTCTGCAGATAGCCAGTAGCAGGCTCCTATTTTAAGAGAATAATAACATGGTGGTCCTTACCATATGAACACAGAGTAAGGTCAGGAAAGGAGAGTATGTGAATGGATCAAGTCTTAGACCCTTCACCTGTAGCTGAAGCTATCACTGACCTCCTCACGGCACTGTGTAATAAATTCTCTCTCTCCTTTCTCTCTCTCTCCTCCCCCCCCCCCCCCCCCCACACAACCAACACTGCCACTCTTGGTGTAAAATTCATATATTTGCACATGGGCTTCTAACAGGCATCAGATTTCAGTCTCCTCAGTGTTAGAGGACTCTATAACTCTGAAATATGATTATTTCAGTGATGTGTAAGGCATGGAAATCCTTTATTCAACCACCATGCAAAAGGCAGCCCTGACAGGAGTCTGTTGAGTCCCCACTGAACTGCAGGCCACCACCCTCAACCAGCACTTGCTATCTCTAGAGCAACAAGAGTTTGTCATCAGGTAGGCCTGGGCCAATCACTCCTGCCTGTTCCTGGCTAGCTACAAGATGAAGGATAAATTCTTCAAGAGCCGTGATTCTCCCATTTTTCAAAGGGGAATAACCTCTCCCTCTGAGACATCACTGGAAAAGCATTTGGCAGGAGAGACCCACCCCACCCCACCCGAGGACAGGAGCTAGGTCCCGTGTGGTCTCACTGCTGCCCTCAGAGTTCTGTGGAGCTATTTAACTGAAAGTGGGTAGGTTACCTGGGTCTTACTGGTAAAGGCAAGCACTCTTCCAATGAGCTATGCACCTAGCCCCACTTTCTTAGTTTTTAAAATTAGCAACTTTAAAGCTGCAGTATAAAAAAATGCTAATGAATGAAAATTGTCAACTGACACCTGCTTTGGGACAAAAAACACTCTCCACAGTGACATGCAAAATGCTTTCAGAGACATGCCCCATTAAGTATGTTCTTTAGCAGAGCCATAGCTGAGTATGGCCTTACATTGACTCCTATTGTAACATGGATGCTCAGGGGGGAAAAAAGGTCAACATGACCAACAGGAACTAGTTTTATGTTTTTAAAAGGGAGAACTATGGAGCTGCAGAGATGGGTCAGTGGTCACAAGCACTGGCTGCACTTGAAAAAGACCCAGGTGGATGCCCAGCACCCACACAATGGCTCACAGCCATCTGTAACTCCAGTCAGGGGGTAATTCAGTGCCCTCTTCTGGCCTCTGAAGGCATTCATAAGATGTACACACATAGATGTAAAACACCCACGTACATAAATTAAAATAAAAACAAATTTTAAAATGAAGGAGAACAAAATACAAACATAAACCTAGAGAGAGCCTGTGCTAAAGGAATGATGGCTACCGGCTGCTCACAGACATGGGACGCAATTAGAGTGGGCTCCAGGTGAAGCTTCCTGAGGGCTGACTGTAACAGCATGGGCCGGAGCAGCTTTGTTCCTAGGAACTGTACTCAGAAGCATTAACACAAAGGAATAGTAAGTTTACAACCGCCTCTCAAACAATGCTGAGGAAACAGATACATTATAACGGATGGATGAACAGATGGATACACGGATGGACGGACGGACAGACAGAATAATAAAGGTGGCAAAATGCTAGATCAGATGTGCCAGAAGTAAGAAAGGTATATGGTACCCCTCTGTGGTAAAATTTAAATACACTCAAACCAGGGTGCTGGGAGTGTTAAAAACAGCAGACAACCAAGGTAAACACTACCTGTCCTACCATCCTACAATGCCTCAGAACTGCAAGTAGAAACAACACCCTCACACAGAGAGAGGACAGTGTTCAGTAAATCTGGGGACCGAGTTGCAAGTCACGAAATACAGTACTTTAAGTTGTTACTTTTATTACTTATTCATTGAAGCAGGGTCTCACCATGTAGCCCTGGCTAACACAGAACACTCTATAGAGACCAGGCTGGTCTTGAACTCAATCTGCCTGCCTCTGTCACCTGAGGGCTGAAATTAAGTCTGTCCTCATGCCAGGCTTGGCATTCTTTTCTAAGGTTTTACTCTCTGTAAAGTTTTATTTCGTGTATGTTAAAGGTAAAAGTGCTGGCCACAAGGAAACAGTAGGAGAGTTTTAAAACTCAAAGCACACTGAAAACCCAACTATTGCAAAGTTGGATGTGAAGAAACAGAGGAAGAAGAGGGTTCTAGGACTGACTCAGAGAGTCTCTCAGTTCAGAGACTGCCATGCCAGATGAGGGCTGAGCCAAGGGCAAGGGCCCTTACCAGGCCTCGCCTCTCTGAGACTATGCTGAGGAGAGCTGGATGCTCTGGACAAAGCAAACTGGGTAAACAGCCTGGATATCACGTTCCCTGAACTTCAATAACAGTATCTATCAGTCTGAGAGCTCAGCACACAGTCACGATGATGAGCAAAGCTCAGGGTATCAAACAGTAAAAGGGACCACCTCCATGGATCCACTCCACCACCAGCTTCCCTCCCCTCACAGGCACAATGAGGGGACTAGAGAGAAGCAATTGCTCCTTGCTGTTCTAACATCCCTCCACTCTGCCTGGCCTTCCAGAAGCAGTAACATCAAAAAGAAGACCGACAGTTAAAGGTGCTTCTCTCTGCCTCATTTGACCAGAATCTTAACAGTAAAGTCTCTTGAAGAATTTGAAAACAATGCTCAACCCAACGTGGACATTCTACTGCCATTCAAGTCTTAACCTAGCACTCCTGCACACCTCCACAGCCATGCCTGACACCCCTAGTCTAGAAAGCCTTTGCCCCGCACAATTCTGACTACCCTGTAAGCCAATGCACCTCTGCCAAGCCCTGCTATGGACTGCTGCATAAAACCCTCTGCCTTCTCAGGGTCCCACCATTCACAACTCTTCTACTTAACAGGTAATGAATATTTATCCCAAGCTACTTCAACTGTTCATCTGTCTCATCAGATGCCGAGCTCCTTCAGACCAGAAGTGTTTGTTCTTCCTCCTAATTCTCCTCACATTCAGAACTTCAGACACAACTAACATCCTGCTTCAGTCATCCCCAGGGCGACCTAACCTTTACTCTCCAAGTCATCCCCTTCTAAACCTTACAACCTTGCTAAAGGTGTAAGGAATCACAACTGTGAGACCTGATACAGAGCCTAGCCCATGACAGGCTCTTAATAAATGTTTGGTATAGGATGCGAGGAATACATCCAGCTGTCTCCTATTCCAAGTGTGACTTCTCCTGGATTCAAATTATAATGCTCCAAACAGGCGTTTTATTTCCTTGCCATAATGTCACTCTTTCCAATAGTCTTAAAATATTTCCCAAGTTCTGCTGATTGCTGCTACTGTAATTAAGCATGGAAAACGCCTATAAAGCACCTGCCACTCTTTAAGATTCACCACACACGTACCATCAGGAAGTCTGAAACACCCATATGGAGGAAAGACCTGTGTGACTCAGGCCCACTGGGGCAACTATTTTTTTCCTTGTCTTTTCTTTTTTTAATTTAATGTGTATGAGTCTGCATGTATGGCCATGTAACAATTGCATGCCTGGTGCCCTTGGAGGCCAGAAGATAGCGACGACAGGATCCCCTGAGACTGAAGTCACAGCCAGCTGTAAGACATCTTGTAGGTGCTGGGAACTGAACCCAGGTTCTCTGGAAAAGCCATTGCTGAGTCATCTCTCCAGCCCTCCAATAATTTTGTAAGCAGTATTATTATGACCTATAATAATACAAAAGCATAGGTATGTATTCCATTTCATTGCTGGCAAGGGCTCACAAACAACCAAAGCAGGAGAAACTTGGTGAAGCTTGACCCCTCTATCTGGATGTGGACAAAGGCCACCTGCAGATTTGCAGGAATGTAACAGTAGCAGGTATGCTGGTCATAGATCCTTAGCATTTATGGCAATTATTAATCAAGCCCCACCTGAAACAATTTGTTAAATTGATTTTAATCACTGGGCCTCTCACGTGAAGCTTTGTATAATCAGCATTTCATTTACAAAATTAATTGCCTGATTGATTCTCAGGAGGCAGTTGCTGTCATTACCTACTGTCACAACTGCTGAGTAGGGTGTCACAACATGAAATTCTGACAGTATGAAAAGCATTGCTATTTTAAAAATGGATGAGGGGAAAGGGTGATAATGAAAGAAAAGCAAAAATGTCACATTATCCCTAGGCCAGAAGTAAAGGCACAAGTGTGTCACATGATCCACCAAAAGGATTTACAGCAGTATAAGCCTATTTACTAGCAAAATTTTAGAAACTTACCACCAAGATGCCAAAAATCTATTTTTAAAGCACATATAAACATGCATCATTAATCTTTCAAAAATATTTGAATATGTTAGATATACAGTTTTATTATTAAATTTCATGCTCACTGTTTAATAGTCTATCGATAACTGATGAATCTTCATCTAAAACCCTGTCATCACAAGTGATTAACAGAGATCAGGACATAGAGTATTTTGGGGGTTTGTTGAGCCTGACAGCCTGAGTTTGACCCCATATACATGTAAAACCAGGCAAAGATTTCACTTTTCTCTTTACTATTAATTTGCATTTTCAAAAAGAATGTCCAACTTCCTCCCAGATCCTTAAGTCTTAGAGATCCCTCAGTTTTTGCCCCTCAAATTCACCTGCATATCCTTCATCTCTAGCAGTCCATGAAAACAGGCTGGCCATACTAAGGCAAGAGGCTTTCAAAGGCATAAAATAACTTCCAAAGTACAGTGGGAATGATCCCCTCTGGACACAACCCAAATCTACACAAGGCCTCTTTCAAACAGGTCCTGATAAGCAGAGCCCTAAGGAACTTTACCTTCCCTTCCTGCGTTGAATTTTAATCCCCACGTATGTCCCAGAATCCCTTTAAAAACAAAGCTCCCCTTAGAAAACCATGCTATCATCTTGAAACCAAGTATGTGATTTGCTGGCTTGGTAAAGAGAGCTAATTGGTCCATCATACCACCAGCACACTGCATGCCAACATGACAAATCCATGGTTGGTGACATGTGCTCACCACTGGAGTTGGCTGGAGAGGGGTCCTGTTGACATCCCTCTCCACATTACTCCACTGCACAGAAGTGCAGCTTCACAACTCTAATATGGCTCACATGGGTACCCTAAGAATCAGTAGTATCTACAAAAGGCTTAGAAAGAGGCACCATGAATGCATGTCTGGGCTCACTCCCTAGACACACACACACACACACACACACACACACATTAAACAACAGGATTTACAAAGTCCTATATTATGTACTAGTTCAAGCATACAAAGTCAGGGTCTAAAGCAGTGGTTATCAACCATCCTAATGCTGTGACCCTCATGTTGGGGTGAGCCCAATCATAAAATTATTTCATTTCTACTTCATAGCTGTAATTTTGCTACTGTTATAAATCATAATATAAATATCTGATATACATGATATCTGATATGCAACCCCTATGATAGGGTCCGAGTATCCGACAGTTTGAGACCCACTGCTTGTCGAAAGGGAAAGCGGAGGATTCTCTCATGCACCAGAGAGTGGAGACGCAGCACTTCCCTCAGAACACTTGATGCTAGCAGGAGTCTACATGTGTCAAAACCGTTGAGAACAAAACTCCAAAAGGTAAGAACAAAGGCCTGCTTCCTGTCCTGGCTTCACTTCTGCTGCTCTGACAAAATGCCTGCTGGCAACTTCAGGACAAGGGTTTGGCTAACGAGTCCAAGTGAATAGTCTATCACTGTGGGAAACCCAAGGCAGGACTTCTACACGACAGTCACAGCACACATCCAGACTCACCAGTAAACACCCATGTTCAGAAGTCCTCCAACTCAATTAACCAATTAAGAAAATTTGGGCTGAAGATGAAGAGTCAGTTCAGCAGTTAAGAGCACTGGCTGATTTTCCAGAGGGCCCAGGTTCAATCCTGCACCCACAGGGCAGCTCACAACTGCCTGTAACTCCAGTTCCGGGATCTGTGACACCCACACACAGACAAGCATGCAGGCAAAACAGCAATGCACATAAAATAAAAAGAAATAAATCATGAAAGAAAGAGAGACAGACAGACACCCTCACAGACACATGCATGCTCACAAGCCAGTCTGATCTAGGCAATTTCTCACCGAGACTCTTCCCTGGTGATCCTTGGCTGTGTCCTGTTTTCAGTTAAAGCAGGTCCTGGAGCTAGGCTGAGAGTACAGTTGAGAATATACATTCAGACAAGCCATGGAGACACAGGCCTGTCCTCCCAGGCTCAAGAGATAGAGGCAAAGGTTCAGAAGCGCAAGTCATCCTCAGTTACATAGAAAATCTGAGGCTAGCCTCTCAAGAAATGGGGAAAGACGTACAATGTGCCAGTCAAGAAGCCTTGCTCTTATTTGAAGGAACTGCTTAACAAACGTCTCAGCAAAAAGACTTTGCAGGAAAAGCCCTGCTCTATCCTTCAAGGGACAGGGATTGGGTAGTAGGTGCAATATGGGAACTTGATGGGCTACACTTCTCAAAAAGAGGCACCAAGTTAGAAATGGGTGAGAGACTTAGAAGAAAGAGGAAACAGGTTCTTTCAAAGGCCATACTCATCTGACCATGCTTCCATCCACTGTTGAAACTGAACCACATTCATGGATAAAGTTCTATGAAAGACCATTGTGAGAGAGGCTGACTGACAGAAGACAGGAATACATGGTATAAAATGGGCTTGTGGCTGTCAGATCTTCACAAGGAATGCATCAACACAGAAGTTTTTTTTAAGAGATTTATTTATATGAGAACATATATGCTATATATGTATATATATATATATGCTCTCTTCAGACACACCAGAAGAGGGCATTGGATTCCATTACTGATGATTGTGAGTCACCATGTGGTTGCTGGGAATTGAACTCGGGACCTCTAGAAGAACAGTCAGTGCTCTTAACCACTGAGCCATCTCTTCAGCCCAACACAGAAGTTTTAAAGGTACACAAAGAATAGCAAGCACTAGCTCCTACAGTACCTACTAGACACTTGGTACTCTCTGGATATAGACTCTCCATGAATGTTAATTAAAGTCCTGCAAGCTAGCTAATGTTGTCAACCACTAGTTTGATTGAAGAAAAACACATTCTAGAGCAGGTGACCTAACCTGGGTCATAAAATAATATGACAATAGAATTTCCCAAAATCTATAATGCCATGACACTCCACTCCAACAAAAACTCTTTGACCAGTTTTGGATGAAAGCAGGTCATCCCTCCTCTAGTCTGGAAAATCCACATGTTGAAGCCATAAGCCAGAACAGGGGTTACTGCTATAGAGAATGCCAATGGTGAGCTAAAACCTCGAGGACAGAGGGCAAGGTATCCTCTTGCGTCCCTTCTCACTCACATGAGCAACCAACCAAGAGATGTGGCCACCTCCGAGCCAAGAGGCCTCAGGATGAAAGCAACTTTGCTTTTGCCTTGATCTCTGATGCCATGCTTTCTCTTGTGTGAGTGGTACCCAGTCTGCTGCATTTGCATGGAAGCCTGAGCAGACTAACACAGCTATTACCATCATGAGCCTCTGCAACACCCCACCTATGGTGAGCAGAATTCTGAAAAGGCCCTGAGATTTATGCCTCCTGGTAGCTAAGGTTTTCTTAATCCCTTCCTCTTAAGACCTGCACTTGCATCTACCCAAGAAAACACTGAGAATGTGAAATGATTTTGCAGATGCAACTGAAATCCCTCTGGGGATTCTGGGGTCCTAGAAGGGTGTCCTAGATGAGCCTGGCCTAATCAGGTGAGTTTAACAGAAAGCCCCTGGCACAGTGACTCTCCCTCTATTGGGGCACTGAAGAAGCAAACTGCTGCAAACTCTACAACCAACAGTCTGTAAAAATGCCCCATCCTCAGTCCTGCACAGAACACAGCTCAGACAGCCCCTGGGCTGTAGCACACACCACCCCAGGCCTCCAGAAGGTCCGATTGGGTCATGCCTGATCCACTGACACTTGGAAAAATCAAGCAATCTCTTAAGCCACTAAAATTGTTTATAGCCAAAGAAAGCA
Organism: Mastomys coucha; assembly: GCF_008632895.1. Classification (NCBI taxonomy): domain Eukaryota; kingdom Metazoa; phylum Chordata; class Mammalia; order Rodentia; family Muridae; genus Mastomys; species Mastomys coucha. The sequence continues at coordinate 6,031,956 of NW_022196911.1, read as the reverse complement.
AATCCACAAGTTAGAAAAGAATATGCATTCCACCCAGCTGCTCCACACTCCCACATTCAAGAATATTTTACCACTAACCTACCTCCCTCCACGAAAGAGCTGCTGCTGCTCAAAATTCTGGTGTTGGTGTCAGTGCTGAAATTGTTTTGCATCTCAGAAGCTACTGTGGGCTTCTCTGCTTCTCACATTTCTGAGCAAACACCTTGATCCTAGGATGGGTGCTCTGTCCAGAAAGCATCTGCAAACCACCATGTATGTTACTGCCTCTCTGGGGTGCACAGACCTTCAAAGCAATCTATGACTGTCATTTGGTTCAGGGTCTCCTAAGTTAAAGAGGAGATGGTTAGAACAGGGAAGCAGAGCAGCCCCTGCTCTGTACTGGAGAACACTTCCAGCTGGGCAGCACAACCGGCGAGAAAGGGGACAGGCTACATCAGGTAGGTCCTCAGGGAAGCTGCAGCTACTAACACACGTGTACAACCAGCAGGGGATGTGTCACCGTAATGTGACAGCTAAGGGCAACCTGAACCTGAACTGGAAGCCAAGTCACAGGAATACTGACAGTGACAGCAATACAAGGCACACCCAAAAATGCAAGTTGACAAATAAGTGGTTCAAACTCTCTGCCGCTACCTGCCAGCGCACAGGACAGCAGACATGGAGGTCACACATGCTCCTCCGCCAGCATCTCCCACTGAAGCTGCCCTGGTCTGGAACTCAAAGCCCTTCGCCACCAGCCAGTCTTGAAAGCACTCCACCACCGTGCTCCAGGACCTTTCTTGTGGAGTTGGCAGATTCTTTCTGCACTCACTGCCTGACCACATAACAAATAGCCAGTCTCCAAGCTGCTGGGCTTGCCCAGTAAGTGGCCTCCACCTGGGAGAGCACAGCACAGCACACCCAGCTCCCTGCCCATCTACCTTCAAGTGACTTGAACATAGCTATTTGTGAACCACTTTTTAATAAACCATCCCTAGTAAAAGGCAAATCTTTAAATGCCCTTGGCAGGGCACCACCGATCTGCGTGGAGTCACCTAGCAGCTTCAGCTAACCTCATCCTTCTCATGGGCATCACTGTGCAGTGCTGATTAGGTTCTCCCTCAATCCCTGTTTATTAAACCACTTCCTGTGAGCGTGCATAGTTACAAATTTGTTTCCAACTGAATCAGGTATCACATGAAAAGGTAATACAGCAATCCAAGAGCCCTCCGGGGATGGTTTCATCTAGACCTCAAAAGTAAAACAGGGCTGAAATGTTACAAGAGACAGCTTAATTTATGTACAACTTTCCAAGATCAATGGAGCATCAGTCCAACCCAGTATCCTCTGTACAGAATGGCAGCATCCTGCACAAAGCGTGGGAAGCAAAGGCCAAGAGACTGCATATGTATCTCATGTGCTGCCTGCTTCCTAATCAGGAGGTTGGTGATGGTCTGCCAGCAGGCAACAGTCCCCAGAGCTCCACAGACTCAGCCTGCAGGAACAGGCTGCATGGCACACACTGCACTAGGGCAAGGAAACCACAAAGAAGACACGCAACACTTCACTGTCAGGTCACTGGTGTTTTACTTTCAAAGGGTGAAAACCAATCAACTGAGTGGGAAAGACCCAGCAGATACCAATCAATTAAAGTGACCATTTGAATCTGCTGGGCCACATGACTTTGATTAACTTCAGTGAAAGACAGACATGCTCAACTCTGAATTATTTTCCCCAAAGCCCAATGAAATAAAAATCCTTAATACTGTCTTTAATCACGGATTTTAGTCCTCCTAAAAAAAAAAAAAAAAAAGTATTATCTTTTTAAAGTTCCTTTCATCAAGCAAAAAATAGAGCAAATAAGAACAGGGTAGTCTTTTATATTTTAAAACCAGACAACACAATTACACAACTAATGAATTAACAAGCAATCCCATTAATTTTATTTTATTTACATATATGGCATGCATATGACACTAAGTTCTTCAACTTTAGAGAGCCAGTATATTTCTCTAATATCTTAAATTTTCAGTTGAAAGAAACTGTAAATGCAAGTATAAAGATGCTGGCTCTCTAATTGAAGGTCAGTGGAGGCTGGGGCCCAAACTAACCATACACCCATGTGACAGAGCAACAAAAAGGTTTTCTCCAAGAGATATTATTTACAAATATATATGCCTATGTTGGAAGAAGATTATTAGCACTGCTCCCCCCCACAAAAAAAATGGATAAGAAGTATCTCAGGAAGCATAACACACTCACACATACTGCAATCCCAGCTCTTAGCAGGCTGGGGCAGGAGATCTCTAAGTTCTAAGTTAGTCTGGGTTACATAGCGAGACTGTGTATGTATATGCATGTGGACTTGTGTATATAAGCCCATGCATGTATGAACTAATAGGTAAATGCCACATGATACCAATACATCCTCATCTCTGACCTCACTAGAGATGATGACAGTAACTCAGGGTGGGGGAACACACCACTGATACCTTCCATACAGAAAGTGTTTTCATCCTCTCTTAACTACTGTTGGCATGTCAATTAGTGAATTCATTGTGTGCCTGCCTCTGACTGTGCTCTGTGCCACAACAGGGTTAAGTTTGCATTGCTGGTTACACAGGTGACCATGACAGCCTGCACTGTGTAGTGTGTGTCGGCCAGAAACTGTTCTGGATACTACCCACCAACCCAAGGAGACCAGAGCTGCACTGGACATAGTCAGAAAAGGATTCGGCTGAAGACCCCAGGCTGACTTTTTCAGGCTAGTCCTCTGGTCAACTGCCTCAGAGAGCGACGTCCCAAGACGACTCTGTGACCCACGAAGTCACAGCTGTTTAGCACTTAGCAGCTGCTTAAAGGACAGAGGCTCTTCCTCTCCTTAGCACATCAGGGAAGTGAGAGGAAGCAAAGGCCAGAGACAGCACAGACAGCAGGATCTATGCCTGGCTGCTTAGATCACTGTATGTTCACATGCAGTGTTTTAATCTAAGTAAACTAAACTAAAATATACTTCATATTCTAGAAAGTAGACATAGATGGAGGTCCAGCGTGAGACAGAAACTACTGGCACTAAAGTCAACCCTGTGAGAGAGATTGTAAATAATCAACTTCTGTGTGTTTGCCAATGCTTGAGCCTTTTATAATAAAAATATATTGAATACTATAATTTCATAACTCAAAGACAAAAGATTCAAAACTTTGGGATTGAAATTTAAGGAAACGGACAAAGTTCCTAAAACATTAAGAAAAACAACTCAATTAAGCGGTAGGCAGGGGAGAAAGGATGGTACCTAATTATGTGGAGAATCAAGAATCTTGTGTTAATCAGTTTCCAGAACTGGATGTGGGGCTCCCTCCCTCTGCACCCCAGGCTCTTCACCCAAGAGATGGAAACTCCCAGCCCCAAGTCAGCTGAGTGGAGACCAAGATAATCCAGTCCTGTGTGTGAGCAAGGTGCTTAGCTAGAGATGGCGCCTGAGATACCCTGTCCAGTGGTTGGCCAAAGCTGGTTGCAGTATCTATAGAAGAATGGTGGAGGAACCATCAAAACAAAGGGTTCCAACACAGAAGACCACGCAAACTTCCGACTGCAGTTTTATTAGCATACAGTCTATGCAGTTGAGGTACTGCTGGTGCTGATGACAAAGACTGAGTAAATGCCAAAGCAAACATCACCTGCCCTGGAACCCCAAAACATGTATGATCTGCCCAGGAACCCCAAAACATGCATGATCTGCCCAGGAACCCTAAAACATGCATGATCTGGCCACATAAGGTATGTTTTCTAATCCTTGGTCCAAACGCCTAAGCATGCAAATCACTGTAACACCCAAGAGTGACTGTGTTGGGTTTCAAGACCTGGCCTAAGCCAAGCGTCCTAAGTGGTACCACTGTGGTCCAGCTTTGCCACAGAAGAGACAGGGATGTCCAGGGATGCCCAGTGACCCTCCCCTTGGTTAGTGTGAGGACAGGACGAGAAAACCACCTTAGAGCGTGTGTGAAGAGCAAACAACCTGAGTTGAAATGCTTTTGTAGATGTACTCCTGGTGGGAGGGCCACTTGCGCACACTGAGACCTAGTTTCTCCATTGGTCTATAGGGCCCCACCATGGACATCAAACACACTTTCCTTGGGTTTAGACACGTTTACACTTCTCTAAAGTGCTGTCTGTAAATCATCACTTCCTGAGGCGTCACCCCTCCCGGCAGTTCACTAACACCCATTCTATGGAGAAGGAAACAGAAGCTCAACTACACTGAGCTCAGGACCCAGCACTGAGCTAGGGTTCCTGACTGTTGGCAGGCAGAGTGCGAGCATAAACCAACAGTAAGCTCAGGAAACACTTTCAAAATCAAACTGTAAGGTTTCAAACTTGAAAATATATAGCCCCCTTCCCTGCATTTTTTCCAGGTATGGAAAAGAAACCTTAAAAAAAAAAATAGCAGAGGTAATTTTTGGATAGAGCTTAGTAAGCTCTTAAGAACAGCGTGGTACATCCCACAGGCAGCCTCATCAACCCTGGAGATCTGAAGTGGGAATAGCCAGTGCTGGAACACTTCTACACACTTCTCACATGCTGCCATACAACTGAGGTCACACGATCACCCCATTCTGCAAAGCAGATGCCACCCAAGCTTGGCATCCAAAATAGCTGCCTACTGTGGACTCTGTTTCACTGAGTCCAAGGCATCAAAGTGAAAGCAAGAAACTGAGACCCTACTAGAGACTTGAAGGTACAACCCACCACAAACCAAGCCAACAACCTGCAACCTGACAGGGCCTAGACAGGTAAGCTGAGGAAGATACCTCTGCCCTTCACACTTGTAAACACATGTGGGTGCCACACTACCACCACCCAATAGAAAGAAAGCAGAGGAAAAGGAGAAAGGGGGAGACAAGAGGAAGAGAAAAAGAAAGGAGAAAAGAAGCAAAGAAACTTTGTGTTTGTTCTGATTTTGTTTTGTTGTTTTTCTGTTGTTTTTTTTTTTTTCTGGCCAAATCAATTCTCTCTTGTAAAACAACTTTTCAGTGACTATAGAATATGTGACAGCCCTTTTGTGATGCACAAGTGATGCACAAGGCTCTTTATGATCTGCCTCAGTTGTCACTAAGTCTGAAACAGAGGGGTGTTTCTTTAGAAAGTTTCCAGTGTAACAGAGAACTCCCTCACCTGCAACTCCTCCGGATGCTGTCTAACACTGTGCCCTAGACTGGGTGTGAAGTACCTCAGTCCTCCAACAGTCACGTGAATTCCGTACTGCTCAACACTGTCATGAGACACGCATTCCTATTATACAACCACATGAGAGAAGCAGCATTCCACCCAAAACATACTGGCTTCTTTATTGAAAAGCTTAATAAGGGCTGGGCTTAGTGGTGGTGTACACCTTGAATTCCCCTTGGATTTCAGCACTCAAGAGGCAGAGCCAGGGAGGTCTCTGCATGTTTTAAGCCAGCCTGGTCTACATAGCAAAGCTACACAGAGAGACCCTGTCTCAAAAAAGACTTAATAAATGAATAAGACCATGCCAAGAAATGAACTCATCTCTATGCATTACAGTCAGTCTAACAAAAAAGGAAGCCTATTTGCTTTGAAGGTGCATAGCCAATTTATTACATGCTTTACAAACATCTAACCCTATAAAAAATGTTTTTAATTAAAAGAGGTGGGGACATTAAAGTGTTGGTGTACCAAGCATGGTGTGCACACCTTTAGTCCTAGCACTTTGGAAGCAGAAGCAGTTGGATCTCTGTGAGTTTGAGGACAGCCTGGTCTACAAAGTGAGTCCAGGACAGCCAAGACTACACACAGTGAAATCTTGTCTTGGAAAAGAAAAGTGATGGTGCTCACAGGAATAAAAACTGTATGAAGAGTCCTTTCTGCTGTCAGTGCCGTGGGCATTTGCTGTATCCGCACTGACTGTGGTGACTAATGTTGTGGATATTCATATACACAAATACACACTTGTAAGCACTTATGTTCGTATATATTCATGTATCCCTTTGCTTAGGAGATGCTACCAATGTTCAGAAGCATAAAAATAAGCTCCAGCTTATTTTTAACCACAGAAAAACAAGGCCAATACATAATGTTTCCTTTTTAGAACACCTCTCCTTATATTCCTCGGGGAACAGCTATTTCAGCCTCCTACACCCTATGCTGGCAATGAAAAGCCCAGTGGGCTAGGTGATCTATAAACTTCTATTTGCTGTATGTTAAGAAACTCTACCCTCAGAACCTAGACAGAAGCTTCAAAATGAAAAATGGAGAATATAAAAAATATAAGTATCCTCAATTCTCAAGTTAATATTTGCTATGTTTAAAAGTGTTTTTAAGTTAGGTTTAATGAGGTGGCTCAGGAATTAAGAGCACTAGCTACTCTTATAGATGACCAGGTCTCAATTCCCAATACGAACATGGTGGCTCACAACCATCCATAATGCCAGTTCCAGAGGCCCCAATGCCTTCTTCTGGCCTGCACAGATACCAGGCACACATGTGGTACACAGACATGCATGCAGGCAAAACACCAATACACACAAATAGAAGTAATCTTTTTTAAGTTTTTAAAAAACCATGTCTTGAATTGAATGTGTTCAGAGATGTTGCAACACCTAGAAAAGTTCAAAGCCACCTGGGCCATGGGAATCTCAGGCCCATCTGGGCTTCTAAGGAAAAGGCACAGATTAAACACTTCATCCTTTTCAAGTTCAAGCACTGTTCCTCAGAGGACTAAGGAAGTCCTAACAAGCAGAGTGTGATTCCAAGTAGAGCATCCACACCCGGTAAGAGAGGAGGATTCGGGCACAAACAGCTGCCACCCTTTACACATAACCAAGCTTCCATCTGATGGCAGCGTGAAGTTCAATGTCTGCAAACGGAAAGTTTATTCCTTCCAATCTATATCACGCAGTACTTCCCATCACTCCCCTCAGCAAGGCTGTAACCTAGCACTCCAGGAAAGGCTGTGATTTCCCTGACACTGACTTGAGGTTCTGCAGCAGGCAAGCTGTAAAAGCTCAGAGCATCAGGAGAGAAGAACAAAGCATGGCTCACATGAGTAGCATATCACTAGCCAGCTAAACTCACATGCCACACTAACTAACACAGGCTCTAGCCTTCTGACGATTTGTCTCCTGTCTCACTTGACAGGAAAAGCTAAAGCATTCAGTCAGTCGTGAGAACTCAATAACATTTTTTTTTCCAAATGCATAAACTATTGCAAGCATTCAGCCAGGGGTTAAAGTTCAAACTGTGGCACAGATAGAAATGAAGTTCTGCCCTTGTGGTGCAGCAGAAAAAGCGCTGAAGCCAGCCTGGCATAGATTTCCAGTGGCCAGGAAGTGAAATTAACAGAAGAATCTTCCAGAGCTGGTTTCCACATGGCAGAGATACTTTCTCTCCTGTGGGAAAAGTAGAGGCCAGTGAGGAGGCACAGTCTGCAAGCATGGAGCTCCAGCTCAGCATGGGAAGACCAGCCTGGTCAAGCTGGACAGAGTTAGGATAAGAAAAGGGAGTTCATGCTGGATCCGGCAGTGCATGCCTTTAGATCCAGCACTCAGGAGACAAAGACAGGAAGATCCATGTGGGTTTGAAACCAGCCTGGTCTATGTAGCAGATTCAAAGACAGCTAGGACTACAAAAAAAGAAGAAAGGGAGGGAAGGAGGGAAAGGGAAGGGGAGGGGAGGGAAGGGAAGGGGAAGGGGAAGGGGAAGGGGAAGGGGAAGGGGAAGGGGAAGGGGAAGGGGAAGGGGAAGGGGAAGAGGAAGGGAAGGGAAGGGAAGGGAAGAAGACAAAAAATGTCAGTGATAGTGGTGATGGTGCACGCCTTTAATCCCAGTGCACAGACGCAGAGGCAGGTGGAACTCTGAGTTCAAGACCGGCCTGGTCTAGTTCCAGGATATCCATGGCTACATAGTGAGACCCTTTCACAGAGAGTCAGACAGTCAGACAGACAGACAGACAGACAGACAGACAGACAGACAGACAGACAGAGGCAGAGAGGCAGAGAGACAGAGAGACAGAGAGACAGAGAGACAGAGGGGGGAGAGGGGAAGGGAGAAGGGGGAGGAGTCAGGTACAAGCACACATTCCTCTCATCCTTCCCAAGGAGCACTGCAGAAGCTTCTCTTGCAATAACACTATCTTTACTCAACTCTTAAATTTTGAGATAAATACATGAATAACGCTGAATATATCAAAAACAGCTTCAAGCCAGGCGTGCACATGCAGAGTGCACAGGCAGAGGCAGGAGGATCACCAAAAGTTCAAAGCCAGCATGATTTATACATAGAGTTCTGCCAAAACTACTCACTGAGACCCTCTCAAAAGAGAGAAAAAAAAATGGGTGTGAGGGACTTCAGAAAACATTCAACATCCTAACCTACTGATTACTGATCAAAGGAACTGACCTCTGTACTTAGAACCAGAACTCGGCACTAAATGTCTAAAGTTCCATATATACTGCAAGATGCAACCAAAAATTCCAGAGTACTGCAACCCAGGACTTTCTACAATAAACAGAAAGTTCTAGATCTGTGCTACATTTGGGCTACACACCTGTCCACTCTAACTAGAGAAGTGAGCCTTTGGTTTAAATACTCACACAGGGCTAGTGACTCTCTGTCAGATTTCTAGATTGTACTTTCATGCTGAGTTTTTTTAAGAGAAAAAAATTCTTCAGTCACATTACCTGTGTATTAATCCTGAGTCCATTTGCCCATCCTGTGTCCCCCATGTGTCAAGTACACATACACACACACACATACACACACACACACACATACACACACACACACACACACACACACACACAAACACACACAGAGGCTTCTTTTTTTCAAGGAGAGAATTTGATACAGGATGTCTATGTATAGTCCCAGCTGTCCTAGCTAACCATGTAGAACAGGCTAGCCTCAAACACACAAACACACAGAAATCCTCTTGCCTCTACCTCCCAGCTGCTGAGATCTCTGAGTCTTCTTTTTGCAAAGGAATGGTCATACAAGGTCTCAAGAGGAAAAAGAAAGAACACTGTGGTTCAAACCTGCTTCCCAGCTAGCAGGCCAAGGTGAAGTTCAGCATCCCAAGGGAGGGCTCAGAAGCAGGGCACTATCTCCAGGACCTCTTCTCCTGCAGGCTGAAAATCTCTCTACCCGGCCTCTTGGATGAGGGTTTTGTCTTTAGTCAAATGATGTCCTCTAGTGAGAAGAAGAGATCTTTCTTCAGGTTTTCCAGTATCTCACAGAACACTAACTGCAAGAGGACAAAAAGTCCTTCTATGCTGACAACTCCCAAGAGCTAAATCCAGTGGTTGCAGCTCCACCCGCTCTGGCGGGGAGGAAAGCACTCGCATTTGTCCTGGATTCCACACCTGCCAACCACTTTTTCAGCAGGGTGTGTACTCACTCTAAAACAGCGTCTGATACAGGACGGGCCCCAACAGTATCAAAACACGAAAGTAGAATCCCTCTGCATAGGGCCTGACACCTACTCACTATTCAACCAATTACATCATGAATTATTAATTAATTACTTTTGAGTGCAATGGCAAAACAACTGGTCTCCCTTGGGAGCTACAGGTAGTGCGAGGGAACCTGTACAGTAAGTACTGGCTACTTAAAGGGGCTTCATTACAAATACATGGGAGAAAAACATTCGCGTTTTATCGACTCACCATCCATGAATCATCCATGCAGACAGAAGTCCTACGTGACATTTGCAAACACAAGATTTCACAGAAGGTAATGAGAAAACATACAGTGTCATCTTTTACTCCTGCTGGCCCAGACTTCCACCCCACATCACTGCCCTGAGCAATGATCCTGCTTGGGGAGATCTCCAGACACTCAGGGCCCTCCCCACTGTCTACTTCAAGGGGATACCCTTCCTCCCCCACTGTCAGAGCTAAAGAGCACATGAACACACTGGTAGCTCAATAGAGTACAGAAATTTTTCAGAAATGTTTGTAAATAATCTTTGTACAAACATGCCCCTGTGACTTATATTTGCTGAAATCTATAAGGTGGGAACAGCAAACAAAGCCTGCCTCCTAGGAGTACCTGCCAAGATTAAATACTAACTCAGATCAGAAGCACACGCAGAGCCATCCATACCTGCAGTTTCCGGGGATCCACAGACACAGGGGCCCCACCCAAGCTAGGACATCTCACAATCACTAAGAAAAAACAGGTCCCATGGGCAGGGAGCGCTGAGAGTCAGTCCAAGTCTCTGCCTCTTCCATCTACCTCAAAGCCTCCTTCCCTATTTGCTATCCACCATGGCTGCCTTTCCCTTTACCCAGACACCAAGAGACACAGTAACTCCTCCATTCTCAGGGACTCCACAGAGCACTGCACCTGTCTCCTTCCAGAAGCTTCCACTCCCAGCTGCTCTGAGAATCTTCCAATTCCAAGCTCCTTTGACCCTAGATTTGATGCTTCTCAACGGTCTTCCATGCCTTTCAGGCACTGGCCCAGGATCTGTTATTTCTGTTTGTTTACTTGCTAGGTTTTGTTTTGTTCTAGTTTGGGACAGGGTCTCCTATGCAGCCTTAGCTGTCTTGGAACTCCTTGTGTAGCCTAGGTAGGCCTTGAATTCACAGAGAGACGTCAGCCACTGCCTCCCAGGTGCGGGATTAAAAGCACCACCACAGGTGGTGACTAGGATCTGCATGCCCTGGGGTGGCTCTCATCTCCTGCTCATTCCTATTTTCTTTTCATAAACTTGAGCATCTGTTTGTGCTGTCCAGAATACATCTTGAGCCCAGCATTCGAAAACCACAGTCTAGAATGAAACATACCCAATGCTACATGAGCAAGAATATGTCCGAAAGCTGGGAATCCCACATTCCTACCTCCTGACCCTGGGCCAGACAGGAAAGTGTCTACACCCTCCTCTTCTTCTTTCTCCTCTTCCTCCTCCTCCTCTCCTTCCTCCTCCTTCTCCTCCTCCCAGCTCCAGGAGGCAGCTGACATGAGGCTGCATGTGCCTCATCAGCTGATAAGGATGGAAATGCCCCATCAGACACCAGCCCAGGCCAAAGGGTACATGCCGAGAATGTGCAAGGCTTCAGAAGTAAGAGGGACAGTTCTTTTAAAGACTGAGTTTAGGATGTATGTATGGATAACCCCCCTTTTTTTTTAAATCCACTTTTTCCTCATGTCCTATGTGAATTATCTTTTCTTTAGTAGGAGTCCAACCCTTCTAGTTATCAATATCTCATTCCCTTAAACTGTCTTACACTTCATAATGTTCCCTCTTGCATGTATTAAAATTCCTACACAGAAAGGTTACTTTCTACACCTGTCTCTGGGTCTTTGCCCACAGGTTAAACAGGAACTGTTCTTTTGAATTCCCTTATACACTGCCATCCCATAAAGAATACCAATTCCATACTGCTATCTTCACAATTAAATCATTGCTATAAATACACATTAAGCATATTCTTATGAATATAATCTTACGAACAATAGAAGAGTGAAATAGTATAATTCTAGATTAAGAGCAGCTTCATGAGAGTGAGCAGGACTTAAAGAACACCATGGGAAACTGCATATTTCATACTCCTCAAACACCCCTGCAGGCTTCTCACAACCGGAACTTCCGCCTTGGATTAGAGAGCTGTAAGACAAAATGCTCTTTTTTAAGAGCTTAGATTTGCCTTCACTAAGAAATTTTAAGAGAGAACTATTCAGAGCATAAAGGGAAGCCATCTTCAGTCCTGTACCTTGCTCACAGGACACTAAAGGGTCCCCCACATCTGTTCCAGCACCCTGAGGCCCAGAGAGTACCCTGGCAAAGCAACAAAGTGTTCTATTATCAACTGAGTGCTTTCAAATCAGCCACTAACTTGAGCGACCTGTGGCCACAGCAAAGGCAGACACCATGATTACTACACAAAGAACCTCTCCAGGAAGTGTAAGGCTTTCTCTTATGCTGCCTCTCACTCTTCGTCATCCTGATTCTTTTCTCTCTCTTAAACTGTGTGTGTATGTGTGAGGATGCTATGGGATTTGGGGACAACCTTGTGTGTCCTCTTCAGTAAAACCATCCACCTTCTTTATAACACTCTTCAACTAAGCTAGACTGGCTGGCTGGCGAATCTCAGGGATCTTCCTATCTCTGCCTCCCCGATGCTAGGACAAAAGTTCACCATGGCAGCCATTTACTTCTATACAGGTTCTGGGGATCAAACCTACTTCCTTGTATTTGTAGGGCAAGTCTTTTTCCAGCTGAGTGATTTCTCTAAACTGTGTAAATGTTGCTGTCTGGCTGGCATTTACACATTCACTCTTCACTATGGCAGTTCACTCTACCCATAGCGGATGCAACAGTATATTGCACTTTGTTGACTCCTTTACCACTCACTTCACCTTCCAGCTGCCCTGCAAAGCCCCTTCCATACCTGCCTCACCCCTTCTTCCTCCTGTCTTGCATTCACAGGTACTGGCCTCGTATGTAACAAAAGAGACCTGAGACACCGTCCAGACCATCATCCATCTTCATATACAAACCAACTCACTATGCACCCCTACATTCTAGAAGCACATCCACATGAAGACCCCACAGCCACATGAACTAACAGAGGGAGTTATCTACACTTCTCTATGCCATCGGCCGCCTTCACAGTCCTGCTGCAGCCGCTGATATCACTGATGTTTATTACAACACTGTTTTGTATGACTCTCCCGGATTTCCGTAAACCTGCCTTTTTTAATTTGAGAAACCAAGAACAAATGTAGCTTATTTCTTAAGTTTTACCAATCACTCCTGACTATGACATAACTAAACATTCTCAGCAGGGCACATTTTTAAAAACCATGGAAGGCTCAGCTGTTGACTCACTTCGACCTGTGACATTTCTCTCTGCGCCTGGCTGGCCGCTTTCCCTCCGGTCTATGCACTGGTCTTCCCCTGGGAGGACCACTCTGCACGTAGCCGCTCTGACCTTAATTACACAGCCACCCTGATACTTCACCCAGCACAGCATCACCTCGTTTCTCATCCATGCTAACTGCCACCACCCCACCTCCGCTAACCTCGTTTTGGAGGTGTGCCTCTGCTTCCTAATCCACAGCTACACAGAGAGGCTGGGCACACGTGAGCCCAGTGACCTGGAGACTAGGGCCCTACACCACTGAAAGCAGATGTCACAATCGCTTCTTAGTTTGTAAAAGTTATCCCCCACTCCCCAGTAGAAAGAAGCAAGTTTCCCTCAGGTCAAAGGGACAGCTTTTCCTCTCCTTGGTCTACCAGGCCCATCAGGCATACTCCCCACAGAGGAGTGAACCCTTCTGAATCCACTGGGAGAACGAGGTATCAACAGCCAGGCTCTGGCCCAGGCCATGAACCAGTGTTCCTAGGAAGAGTTCAGCCTGAAAGCCACACAAAGCCACTTAAGTGTCAGACTGCCCAGACCCCCCTTCTTCTGTCAAGAACTCCTTGGAGTGCCACTTCAGATCTATTAATCGCACAATGAGAACTTTTCCTTCTGAATGTTCTACCATGCCAAGCCAATCAAGTACCTCAACTGCCACCCATGCAGAGCCGTAACTCCACATACACTTATTAAGAAGACAGAAAGACACGCTTTCAAACTTCTTTTACCTAATAAAAACCCACGACTCATTAATTGCATTCATCAATATAAAACTCTCCAGTGAGAAAAGCCATGCGAGCTCACTTCAGACATGTACAACACACCTCTCCAATGTCCAAAACCTTGTAGCTTTGAAAGGCTTGTCTGAATGAAATGCACATAACCCATATTGTCCACTGTATGAAAAGTATTTTGTTTTAACAACAAAAACAAAGACAAAAGACAAAAGAAAAGCATTCTGTTTTCAAATACCTATAGAGGAAAAATACAAAAATTCAACAATTATTTCAAAGCCCAGACACAGAGGCACACGCCTGTGATCCCAGTATGCAGGGAAGAGTGGAAAGCTTATGAGTTCTAGGTTAGCCAGCCTGTACTGCACAGTGAGATTCTGT
>NW_022196911.1:6011117-6017967 GCF_008632895.1 Mastomys coucha | reverse complement strand
CCTTCATTTGGAAAGGCTATTCAGCAGGGACTGGAAATGCCCACAACAGAAAGGGTCTTTTCTATGGGGGCACTGAGCACACATCTGTGTGTGTGTCTGCATAACCCTTCTGCAGTGCCCACACTGCAGGACCTGAAGAGTCATGCACAGGAGCACACACTACCCTGGGTTATCTGTCCATGCTCCATGTGAGTCCAATCTCCTTGCATTACCTCTGCCCAGGTCAGGGATGAATAGCTGTCAAATTCCCACTGGAAAAAAGAAAGAGGCTTTCTTCCTGAGGCAGCTTTCTTCCTGAGGCGGCAGTTTCAATTCCCAGAGCACATGGCTAATCTACATATGTGAAGGTCATGGCACTTCAGTGTGAGGTTAAGAATGGAGGCTCACAGAAGGGGCTGTCTTAAACGTCTTGGCAGGATGCCCAACAAGTAAAATTGTTGAGAAGCAACAGTCAGCCACTGAAGCAGCCAGGGAAAAATATTTTGGTCACGTGGTACAGTGCACACTACCTAGTGTATTTCACATGAACCTTTGAGAATTCTAAAAATTATCACACATTGGAAACAAATGAAGCTTTGGACATTGCCAAGTCAGTCACCTGACGCCGGCATGCACTCTTCATCCAACAACCTTCTATACGGACTTGCTGGACACACAAAGTAAAACTCAACACGCTGACTTCCAGCCGCTCAAATATCTTAACAGCTGAGGACAAACTCTTTGCATGAGTTTTTAAATGAATCATAAAAACCCTCATAAGAGCATGTAGACTGAAAAGTCACCCTCCCCTAAGCTGTCCAAGCACAAGCATCTTAATAATCTTCCTCCTCTGCTGCCTCCTTTCTTCTCTCCCCCCCTTCAGGAGTTATGTGGCCATATGGGAAATCACGGAGATCTCACAAGACACACAGTTCCTACAGAATGAAAGTCAACACTGGTGTCTGGAGGTGCTCCCTGTCCAGGCACTCCTCACAGAGGAGAGACAGCCTGGCCTCACACTGTACCCACCAGGTGAAAGGACTGACAGAAGTCAGGGCTGGGGACAACTCCTCTCCTGCCCTAGGCAATCCCCCACTTCCACCCCACCCCTCTGTCTTCTGGGTCAGCCTAGAGAATCTAGGATCTGGTACTGATAGGTCAGGAACCGTTTCCAAAGCCAGCGAACTCCTAGGCAGTATGACTTTGATTTCAAACTGCCTAATTCATGGTGAAAATTAATTAGAAGCAAAAGATCCAATTTGGAAATTGTCTACCAACATTCTTCCTCAACTCAACATTTAGATGGCTCTGAGGTCAGTTAATCAATCCTCATGTCTAGTTAAGTGGTATAAGGAACAGGAGAATGCCCAACAAACTATTCCAATTAATCAATTGCCAATAGTTACTTCCTCAGTAATCTAAGAGCATCCTCTAGGAGAAACAATGAACACAACATATAACAATTTACAAATTTTCTCTGCATATCTATTGGCCTTGCCACCATACCCCAGTATCAGCCTTGAAAACTACGGCCCATGTTTCACAACTGTTCAATAACTTAGTTTTCCTTTACTTGGCAAAGAAAGAAATGTCAGAAAAGTCTGAGGTGATTTAGATTGGAAATAAGCTTCGAATATTAACCTATTTGTTCTGAAGAGGAAAAAACTGATAGACTGTTAAATTAACTACAAGAGAAAGAAACCAAACTCAGTTACGGTCTTTGTTGATGAGAAAACACTGTATTTTGTCACTCTATTAAAATGTCCCTTTCATTGCCCGTGGTACCTGATCGAGTCCACACAAGAAGCCCCACACAGACTGAACCGGGGAGCACAGAGACTGGAGTCACACAGACAATAACCATCCCATCTTCCAGTGTCCCCCTCCTTACTGCTTTTGGCTCTTGCCCTTCTCTCTGCTTGTCTCCAAAGTCTCAGCTAATGGACAGGAGCGTTCTTGTTCCCTCCCACCCCACCCCCACATATACAGATCTACCAGACTAGCAAAATGACACCCACAAGACCCCTTTATATGACAGCATAGAGCAGATCCCTTGGTCAAGCTGAGCTGCTGGCCTCTCACTTCCCCTGAGGGCATCAAGCCCAGATCAGCTTTCCTTCCTGCTACCCTGACACCCTGGCTCAGGCTGTCAGTGAGGTGAGGGTAAATGACTACATGACCAGGTCCAAGGGCACTGCTGAACTTCATTGTTTTTAAGGGACCTTACTTTGTAACTTGGGCTGTCCTGGAACTCAACCTTGAACACATAGCAATTTGCCTCGTGGGTGCTGGAGTATGCCCAGTTAGTAAGCCATTTCTTTAGGAGAATGCATCATACAAATGACACTTAAGACACAATCCCTTTCTTGTCAACACTATCACATCCAAGATCAATTCTCAGGTTCTTAAAAGAGTGAGCCCTGACTGAACGGGCTTCTCACAACATGCATCAGGACAGGGTCACTGCAGACACACTAGCACCTTTCAACTGTCTCCTATGCTGAGACACTGTTCCCTAGCACTGTTTTTGGGTACCATGTAATGTACTGAGTTGAACTGAGCATCTCCACACTCTATACATGGCTCTCTGCTTTGTTCCCCTTACCCTTGTCCCACCAGGTGCTCCCCCAGTTAGGTTCTCCTCAGGTGCTATGTTTTGAGGGCTGTGGTCTTCTGCACAAGAATAGAGAAGTATTACAGCCATTCACTTTAATTTCTACTCTGCAAACCCCAGGAGTTTCTGATCACTCACCAGGGAAAATCATGGATCCTGTGCTGTACTTACTCTCTGTATGGAAAGCACCAAACAGCACTTAGCACTCATTCAAAAGAAAATTAAATTTTGTCTGTTCTAGCTTTCTAACAGCATTAAAACAAAAGGACCAGAGCTAGAGAAATGGCTCAGCGATCAAGAGTGCAAATTTAATGTACTTAATCAAGAGAGACCTGGATTCAGATCTGGCCCTCTCAGGTAGCTCACAGTGTAAACAGACAGCATAAGAAAGGACTGTGTCCCGACCAGAGGACTAGCAGTACCGTGACATGCACTCACGAGGGCCTTCCACGTCAGCAGACATCTTCATCAGGACACTCATGCAGCCAGGCAGTCTGGGTATCTGCACAGCTCTTGGCGTCCACTCAAGTCCACCGAGAGCTACAGAGGCAAGGCCATGGTGGACAGCTACCTGGAGCCTACAAAGCAGCAAAGAACTGTGGAGCTGGACAGGGCTAGACAGCACCTAACTGATGGGGCAGCCTAGTCCTCGATAATACCCTGAATCAAGACAGAGTAAGCACACTCAGGCAAGCAGGTAGGCAAAGAGTTAAGGGCATACACCATGGGGTTTATCAGAAAGACTACAGTGAAGGCCTTCAGCAACCAGCCTGCCAGCAACATCCCTGAAAACAGAAAATTAAATTCCTTTCAAGACAGAGAAAATGAGTGCCTGAGCCTGACAGCATGGCCTGCCAGAACTCTTAGCCACACTCCCTGCATCAGGAGAGAGTGTCTCATTATGGTCATTCTTCCTTTAATCCTAACCATCCCAGAACTAAACACAAGTATGCCAGCCCCTGGGAGCTGAATCTGCTTCCTCAGAAAACTATCTATTTGGTAAGATTTTCTACTTCCACTTTCAAGGTCACCCACATGTCACTAAGCAGAGTGAATTTATTACTTAAAGTTACATAGAAACTTCAGAAAGAAAATTTAAGATACTACAATGGATTCTTAATTCAGTTGGTAATGCTTCAAAACTTAGATGTCGACCCCCAGATCAATTTTGGGATTCCCAATCATTTCTAAAGACTGAATGAACTTCTGAGACACCCGCAACAGAAAGCCAAGAACCAACACTGAGAATTCCTGACCTGCCTCTGCTAATCATCGAGCCTGGCTTTCTGAGGTTTATTTCAGGACCTGGAGCAGTGGTTGCCTTACTGCTTGGCCAGTGTGTATTATCTAAACAGTTCCCAGAAATACCCAGCAAGCTAAGGTGCTTCCCCAATAGACTTGTTCCCTGTTTCCAAGAGTCTGTGTGATGCAGAAAGCTGAGAAAAAGAAAAGGGACCATTCTGTATAACGATTCCATTTTCCAGTTTGGGTTCTTATCCTCTGTAACGGAGCAACATTTTGCATGGGCACAAAGCCAGTCAATGACTGGGAGAAACAGGAGATAGCATCATCGGCTATAGTACATCAACCTGTAATTCCTTGTATTGTCACAATCCACTCCTCCCAGGCCCCACCCCTCCAAATCAGGCCACTACATCGTTTAAATGAGCCAGTTCCAATCCCATGGTCCCAAACACTCATGGTCCAGGTATCAGGGCAGACCCTGGCAGCATCAGCATTACCTGCAAGGGAAACAGCAGGGGCCCCAGCCCCACGACTGTCTGTGTCTACACAGCACTGACTAAAACACGGGTGCTCTATAAATAATTTGCAGCTAGTAGGATGTCTGGGGCAGCCACATACCTCGCAGCACACATGAATGCTAAATGTTCACATCTAAAATGCTGTTGCTTCCCAACACAGTATCTAGGATCTGATATCCTCTGTCCAGAACTCAAGAGCTAACTACATTACAACATCAACAATGTTAAATATAATCCTAACGTGTGTGTGTCATACCTCTCTCTGTCACACACTCACATACACACAAGCCTACTTGTTCATACAAAAGGATCTAACAACATGGTCAAAATATATCGGGTACAAAAAGAGAAGTAAGCTGAGCAGTGGTGGCACACGCCTTTAATCCCAGCACTTGGGAGGCAGAGGCAGGTGGATTTCTGAGTTCGAGGCCAGGTTGGTCTACAGAGTGAGTTCCAGGACAGCCAGGGCTACAGAGAAACCCTGTCTTGAAAAACCAAAAAAAAAAAAGAAAAAAGAAAAAGAAAGACAGACAGACAGACATCAATGGAACCTAAGGAAGGCTTTACTAATAAACTACGATGTGGCATTTAAAAAAAAATACCTAATTATAACATGCAATGAGAGGCAGTAAGGTCAAAGTTTGACACAAAGCAGGGAAAAAGCAACTCCTGTTTGCTGTTTACAAAGGCGAAGAGTCTAAAGAGAAGCCGGTATGAATGACGTACGCCTAGCACGACCCAACTATACCTACAGACTGTACCTATATACCGTCAAGCAGTAACTTTTACAGTCGACGTGTAATCAATGTAGGAAGATACACATCTAAACACTTGTCATTTTCTAGCAATTCTAGTCCAAAAGAAGAAGAGGTGTGGTGCTGTCATCCAGGATTCTCTAGATTTCATCAAACACGACTCCCTTGACTCCTTTCTGGAATGGCTGAGAAAGAGAGAACTTTTGCCTGGCTCTCAGGTTCGTCTTTCCTCAAGGCCTGAATGCTGAGGGAGCACCCTAGAGGTTGGTCAGCGTAGGCTGCCCCTCATCGGCTGGCAGGTCATTCCAGAGTCTGCTGCCTTAAACAATGGAAATGATTGTCTCCCGTGGATGCTCAGCCTGTCCTGGAAGTAAACATTACTGTAAGAAACAATCTTGTTTCCCCATTAGTTCATCTGTCAAGCAGTAGCCTCCTAACATACTTGGCACTTGCCCATACAGAGCTGACTTTGGAAACAACCTGCTGGGTCCTACTTGAATTAAGTCAACTTCAAGAAATAGTTTGCTTAAAATTGTTACAAATGAGTAAAGTTCTTGCCCGGCACACACAAAGCCCTAGGTTCAATCCCAGGAACGCACAAAATCTACTGTAATAGCAACCCATACTGGTAATCCTGGCACACAGGGGTATGGATCAGAAGTTCAAGGCCATCGTCTGCTACACAGCAAGTTCCAGGCCAGCCTGGGAATGAACATTCAATTATCTCTAAATTAAAGAAAAGAAAAGAAAAAAAACTTCAAAAGTAAAATTCATTTGGTGAAAACTTACTGAGGACTTGTGTAATTACACTTCAGTAAATTCACTCAGTGTAAACGGTAAGCCATGACAGTAAATGTTTATCGATAGCAATATTTATTCAACTGTAAGCATAGGTAATCTGAATAGATTCCTAAGGACACTCAGGTAGTAACTAAATGATACCTAAATCTGTTTCTAGTCATTGAGCTTCTAAGAGAGAAAAGCCACCGAGGTACATCGAGGTTTCAGACGAGTGTTAATTATTCAGTCACCTAATTAAACCAAAAAGGGTCATTTAGTCTTATGCAAATAGCCTCCAAACCCGGCCTAACTGCACCTCGTAATATCCTGCATCTGTGATACTTAAGCACCTTCTTGGTGTGTGCAGTTCTGCACGGTGCTCCTCCCCCACACCACGGGGAACAAGGGCAGAGCCTTGGGATTCCTCAGCCTCAAACACGCATACACAGCTTCAAGCATGCATACAGCAATTGTGCATACACAGCACTCACACACAGCAAGCTCGTACGTACAACAAGCATGCATGCACAGCTCCAAGGGTACCTACACGGAAAGCATGCACCATGTTTTTCCTGGTCCACAGAGAATCACAAAAGCCTCTTTTGGAAAAAGCACTCCTCTGAAAAGGCACACATAGCCCACAATGTCCCAGTTCCAAAGCTGCCTAAGTAGGGCCCCTTTGTAAAAATAGTTCTGCTATAGTGCCATAAAAATTTCATAACATCCATTTTGAAAATGTAAATATTACACAAAAATTAATGGGGTTCTTATTAATATTCATTTTCAGCTTTCCATAAATCTGTTGTTTTAAGTAACACACAGCAGTTTTATCAAACACAAATATCAAATTTACAAAATGAAAACGGCATGAGTCACAAAAATAAGGCTCAGAACACAGGGCTCCAGGACCTGGGCAGCGACAGCTGGACACATTAATAGCAAAAACAAACAAGCAAGCA
>NW_022196911.1:6009742-6011107 GCF_008632895.1 Mastomys coucha | reverse complement strand
AAAAAAAAAAAAAGAAACCAGTAATAGGCCACCTCCCTAAACCTGCTCCGATCCAAGTGCATCTGTACTGCTCCCAGAATGAGCTGGGAAATTTCACAGACCCAGTAAAATTTTAAGTCACCCCTCCCAGGAAAGGACAGGGTTAAATAATGGAAAGAATCCTGTTCTAGGTTTGCCGATGGTGACAATGACATTGGTGTGCAGCCTAGGGAATCAATGCTCCTGTCCTATCAGAAGTCACCTTTGCACATGCAGCATCCCAAATTATAAAGGAATATATGCTCCATTAATGAGAGAAACAGAACTGAAAACAACAGCCCCCATTACACTGATTTTCTTTATAAGGTGACTACGTGCGGTAAATTAATAAATCCTCCTGCAGCTAGTCCTGTATTTTTCAGATTAGTTCTCAGAGCAGAATTAATGGTATTCTTGGAGCACGGTGAAGACGTCACCCTCCTTGGCCTCAGTGAGGAAGCAGGACATGGGTTAATGTGTCCAAGTGTGCCCTGGATTATGCCCATACCTGGGACACACTTCTCACACAACACGATGCTGACAAAAATAGTGACCAAAAGCCTAGCCAAAAATGTATCCTTAACTACAGACAGACAAAAACCAAAAGGAAAACAGAAGAAAGGTCATTTCCGGTTACAGAGTATAGGGAAGAACATGTGCCAGGAATAAATCTGACTTAATAATAATGTGAACTTAATTTTCTACTAGCTGCCTTAAAACTAATTACTATTATAAAAATACAGTCAAAATTAAGTAATAGAAAAAAAACAAGGTACCTAACATAACCAATTTTGAGCTACATATATTTTCATCCCATAAAACATAAAAACAAAAAAAAAATTGTTTTGTTTTTTTAATATTGGAGGGTTTTGTTTTTATTTCTTAAATAACAGGCCTTTTTGTATGAACCACAGCTACTAAATTCACCCAACCAGATAACAGCCATCTATACTTAGGCAAATAGATAAATTTAGGCCATCATGATGTCTTGAGAAGATCTGAAATATCAAGCAACCTAAGGTTTTGTGGAAGAGGGGATGGACCAACCTTATGAGACACTGTATCTTAGATTCATTTTAAGGAATCAGGAAGAATCCTGGGGCTTTCTGCCTTGTAACCCTAAACTAGCTTACACTTTACTATATCTATAAATTAAAAATAAATAGCACACATAGAATTCAAGACAAATGTATACTTACTCAAAGTTTATATATGTGAGCAGTCCTTAAGACTCCTTTTGAGACTGGCTCTATCTAAATACTTACATTTTAAAAAAAAAATCATAAACTGTCTTGTTTCAATCTTTAAAAGACCTCTCTCCACAACAGGCAGGTTTTGTTCCCAGTA
>NW_022196911.1:5992918-6009732 GCF_008632895.1 Mastomys coucha | reverse complement strand
CATCCAACACAAACCATCTGCCTAAAATCAAAAATGAAACTAAATGTATTAAAAGCCAAAAAAAGATTTATTTTTCCATTACTTAATATAACTTTGAAATTTATAACCTATAGACTGGTATAATTTAATATTGTGGACAAGTAACTAGCTAACACAGCTATCATAACAAATAATAAATAAAACTGTTCTTCCAAAAGGAAAACAAAAGGAAAAAAGTAAAAGTATAAAAAGAAACAATCTACATGTTACCAGTAAGTTAACTAGAGAAATCTGTGAATTGAGGTCATATGTCTGTCCTTTTTTTCTCTGAGATAAAAAAAGCTATTCCCAAGGGCCACCCAGGCCATAATGGATACACTCTCATTCCAAGAAAACAAAAAATACTTACAATGATTGGTACCATTAAAAAATAACACTCTAAAGTAACAGGAACCCACATCTGTCTCTAGCTTCCTGCCTTTATAGCTTACAAAGATGAGAAGTTTTAATTTTACATGGACTTCTCTTTCACATTTACTGTGTGGATCGAAAACAAAAATTGAAACCACAAGTTTTCCATCAAAAACAGGGAATTTTTTTTTTATTAAAGTAGAACTCCGTGAACCGTGTAGACTTGGAAGCAGCAGATATCAGGTACCAAGTCCAACCAAGTCTCTCCTCAAATCCACAATTATTTTTAAAACATATCTCCCTAAAACAAATGAGCTAAATAAAAGAACACTGCTATTCCCTTCTAACAGATTAGAAAACATCACAAAACTTCACAGCGTTCAGACATGCACAGAAGAAAAATTATTTGGAAGAAATAGTACCCAGTACAATTTGCCTTAAATATTCTTGCTCTAATTCAAAAGCAATTCGAATAAAGCTCACATTACTTAGCCTAACAAAACAGGAGGAAAAAAAATATTTGGGGGCATTTCTATATGCTACAAATCAAAAGATACGTTTTTTAGCATTCCAAAGAAATATTCATTGCCTCTTTTGGTCAATTGTTCTCTACAAAAATTAATTTTGTTTCACAGATTTTAGAATACACCAATTCTAAGTAACACTGCTTGTCCACATGACCATCTTAAAATGATTGCAATTATGAGAACACAAATCACTAAAAATGCATAGCTTTATACTGGCTTTAAGCTAATTAAGAATCACCATCTATAAAGCTTTCCTCTGATTTTTGGATAATTAAATATTAGCAAGAAATGTTATAGCATTTCAGAATACTGAAATCTTAATGCATTAAACTGTAAACTGACAGAATTAAAATACATTCAATTAGGTCTGTAAAATGCAGACTTTTATAAAAAGCTTTACGAAGCGCAAACTGGTCCAATCTTTGCATTAATTATTTCTCAATGCTCCTATCTTGAGTCTACAATTAAAGCCCAAGATAAATGTAATGTCCATATTGCAAGATTGCCATCGAAGACCCGAGTTTTATAAATGCCCAATGCTGGACAACAGCATGTTTCTCTGTACTTAATCCTCTTATTACTAACTATGATTCATAACAATTTAAGCTCTAAATAGTATTCAATCTTCCATCTGCTTCGAATAGAGTTCAGTTATTATTTGTGTCAGGAATTTTTGTGACTGTACTGCTCCGCACTTCTATTTACATCAGCAGTGCTAAATGCCCAATGGTGAGAGGGGAGCCAATCAGATGGCAGATTAGATGTCAACTCAGAGGCAGCTGTCTGGAGACTATTACAGCCAGTTTACCTCCACAATTCAAATTCCAAACCTTGCAAAGGAGAGATCAAGTCAGTCTTTAGGCTCAGCCTACTAGCAAGAAACACCCAGAGCGCAAGACACTTCCTAACAACGCTGTAGGACTTGGGAGACAGCAAAATCAAGAAAATCCACACAAATACGATCCAGAACGATCCATTTTCACCTTACTACGTTTGCTGAATAAAAAGAAAAAGAAAAAAAAAAAAAAAAGGAAAGTCTAACCCATGATCAAAATAAGTTCCATCGATCTGGAATCTATTCCTTCAACATCGCCTCCCGGTTGAAGGTGACTCCTTCCAAGGAGCCCTTAGCCCCATAATGGATCTCTCCCCTGCTATTCTTAGGAACGAATCGATGTTATTTTACAATATTTCGCCTCCGCCTCGTTGTAAATCTGCGTCTTATTCCTGCTGGTAAACATCCAAACTCCACCAGCCACGGCTGTCACAAAGCTAACCTCGTTTTTCCACATCCCCCCCTCAACCCCCCGCTTCTGCTTCGCAAGGGGAATGGGAAACGGACCGGGGCCCGGAGAGAGAAAGTTCCTCTCTCCCCGCGCCCACTCAGGGCACACCGTGGGCGCTGGCGGAGCCAGGCCGGGCCCCGGAGCCCGCTGCCCCGAGAGCCCTCCCCGGGCGGGCGCGGCCTGGGGCACCGAGGTCCCGTCCCGGGCCTGGCGCGGGCACGCAGCGCGCAGCGAGGGCGCGGGGCAGCCGGGTTCCCCAGCCCCGCCAGCTCCGGCTCCGGCCCGGCGGCGCCGCGCCCCCGCCACCCCCGCCAACCTAGCCAACCGCCGGGAAAAGTACCCGGCAAAGAAAGAAAGTCCGGCTCGCGGCGCGAGGCCCGGGCGGAAGCAGGCCCGGCCGGGCGCGAGGGTTACCTGGGATCTGCCCATGGTCGGTCCGGGGGTGCCGGGGCTCATCGCCGGGTGACTCCTTTGTTGCGCGGCCGCCCAGGCCGGGCTGGCAGCGGCGTACTGGGCGCCTAGGTCCTTGCCCAAGCCCATGCCCGCGGCCGCCTGCTGGCCACCCGCCGCCGCCCCCGCCGCCGCCTGGGACTGGGGCTGCGACGGCGGCGGCGGCGCGCTGGAGCTGCTGTAGTCCGGGTAGCTACCGCCGTAGCTCCGCATCATGGGGCTGGGCGAGGTGAGCAGCTGGTTGAGGGTCGGTGTGGCCCCCGACGGGTGCTGGTTCTGGCCGGCGAAGCGCTGGAAGCCCCCTGCCGCCGCCGCCGCGCCGGCGGCCGCCTTGCTGAGGCTCGCGGCCCCGCCGCCCCCGGGGCCCATCATCATGCCGCCGCCCTGCTGCCGCGGGGAGCTCAGCACCCCGTACCCCGAGGAAGAGCCCCCATAGCCGCCGCCACCGCCTCCTCCTCCTCCTGCTGCTGCTGCTGCCGCCGCCGCCGCGGCCGCCGCCGCCGCCGCCACAGCTCCGGCTCCTGCTGCCGCTGCTCCTCCTGCTCCTCCTGCTCCTCCTCCTCCTCCACCTCCTCCGCTGCCTCCTCCTCCTCCGCCGCCGCCGCCGCCGCCGCCTCCGCCCGCGCCGGGCCGGCTGTAGCCCGGATAATGGTTGTACTGGCTGTTGGGGTACCCTTCGTGGGAGTTCTGCAGGGGGTCCATGCTGCTGGGGGCCCCGGCGGCGGCAGAGGCGGAGTGCATCATCCCCATCCCGGGGCTTTGTTGTCCGCCATGTTGATCAAAGCAAGGCCCAGCGCGGCCGCCGGGGCCGCCGCTAGCAGGGGCAGCGCTGCCATAGTAATTATTAAACTCCGAGACGGCCGCCGGGCCGCCGCTGCCGCCCCCAGGCACGGCGACCGGCGCGGGCTGCTGCTGCGCGCCCAGGCCCGGGTGCTCATAGCGGCTGCCCGCCGGCTCCCCCATCTTGGGCGGCGCGTCGTCCTCGTCGCCCGGCTTGCTCAGCAGAGGCTGGCCCTGCGGGTCAGCCTGACTGCCCGCGGCACTGTCCTTGGCGCCTCCATGTTGCGGCTGCTCCATGTCCCGGCCGGGCTGAGGCGCGCCGCCGCCGCCCGCACCGCCCAGGCTGTTGTTGGCAGTGGGATGCTGCTGCTGCGGCGGCGGCGGCGGCTGCTGCTGCTGTGGCTGCGGCGGCGGCGGCTGCTGAAACTGGTTTAGCTGCTGCTGTAGTGCGTGGTGGTGGTGGTGGTGGTGGTGGAGGTGGTGGGCATGGTGGTGATGGTGGTGGTGGGCATGGTGGTGGTGGTGCTGCTGATGGGGCGGTGCAGCGGGGGCCTCGCCAACGGCTTTCAGTTTGTGGTTGGGGAGCAGCCCGGTCTCCATGGCTGAGCCGGGGCCCGCCGAGGAGGAAGAGGCCGCGACGGCGGCGGAGGAGGAGGAGGAGGACAGCACGGCGGCGCTTCCACCCTCCTTGAGAGCCGCCTCGGAGCCGCCGCTCTGCGCGCTGTTGGAGCTGGCGGCCGCCGCGGCGCTCGCGCTATGGGCCATGTTCAGGTCGTGACGGGGGTGCAGGGGGTGGTGGTGCACATTATTCAGGCCGCCGTCGCCGCCCCCCAGGATGGGGCCCGGAGCCGCCACCGCGCCGCGCGCGCCCGTCTCCAGGTCCCGGGCCCCGGGCGCCGGCCGCGGCCCAGAGGGCGCCCGCAGCTCGCCGCTGCCCGCCCGCGCCCGCGCCGCCGCTGCCGACCGCGCGGCCATGATCGCCGCGGCGTGGCGCGGCCGGGCTAGGTGGGGGATAGACAATGTCCCCACTCGCAGCCGGCCGCCCCTCCTGCGCGCATCCACGCGGCCCGCGGGGAAGCGCGGCGCCCACCCCACCCCCCGCAGCCCCGGGCCGCCCGCCGGGGGCGCGCCTTTGCGCTCGGGGGCTCGCGCCCGCTACGGCCTGAGCCGGCGGAAAGTTTTTTAGTTCCGCTTGCAATGAAACTTTTCTCCCTCCCTCCCTCCCTCACTCTCGCTCTCTCTCTCGCTCTTTCTCTCTCTCCTCTTTTTTTTTCACCCCCTCTCTAACCCGGATATGGGGGGGGGGGGGGGAATGCACGACTTGCCTGAGCCTAATCGGGCCCAGCGCGGCGTGAGGGAGCCGAGCGAGCCGGAGCTACTATTATCCGCTTCTCTCCGAGGGCTGCTGCGCACTCGCAAAACGCGGACTGGACTCGGCCCCCGGCACCGCCGCCGCCGAGCGCACACTCGCCCGCCAGCCCGCTCGCCCCGCTCGCCTCTCCCGGCCTGGCGCGGGGGACCCGGCCCGAGGGAGCGGAGGGGGGGACCGGCTGCTCGGTCCCCTCGTGCCTCTGGTCTCCCTGCCAACCCGCGGCCCTGTGTTTGTTTTCACATCTAAAGGGAGCGCCGCGAAGGTGGAAAACGAGTCTGAGGAGCAGACAAAAGAGGGAGAAAGGGGCTGGGAAGCAAAGTTGTCTGTCGGGCCTCAGAGGTGGTGAGGAGCCGGTGGAGAAGAGAAACATTTAGGCAGGCCAGGCCGAAGCACGCCGTCTGTCTCAGGAGTTATGTAATTTTTCACAACCTTGGCCTCCGCGCCTGGATTTTAGGCCATCGGCGTAATTCCCACAATTTCATCCAACTGAGAAATTAGGAAAGACTTAAGTGAAGGTTAAGCCGCAAGGACTGCTGTGCGGTGTACACAGCAGGCGCTCAATAATTGCTTATGATTCACCACTCCAATCCCCAAGGTGATGTTTACATAACTATTTTTAAAGGCACCGGAAGTAGGTATGAAAACTCCTAGCATTCCCTACAGAGTTTGTTTTTTTTTTTAGTTTTTTGGGGTTTTTTTTGTTTTTTTTTCTTATAAAGCGTTTGGGTGTCTTCTGGAGTGTGTAGTGTTAGCTCCAGAAAACAGCGATGGATAAGGTTTATCTTGGGGCTTCATAAATCTACACGACGCCTTTCATCATATTTCAGAGGTTAATGTGTGCAATTAACCCTCTTGATATGAGTTCATTTCTAAGTAATGGGAAACAAAACCAAATAGATGTATTTAATAAACATAAAATCAATAATAATGCAAACAGTCGAATCCCAAAGCAGAAATATGCAGTACTTGCCCATTTTTAAGAAGGTGCCTATTGTTTTAGCAGGATAATGTTTTACACATTATTATCATGGAGTAACTAACCTCCTGACTGCCTCTGTTATCCAGATATCTTAACCTAAGCAACAGCTCAGTTGGTCCAGGGTGGACTAATTTGTGTTGAGAGAAAGCATTTGAAACCAAAGCTCCCCCAGAGGTCAGGCTGAAGGAATATGCTAGATGCGGGTGCACTGTACTTCATTCTTTAGCCACTCATAAAAACTATTTTAGTTTATGTCAATTGCTGTGGTTATGTGCTAGGCCAAGTGTAAATAGTTTATATGGCTAAATAGAAAATTCTAGATGTTGAGTGGGAGTGTAGTAATGACTAAATGGGGGGAAGAGGGTCACTGTAGAGTATAGGAACAGTCCATGACCCTATAGAAACAGCTGGAGAGCAGGGTATACATCCATGTGTGTGAGGGAGTAACAGCCATAAGACGAGTTTATGCAAGTCATTCTTCAGTTTTTGCCAGGAGAACACTACGGCTTCTTATTACCATGCCTTTTTGACATAGTCCCCCTAGATCTCTTTCTATATTTAAATGTGTACTAATTATAGGGCTATACCACACTTTAGATTTTCAAAGTTTTTCATACACAAATAGAAATATATGCCTGTTTTCTGTATACGTCTATCAACATATTCTAAAATCAATTACATATTTATGCTTTTAGACATTTACAGCCAAACTAAATATATACATATAATCATAAAAGTGAATTTTTTTCAAACAAGTAGAATATATCAAAGTCAATTTAGACAAGCCATATGTTGTGACTTATTTTCACAACCATGCCTAAAAGAGAAAATGAGTCACCAAGTTCAGTTCTGGCCTATTTCTTAGAAATATTTTCTTTTTTATGTCAAAACCATGAAAGTAAAAAAAAAAAAGAAAGAAAGAAAGAAGGAATTATATGAGTGAAATCTTATTTAACCTCAAGTCAACTGAAAGAGTAGAACCAAGAGGCAATAAAATAGAAGCGCCCAGCACCAGGAAATCAACCTGCTATAAAGGGGCGACACATGCCACTTTTTCCTCCCCAGAGGCAGATGCCACACCCTAAAAGCAGACCGAAGGCACAGCAGCCTGCAGGAGTAGAGGAGCACAAAGCCCGCAGGACTTGGTTTTGTCTTTCCACAGAGAACACTAAACTCTTTTAAAACACGTCTTTGCTGAAGATAAATCATGGACTCCTCTATATTCAACTTCCCAGCACACCTCCTTGGGAAAACGTAAGGAAAGTGTCTTCAAGTTTCCAGTCAACCCACAGTGCTTGATAAAGAAAACAGCAATTGTCAGGGGGCTGTTATAAAACAGTGAGACAAGCTCACAGCTCAGCAAAGCAGTTTCAGCCCCAGCTTCTTTCCTTGGTTGGACCATCCTACATGGCAGCTCAGCCTTGTCTCTTTCAGTGTGATAGAGCAATACAAATCTCCGCCTTGGGTTTGTCTTAATGAGATCCTTAATCTTACACCTCTTGTGCCTAAATTTCCAACCCTAATGACACTTGTGTTTCTGCTGTCACCACAAGGAAGCCTAAGGGGTGGAAAGCTGCTGGTGGCCTGAGCCATGCTGTGGTCCCCAGCAAACCTCCCACCCACGGGGTTCTCCCCAGCCCTTCCTGTGTAGCCAGAGGATTACCCATTATTTTGTTAAACATGCCTTTCTATTACAAAAGGTTTTCTTTTTCCCCCTTTGACTATATGGAAATATTAATATTCAAATACCGTGCCCTTTGAATAAGTTTTAGGGCCCTGAATGAAAAGGTCCTTCAACTTGCCCACTGAACGAGAATTGAGCCAGATGGTAGTTTAAGAACCCCACAGTTTTGTTCCTTTTTCCTCTCCAAGGCCGGTCGCACTGTTTGCTCTCAGATTAGCCCGTTATACTGTTCTCCTTATTTACTCTGTGACTGAAGCGATCACAATTCACTGCCCGTCATATTTCTCAGTATTCTCTCCGTAATTTGGAAGCAATTTGGAATA
Organism: Mastomys coucha; assembly: GCF_008632895.1. Classification (NCBI taxonomy): domain Eukaryota; kingdom Metazoa; phylum Chordata; class Mammalia; order Rodentia; family Muridae; genus Mastomys; species Mastomys coucha. The sequence goes on along the minus strand of NW_022196911.1, from coordinate 6,001,941 downwards.
AAGCCCTGTCAAGGTTTTACAAATAAGAACTATTAAAGAATAAGGCTTTGGATACTTGCTTTCCTTTTAGATTTATGAGAGATGCGATGAATGGGGCTAATGGGATTTCCCCACTGATCTTGGTCAGGGACTTTAAAAAGCACTAAACAATTGTCCTATTCACATCTCAGATTTAGACGTTAGCAGTGAATAACTCCGAGTCGTTGCAGGATATGGGCTCTACAGCAGTTGGATTGCAAACAGTTATGCAAATTATCACTGGCCTGTAAGTTCAGAATGCTAAACAATTAGGTAGTGGGAGGGGGAATTGAGAGGGACAGACTGGAATAGGCAACCAATATTTTAAAACGATTTGGCCAACAGCAGCAGCGTTATATTTGTTGAGGAGATTAAAGCAGGCACAGTAAACGGTTTGGGGATAAGTTACACTCAATCATTCAACAGACTTGCCTGGAATCTACTTCATGCAGCATCCAGAAAAGAAAACCTTGTTACCTTGGCCCAGTCCTAAATAGGGAATCAACTATGAACATTTGCACCAAAATCCACTGGAGTCAGCCTTTTCATGTTCCAGGGGACTTGACCAGTGAAGAACTGAGCTTAAATTTCCTCACCCAAGGGCACCTAACTCGACTGTTCATGGTCATCAGCCCCTACCAGGGATCTAACCTTCTACTCAGCTCCTAGGATACTAAGACCACAAGTTTATCATTAGGCCAGTGCAGTGTGTCTCCAAAGGCCCTGGGTATCCAGTGGTAGCCGTTAACCATATGAAGGTACACCTTACTGCATTCTAATGCATTGTACTTTATCAGCTCTCAGCATTTTGATTGATGTGTAATAAATATTTTTATTGCAGCCTAGTGTGTAACTGTTGTATAACATACATGTCTGCCTTCATTCCTTTTACTTACCATTGTTGAGAATTACAGAGTATTGCTAATGATTTTCAACGTTTGCTTCTTGCCAGGAGTATTGGCAAATACCTATCGCCCCAACTGCTGGGGAAGCTGAAGTCGAAGGATCACAAGTTTGAAGCAACTTCAATAAGACCTTGTCTGAAAGATTAAAAAAGGCTAGTGAAATAGCTCAATGGTAAAGTGCTTGCCTACCATGTTCAAGGCCCTGGGTTCAAGCCCTATTACTAAAAAAGCAGTGTGTGTATTCTCCCGTTGATTGATACTGTCATTCAAATGGCTCCCACCATCGATGAGCTTCGGCTTGTATTGAGTCACTTTATAAATTACTGTAATTCCTCAAAAATACTTGGCTAGTAAATAAATACATTTGATATAATGCATAATAACTACTTATACAAGAAGGAGACATTTGGGAGCCCAATCAACTACATTTTTTTTTTTCAGAGAAATTTCTGTGACTTAATCCAAGGGCTTCCAGGTCTTTTTCACAGATGTGATTAACTGCTTTATAGTACATATGGACCTTGAAAATAAAGCTATTTTTCAAGCCATTCGTTCCAAAAATGAATTCCAAATGGGCCATATGCACCAATGTGATATTTTCACTGTTGGTATTCACTTTGCTTTGTGTCCAGCTCCACTGTGAAAACCAATGGCCACCTTTAAAGGATACATTAGTGACGGGCTCCTGGTTGTCCTGGTCAGTGCCAAGGGACCTGGTTCCATTTTTCTCTTACAGAAAGTGACATAATTTCCCTGAGGAATTTCCCTCTTGGTGCATCCCCCCCCCCAAAAAAAATGTACCAGTTGTTAATTACAAGGAATTGTTACTCCACAAAACTTAAAGTATTTCTCATTGCACCGTATTATTTTAAGATGTAAAATTTTGTGACCTCTCTCCTGTATCTTCAGACGAGTCTTTAAAAACATTAAATTCCTTTCCTTTTAATTTCATGTGTATGAGTGTTTTCTTTACTTGTATGTCTATGCCCTAGATTCATGCCTGGTGGCCAGGGAGTTCAGAAGCAGGCATCAGCTCTGCCCCCTCTTCCCAGGAACTGGAGTTATCCATGGTGATAAGCCTCCACACTGGTGCTGGGAATCAACCCAGGTCCTCCGGGAGAGCATCCAGAGATCTTAAGCACTGAGACAGCTCTCCAGTCCCTAGATGAGTTTTAAGCTGCTGCTCTTTACAGGGTAGGTGACCATCTTTCTCAGCCCAAGGGTACCCAGCCTCTAAGCGGTGGCAGCCCTGAGGCCACATTGAAAGCAATAAGGAGAAATAACTGACTGTACTGACTGTACCTGCTTGACATTAGCCAGATGATCATGCAAACATAATTACCAAGTGATGACAGCTGTAGGAAGAAAGGTTCAAGGTGCTGGGAGGGCATTAATTACGATCAGTAGTGGGATCTGGGCTGTGAGACTGTTTCCCCGAAGGCCTGGGCTGACCATTTGAAAACCAGGTGAAATCAAAGGGACCAGTTGCTTCCAGGTGTAGCTGCCACACTTGGTCCAGCGGGCCCAAATTACATCAGGGTTTTTAGCTTAAGGGCTGAGAGGAGTACCTGGAGTCTGTTAGCAAAGTTGGGGCGGGGGCACGGACAACAGACCTGGATGAAAACAGGAAAGCTGTAACTGCTGGGAAGACAACACACGTAGAGCCGGAGCCAGATTCAAGATCAGGTCCTAGGAGTCCCGGCTTAGGCTTCTCAGGCTACCGAGTCCTGCCCATGCCTGCCAAGATCAGCAGAAAGCTCCAGCATCTTCTGATGGGGAGAAGTCATCAACGAGGATCATAAATGTCAGTTCATCTTGCCAGGCCTCGTGATGTGCTCATTAGGCTTCTTGTCACCCTGATACACAAACCAAAGTTATTATGGAAGAGGGGAATTCAATGGCAAATCCTTTGCTTCGGCTCCTGCCTCCAGATTCCGGTCTTCGGTTCCTGCCTTGTCTTGCCTCCGTGGTGGACTACAACTGCAAATGGAAAGGAACCTAGTTTTTAGTCCCCAAGCTGGTTTTGGCAGGCCTACCATGGGAATTTAAAAAAAAACAATAGCAGGACATAATTAGTTGATTGTGTCAAGTGTCGGGGTGCATGCCTTTAATCCCAGCATTCAAGAGGTAGGGCCAGGTGAATCTCTGTGAGTTGAAGGTCAATCTGGTCTCCCTAGAGTGTTCTAGGCCAGCCAGAACCGCATAGTGACACTCTGCCTTAATAACAACAGTAATTTTATTTTGATGTTTGCATGACTAAAACCTGGATACAGTCACTTCTAAAAGTCAATATGACACGTGTGTGCTTTCCACGTGTAATAGACCCCTAGATCTGTTCTTTTTAAATGAATTAACAGGGCTCTGTTTACACTGGGGCCTGGTATGATCACAAGGCTAAAAAAAACGAAAGCCATGATGAACATTTTTTTAACTCTGGCTCTAGGATTAAATGTAAAGCCTACTTTGGCAGGAACACCAGACTTAGAATCTAGACTTCTTTGTAAATGGCTCTCCAAGTTATCTGCCACAATGGGGCAGAGTTCAAACAATAAATGAAAGATGGTTGGATGTGCCAGGGAAGACCATAGGAGTAGAAATAAGTGAACTGACCACAAAGAGCAGCCCCTTAACAAGCGGGTTGTTCTCTAATTGGGGCCAAGGAGGTGGGTGGGGCCTATGGTTCAACCTGATTACAACTCTGGAATCCTGGCGTGGGATAGAGTCCACCAGAGAGTGGTACATCCTTTTCTCTTCTTCACAGAGGACTTCCTATGCTTAGTGGCCTTTAAGCAAGATAGTGAGAATTCAGCACTGATGATTTTAGAGACAGAATAAATAAGGAAGTAATTGGGTAGAAAGATGGGGTGTCTCACCTCTGGGTTTTTCCTGTTCTTTCTTCCTAGCCAAATCAATACATTTAGAATTTTAGAGACTACCATGGAGCCCACCCTCACTCCATCCATCCCCCTTACCCACTGCCCTCTACCCATCTGCCAGTATTCTGCTAACAAACTCTGCTCAAGTAGACTCTAAACCTCACAGATACCTTGAAGTTTAGGGAGCTGATGTGGCTCCTCGCAACCATGCAGTGGAGAACTTGTGTTGTCTGGGAGCCTTCTCTTCCCATCGATATGTGTGAGGCTGAGTTTGCGCTTCCAGCTTTGCATCCGTAGAACAAAATAACTGAGGTGGTGAACTTATTAAGATAAAGGGTTGGGCTCACAGTTGTCAGGGGCAGGGGTCTGCCCATAATCAGGTGGCTTGGTTGATTTGTGGCTGTGGCAAGGCAGCACATCTTGGGGGCAGGGGTTTGGTCAACCAAGCTGTGCACCTCCTGCCCAGAGAGAAAAAGTAAGAAGTTAAGGAAAAGAAGAGGCTTGAGTTCCATTATCCCTTCCAAGGCCATGGCCCCGGGGACCTGGAGACCTCAATACGCTCTATCTTTTAAAGTTTTTGAAGTTTCTAGTGCCTCTCACCAGTACCACAATGGGGACTAAGCCTTTGGGGGACATTCAAGATCCAAACCCAAAGCACAGGTGACCCATCAAAATCAATTCACTAAATGTGTCAGTTGACAAGTGAATCTCTTATTCAGTGCCTCGGGGGAGAGATGGGGACAGGAAGATCCCTAGAACTCACTGGCCACCTTAAGCTAGTCAGTGAGCTCTAGACCAAAAGCAAGATGGGAGCTACTGAGGTACAAGCACCCAAAACTGACCTCTAGTGTACACAAACACATGTGCTAGCGTGCACAAGATAGCATGCGCACCTGCATACAAACACATGCGCATCAACACAAATGTACTCAAAAGGGGGAAGAATAAAATAAAGGCAGAATTCTTATGTTTTTATTTACGTAGGACATGCAAAAGAATTTTCCCAAAAGGCCAGCTCTACCTGTTATCATAATGTGAATGCTGAACTGTGTTCAGGGGCTGTTGCTCTCAAAGGGGCTTTGTTAACAAAGGACCATCACCATTGTGGCCACCAAATGTATGTTTGTTTGTTTGTTGAGACAGGGTTTCTGTCTCCATGTAACTTTGATTGTCGTAGAACTCAGGCTGACCTCAAACTCACAGAGATCTGTCTCCCTCTCTGCCTCTGCCTCTGCCTCTGCCTCTGCCTCTGCCTCTGCCTCTGCCTCTGCCTCTGCCTCTGCCTCTGCCTCTGCCTCTGCCTCTGCCTCTGCCTCTGCCTCTGCCTCTGCCTCTGCCTCTGCCTCCTAAAGGCTGGAATTAAAGGCATGTGCCATCACTGCTCAGCTGTGGCCTCAGATTCTTGGCACTCAGGTACCTCACATAAAGTCCTACCTACATATGTCTAGCATGATACTTGTTTATAAACAGCTTAAGGATTGCAACCGATTCCATGAAGCTGACCCCAAGGGAAACAATGCAAAATATTAACCCCCTCTCTGGAGCACAGTAGAACCTCCTGTGGTTTTTTGAAACCAGACCAACGCCACATGTAGAAAATCTCACAGACTATTTTAGGTGAACTTATTTTTTTTTTTAAATCTCATTAACTTCTTGCCATATGCTGTTTGTTTTGTATACCCTTCATAGGCTGAAAGAGAAAATAAACCAGGCCACTGGGTTTCATCTCAGGGACGTGTTTAGAATGACATACACACTCTGTGGAATTCCCTGAAAAATAAAAATGATTTTTTTAAAAAGGCACTTAAGAGTGATTTATGGAAAATAATATTTTTAAAGCAGGCCAGGAGGCAAGCAGGGAAAACTTTTCGCACAGACGCAGAGCGTGTTCTCTGTGATCTACAGGAAGAACTCAGATTCATAGCCCAGCTTCTTGTGTTCAGTGTGCAGGTTTGGACAGCTTACTGGTCCTTGCAGAAGCTGAGCACCAGGATGTATATAAAACAGGAAATACTAGACTGCAGATGTGCCTAGCATACAAGAAACCTTGGGTTTGATTCCCCAGCATTGAATAAACCCAGAGTAGGGGTGCACACCTGCCATTTCAGCCAGAAGTAGATACACACGTACAAGGTCATCCTCAGCTACATAGAAGTTCAAGGCTAGCCTGGGCTACATGATTCCTCTGTCTCAAAGAGACGAAGGAAGGAAAGATAAAAAAAGAAAGGTAGAAAAGATGGCTAAATGCTATTTAATTCATATGATAAATGAGAGGCTTTATAAATCATTTAACATATAGCTTGGAATTAAATAGAGAATTCATTTCCAAATGTCCTTTCTGTTGTAGGATTTCAGGAAATCAGATATACTATAAACAACCCCAAACATTCTTTCTTGCAATGTGATTAAAAATTCCCCACTAAAAATATATGAATTTATTCCTCTCTCTAAGAGACTTAAGCTCTGTTAAGAAAAAATTGCGCTTTCAAACAAGTATCACCAGATACTTCTCTCAGCTACGTAACTCATTATGAATCTATTTCCTGGCGCTGAGGTGGTAGTTCAGGGGTAGAATGTGTACCCGGCAAGCCTGATGCCGTGGGTTCAATTCCTGATGTAAATAAATAAATAAATAAATATTCTCTTTCCCAGCATTCTTAGATATGTGTGGGCAGAAGGTAAGAACAGTAGACAGAGGGCTCAGTGGGTTAAAGTGACTGTGGTGAAAGCATGAGGACCCAAGTTCAAATCCCCAGCAGCCAGGTGAAGAGTAGAGCATAGCTGCATGTGCCTATGACCCTGGCAGTGGGAGACAGAGACTAATGGTTCACCAGGACTCCCTGACTAGCCATCACAGGCGAAATGGTGAGAAACCCTATCTCAAGGCAAGAAGGCAGCAAGGCAGAGAGTAGTAGAGGAAGAAGATAACCTTGTATCCTGCTCTAGCCTCTGTATGCCTGCACATTCAAGTACATGCAACTCACACATGAGGACACACAACATACAGAAGAAAGGAAGGGGAGGGTGAGAAGGGCGATAAAAATGCTGTCATTCATTCATCCATTTTGGCAAGACAGTTTTTCTCTGTGTAGCCCTGGCTGTCTTGGAACTCACTCTCTAGACCAGCCTGGCCTTGAACTCAGAGATCTGCCTGCCTCTGCCTCCCAAGTGCTGGGATTAAAGGCATTATACCACGACCTCCTGGCATCACCCTATTTCTTAATATAGTTGTTGCTCCTCACCGTGTTTGTTAATCTGCGGCTACGGAAGCAAGGCGTGAAGACAATCTGGGGGCCCAGGTGAATTCCCAGATTCCATGGCTACATAGGACAGTAGGTGATGTGTCATAACTCCTCCACAGAGCAATACCAGCACTAGGGCAAAAGAGACAGAGTGGAGGGTGTGGGGCGGGCATGGTTATGGTTCCTTTGAGGGCAGTTACAGGAATTGCAAGGACCGATGGCTGAAATAGAGATAAAAGTTTATCTTACCCAACTGGTAACCCAGGGAACAGAAGGGAAGGGATGGAGGGAGGGAGGAACAGAGGGAGAGAGCCAGGATCCAGAGAAAGAGGGAAAGCTAGAAAAACAGGGGAGGGAAGGCACACTTTCCAGAGAATACTAGCTCTTGAAGGAACACAACGTTGCAAATTACAATGTATCCTTTCATATACTCACCATCAAGTAATTTAGGCCCTTCTACTAATCTGAGATAATTCGTGGAAGTCAGAAATTTTCTGCCCAAGGTGAATTTAGAAAAAAATGAAGATTCTTTAGCCTTTTCAACTACTAATTTTTTTCCCTGACCTTCTGTGGACAAATTCCTTGGATAACTGTTCTACTTGTTCATATTTTATCTCCAAATCCCTCCACACTCTGACTTCTAACCTTCTGTGGCTGCCAAAAAATTTTTCATCGGTGATTCCCAATGACCTCCTTTTGAAATTCTAGAAAGAAAAAAGGAAAAGAAAAAAAAAAAAAAACCACTTTCTATCATCTTTTTCCTTGACTTTTTCTCTGCTCCACTCTCTTGGAAATCTATATGGATTTCTAAATGGCAACATTCTGTAACTATAACCTAACTCCTGCTTATTAAAATCAGTCTGTTTACATTAGCCCATATCAAGTGTTGAATGTGTGTGGAGAAATTGGGTTATGAACTGGGGAAGATACTGTAAAGGACCTATAGCAGCCTTTGACCTAAGTGGTACCGGCTGGTAGGGCCTTCATTTTCCCCAGAGGTAAAAGTTGGGCCGCTAGCAACTGAAGCTCTTTGAGTACTTTTCCTCTCTCCTGCAACAACTTCTCTCCCTGCTGCTCCTAGAAGCAGGCCCTGTTCCAGCTGGTGTGTTTTGTTTTGTTTTGTTTTGCAGTTCCACCTGTCCTTTTCTTTGCCCTCTTTGGGATGCATTTGCTTTGATTTCTTGCTTGAAGCTCAGCTGAAGATCAGATAATATGTTATATAACATTGCTTATCCTTCAAGCATTTCATGCACACACTACTTCCCATTATATCCACCCTGACTCTCCCTTTCCAGCCCCTCTTGTGTCCTCCACCATGTTCCCTTCCCAACCTGATTTCCTTTAAAAAAAAAAACAAAAAGAAAAACCCATTAGTGATAATCCATGCACACATGAGTCTAGGACCACTCACTGGAACATTAGCAATCCACCAGAGACAAACGAACTTGGCTTTTAATCCCAGCCCTTGGGAGGCAGAGGCAGGTGGATTTCTGAGTTTGAGGCCAGCCTGGTCTACAGATTGAGTTCCAGGACAGCCAGGGCTATACAAAGTAACTTTGTCTCAAAAAAACAAAAAAAAAAAGAAAAAGAAAAAGAAAAGAAAAGAAAAAGAAAACCAACTCGACCGTAGGAACCAGCAGCAACTATCCTTAGCTCCTTAGCTAGATGTGGGGATTCTATAACCCTCCCCCACTGATGCTGTTGCCCAGCCTGATCTTGTACAGCCAACTATAGCTTGAGGAGTTCCCAAGGCCAGCAACCCTGACCTGTCCAGAAGGCTGGACCTAAACTCTACTCTCGAAATCCTTCCATTTCCTCCTACCCTCTTCCTTGAACCTCTTCTGGAGGAGGTGATGGGAGTGACGAGTGACGCTCCACTTAGGGTTCAGCTGTACTTTTGACCAGTTGTGAGTCTCTACATTAACGACTGGCCACCACCCAAAGGAGCTTCCCTGGTGAAAACGGAGAGCCACATTAACCTG
>NW_022196911.1:5982918-5987918 GCF_008632895.1 Mastomys coucha | reverse complement strand
AAACTACATTACAGCAGACACTTTGAAACTGGGCGCATCCTTCTCCTTTGCTGCAATTCACTTCAGTTCTATTAGTTCTAGAGGCCGAGACACCTCAATGGCACACTGCTTAACTAGCCACACGCCATGAGTTCTAGCCATTGAACCTTCCAGTTTCTCTCCTTCTGAGTGAGCTTGGGGGCTCTTTGCTTCTCCACTCGGCCAGTCTTACCTGTCCATTTCTATCGGGGATGGCACACTAGGCCACTGCCTGAGCCTTATTACCTGCTGACAGCTGAAACTGGTGCTGCCTGCCAGCTTGGGCTGCCAAGTATCAGGTTCTCCTTATTGAACACTGCCTGGCACCCAGCACTTATGAAGAGTCCTTTGGCAGCCTATGCTCAGCGAGTGCCTGCTGTGTGAGGGAACCATGCAGAGACCGTGCCTGCACCCCTCCCCACAGCTTCCTGAGTTTCCTATGAGTTGAGAGACACCTCTGCTTTGTAGATAAGAAAACTGAACCACGTGATGAAATGATGCAGGAAAGATGTTGCCCCCAGTGAATAGGAGGCTGGACTGCGCTGGCCTGACTCTGAGCCAGAAGCATCCCCAGCTGTTCTGTTTCCAAGGATATCCTGAGGTCAGGGACCATGCATGCCAGACTCTTATGAAGTCTGGGCTTTTAAGGCTTCTCCCTATAGGACCTGGACTGAGTTTGGCAATGGTGCTATGTTCAACACAATAGGTGGATTGGATGCTAGGGTCCTGCATGGCCAGGCTGTTCTTCCACAGTTAACCCTTTGCTGCATGACCAAAGCACAACTTACCAACCATCTCCTTGCTTCCTCCTAGTCTAATTAGGGATGGGAAGGGCTGGGGAGAAAGGACCCCCACAAAAGTTCTCATGTTCCATAAGTCCTTAGGAAGTCTTATTCCTCCCTTCTGGCCTTTCTTTATCCTTTCTCTCTGTATCCCAGCACCAGGAAAAGTAAGACACAAGTATCCTTGAAGTGATAGTAAGTAGTACATACAAGGGGCAGAGAGACTGAGGAGCAGGCAGGGAGATGGGCACTTGATTCTACTCTATTTGAAAGCATAGGACAATTCATATTTTTATTATAGGAACATTTCTGATTAATAGCATTTGTCATTCCATTGAGTGGGCTGGTCTAAAAAAGCTAAAAGGCGTTAAATATATTTAGACCTAGGATTGTCCTTGGTTCATTACCTTGGAGCCTGTAACGTTTTTTACTGCAGTGCCTCCCAAAGTGAAACTGGGCTCTGTCTGGGACTTTGTGTGGCCTCTCCCCAAGCTTAACTGAAGGTATAATCATTTCTGAGCTACGTGACAATATGATACCCTAATCCAATTTTCCTAAAAATTGCCTTTCAAAGTTAAAGTTAATTTGTAATTTCAAATAGCAAATATTATATATTCATTGTATGCAGTCCAAATACTTAAAGTAAGGCCAGTGGGAAGTCAAAAGCATCTGTCATCACACTCATTGGGAGGGATTCTTTTAAAGACAAATGCAATCAAGTCCTGTTTTTTTTTTTTTCCCTACAATTTTTGGTTCCAACAGCCAGGTGGACTGATGCAGAAACCCTCTTCAATAAGCACATTTGTACTTTGAATAAGATATAGAGAATGAAATTACTAACGTACAAATGGTGCTTTTTAAATGATTTGCTTAGTTTTATTTGATGGGTATGAGTTGCTGTTTTGCCTGCATGTATATGTGTGTGTAAGAGTCTTGCATCCCCTAGAATTTGTGAGCTGTCATGTGAGTGCTAGGAATTCAACCCAGGTCCTCTAGAAGAGCAGCCAGTGATCTTAACCTGCCGAGCCATCTCCCCAGACCCTACTAATTGTGTTTATAAAAATAGGTTGTTGGGGCTGAAGAGATGGCTCAGCTAGTGAAAAGAACTTGCCACACAAGTATGAGGATCTGAGTTCAGATCCCCAATATCATAAAAAATGGCAGAACACAGTATACGTGTTTTTGATCCCACAACTGGGTCCAGTTTATTTGCCAGCTGGTCGAGCTAAGTCAGTGAGCTCTATGTCAGCAAGAGACCCCATCTCAAAGAATAACCTGGAGAATGATTGAGGAAGAAGACACTTTGACCTCTAGCTTCCACATAAAGAGTGTATGCACCATGCTTGTGGATACACACACACACACACACACACACACACACACAACCAACCAACGCCCCCCCCCAAAAAAAATCCTGCAGTAAAGATAAAGAACTAACAATTTTGCAGTCCCAGGCCATCGGGATGAAAGAAACAGCCCATTGTCAAAGTCAGGGTTTCATTGCTGTGAAAAGACACCATACCATGACCAAGGCAACTCTTATGAAGGACAACATGTAATTGAGGCTGGCTCACAGTTTCAGAGGCTCAGTCCATTATCATTACAGTGGGAGGCATGGCAGCATGCAGACAGATTTAGTGCTGGAGGAGCTAAAAGTCTTACATCTTAATCTGAAGACAGCCAGGTAGAGACTGTCTTCCATACAGGGTGGATCTTGAGCACAGGAGGAGACCTCAAAACCCATCCCCACAGTAACAAGTCTATATGACCTCCAACAAGGCCACACCTCTAATAGTGCCACCTCCCATAAGCCAAGCATATTGAACTCACCACAGCCTGCTTCTGGAAAGCCAGATCTATGAACATTACATTTACTAAGTAGGTATGGCTTGAAGCAATTCTGGAACTGAAGGACAACATGAACTGAAGACTCCAAGATTTGAAACAAGAGCCAGCTGGGCTTCTAGGAATGACGGACTAATTCAATGAACAGTTAGATTGACCAGTAGAATAGTCCATTATAAAAGGACTCAAAGATGACCAGACAGAAATATCAAAGGCTAAAAGCTGTGGAAAGCACCTGAGAGGTTCCAAAATTTGTAATTGTATTGAAGCAGGGTCTCCTTATGCAGGCTGGATGTGAACTTGCTATGTAGCCCAAAGCCTCAAACTTTGAGTTCCTGAGTGCCAGGGATATGAGTGGGCACTACCATGGCCAACCATTCAATATCTGCCTAGTAGTCTCTTTAGAAGCAAAGTTTCAAAGTTTATAAAGTGTGTGGTTATTTTTTGGAAAAAAAAATCCTCAATATTATCCATAGAGAAATTACTAGAACTAACAAGAGAGTTAAAACAAGATGGTTGGTTGCAAAATTAGGATATTTTTCTAAAAAAAAAAAAAAAAAAAAAAAAAGATGGCTATTTTAAAAATTTTTAGTTTTATTGCATAAAGTTGATTTAAATAATTCTCTCTTGTTTTTTTAAAATATATTTTAAAATTCTTATTCTGCATGTGCTTGTGTGTTGTGTGTGTTGTGTGTGTGTGGGGGGGTTGCATGGACCATGTTACACATGGAGGTCAGAGGACAGTTTACAGGAGTTGGTCTTCTCCTTCTACCGACTGGACTCCTGGGATAAAATCCAAGCACCTTCACCTGTTGGATCATTTAAAATGATTTTCTAGTCGGTTTGGGAAAAAGAGTCTGAGGTGAGAGATGTGTAACATTTCTCCGACAATAAATAAAAATTGAAATCTACAGAGGAAAACTTTACAAATTAGACTGCACTAAGATAAACAGCCTTTACTTCCCAGGGGACACAATGGGACTGGAATGGCTAGACCCAGAGTAGAAGGAAAGATCTACTTCCTATGAAATGCTGGGAGAGGAAGAGCTGGTCCAGTGGAAAGGTGATTGATATGCGAGCATAAGAGCCTGGATCTGGGTCCCCAGCATCTCCATAAAAGCTGGGGGTCATGACCAGCATTGAGAAGTCCAATACTGGGAGGTAGAGGTAGGCAGATCCTGGGGGGTCAGAATATCAGCCAGCTAGTCTAGCACAAAGAGCAAGCCTCAGGTTCACTTGGAGACCATTTCCAGAAAGAAAGGTGGAGACGCTATTGAGCAAGATATTATTTATTTATTTATTTACATTTCAAATGTTATCCCCATTCCTGGTTTCCCCTCAGAAAGGCCCCATCCTCTCCCTGCTCACCAACCCACCCACTCCCACTTCCTGGCCCTGGCATTCCCCTACCTTGGGACATAGAACCTTCATAGGACCAAGGGCCTCTCCTCTCATTGATGACCTACAAGGCCATCCTCTGCTACACATGCAACTGGAGCCATGAGTCCCTCCATGTGTATTCTTTGGTTGGTGGTTTAGTCCCTGGGAGCTCTGGGGGTACTGGTTGGTTCAACTGGTTGTTGTTCCTCCTATGGGGCTGCAAGCCCCTTCAGGTCCTTGGGTCCTTTCTCTAGTTCCTCCATTGGGGACCCTGTGCTCAGTCCAGCGGTTGGCTGTGAGCATTCACCTCTGCATTTGTCAGGCTCTGGTAGAGCCTCTGAGGAGAGAGCTATATCAGGCTTCTGTCAGCAAGCACTGGGCAGACTCTGGATGGTCTTTCCTTCAATCTCTGCTCACACTTTGTCTCTGTATCTCTTCCCATGGGTATTTTGTTCCCCCTTCTAAGTAAGGACTCCTTCTTAGAAGGGAGAACAAAGTATCTGCACTTTGGTCTTCCTTCTTCTTGAGCTTCATGTGGTCTGTGAATTGTATTTTGGGTATGCTGAGTTTCTGGGCTAATATCCACTTATCAGTGAGTACATACCATGTGTGTTCTTTTGTGATTGGGTTACCTCACTCAAGATGATATTTTCTAGTTCCATCCATTTGCCTAAGAATTTCATGAATTCATTGTTTTTAATAGCTGAGTAGTATTCCATTGTGTAAATGTACCACATTTTCTGTATCCATTCCTCTATTGAAGGACATCTGGGTTCTTTCCAGCTTCTGGCTATTACAAATATGGCTGCTATGAACATAGCAGAGCATGTGTCCTTATTACATGTTGGAGCATCTTCTGGGTATATACTCATGAGTGGTATTGCTGGGTCCACATGTAATACCATGCCCAGTTTTCTGAGGAACCACCAAACTGATTTCCAGAGTGGTTGTACCAGCTTGCAATTCCACCAGCAA
>NW_022196911.1:5970925-5982020 GCF_008632895.1 Mastomys coucha | reverse complement strand
TGGTGGAATCACCATCCCTGACCTCAAGCTGTACTACAGAGCAATTGTGATAAAAACTGCATAGTATTGGTACAGTGACCGGGAGCTAGATCAATGGAATAGAATTGAAAACCCAGAAATGAACCCACACAGCTATTGTCACTTGATCTTTGACAAAGGAGCTAAAACCATCGAGTGGAAAAAAGACAGCATGTTAAACAAATCGTGCTGGTTCTACTGACAGTTAGCATGTAGAAGAATGCAAATTGATCCATTCTTACCTCCTTGTACAAAGCTCAAGTCCAAGTAGATCAAGGACCTCCCCGTAAAACCAGATCCACTGAAACTAATAGAAAAAAAAAAGTGGGGAAGAGCCTAGAGCACATGGGCATAGGGGAAATTTTCCCAAACAGAACACCAATAGCCTATGCTCTAAGGTCAAGAATTGACAAATGGGATCTCATAAAATTGCAAAGCTTCTGTAAGGCAAAGGACACTGTCAATAGGACAAAACGGCAATCAACATATTGGGAAAAGATCTTTACCAATCCTATATCTGATAATAAGCAAGATATTCTAAGGTCAATCTACAGTCTACACATTTACACACACACACAGGCATATTAAAATAAAATAAAACATGGATGACTAGAGCCTAGAAGCATAGATTCAGCCACTTTAGAGGCTGGATCAGGAAAACACAAGTTGAAGGGGCCTATTTGAAGGTGCTGGCTATTTTCCGGTTGTCAACTTGACTACATTGAGAATTAACTAAAAACCTAAATGCTGGGCACACCTGTAAAGGTTTATTTTTTTCTTCTCAATTAAATCTTTTGAAGTGGGGAGACCTGCTTTTAATCCAGATCTTCTGAGATGGGAAGAGGAAGGGGATCTTTTGAGGTGGGAAGATGCACCTTTAATGTGGGCCACACCTTCTGCTGGCAGCTTATGTAAAGAATGTGGCAGAAGGAAGCTTGCGCTTTGCCTGCTTGCCTTCCCTCAAGCTGGCACGTCCATCCCTTCTCTTGTATTAGAGCTTACTTCTTCGGCATTCTGGTGAATATTGAAGACCGGTGAAGACATCCAGCCTCATGGGATGAACACTACTGGGTTCTTGAAGCTTCCATTGATAGGGATTAGATAGATTGTTGGATGAGCTGGACCACAGCCTACAAAGAATTCTCATCTGTATAGTTTATTGTCAGTTCTGTTCCTCTAGAGAACCCTAACTAATCCATTGAATTACAAAGTATGTTCGCAGCCAACCTGAGACTTTGTGTCAAAACAATAAGTAAAAAGAGGGCTGGGGATATAGTTTGTAGGAAGCCACTCACCCAGAACGCACCCTACATTCAATCTCCAATGTCACAAACCAAGCAAATCAGTTGCCAAGGTATTTGTATCCTGCACATGTAAAGAGTTCTTACATATCGACGATAAGAAGACAAGTCACTCTTTTCAAAAGAGGTGTTTTATGGAAACACAACAGCCCCACAGGTGTGCAAAGTCCTACTGTGAACTCACTGAACTGGCAAGCTTTGTGCAGAGCAAGGCCATCCCTTGTATCCTGTAGGTTAGCTCAATCTTTTTGAAGAACAATTTTGCTTCATGAATATGCCCATGCTCTATGACCCAGCAATTTCACTTTTAGATTTAAACTCTTTAGAGAAGACAGCGTGTTCCAAAAGGCACTCAATAGAAATGCTCAGAGAAGCACTATAGCTCCTTGGAAAGAGCTAGAAGCAGATCAATGCTCATTGACAGAACAGTAAAAGATAGGTGGTGGAATACTATATAGCGATGAGTATGAATAAATTATAGGTATGCCCAACAGCATAAGGGAAGCTCAGGATTGCAATCTGACTGGCAGGAGCAAGCAGAAAACATACACAGCATCTACGCGACAATGCATCATTTAAAACCCTTCATAGCGAGGCTGCTTTGCGAGACCTCCAAGGAGTCAAAGCCATAGTAACCAGTGATGGTGGATACAAGATGATGTGAGGACAGGGGGTTTAAAAGGAATGATGTACAAGTTTCACTGTCTTCCTCCATGTGATATAGGGATGTTGGTGCAGAATTAATGTGCTTCGGGCTCTTCTATTGTTCATTCTTCTTTTCCTCCCTCTCCCTGCCTCCCACCTCTCTTTTAAGATAGGATCCTATGAAGCCCACAGTCTTGTCTCAAACATGTTAATGTAGTTAAGGATTGTAGAGAGACTCTCTTCCAAGCATCACCTGTCAGTAATTATGGCCAATGAACTGAGGCAGGAAATAGGAGGTGGGACATCCAGCACGGATAGAGAAAATTCTGGGATAGAGGAACATGGGAGATTTTTGGGGTCGCTGGGGAGATGTACGTAAGAAGATAAGGGGTGGTAACCAGCCATGTAGCTGAACCCAGATTAGAATTAGAGGATAATAAGTTAAGAGTTAGTTGGAGAACAAGCCAAAGCTTATGATGTACATATTTATTAATAAACAATTAGTCTCAGAGTCTTTATTTCTGGGAGTTAAGTGGTTGGGAAGAAAACCTCAATTTTACTTATCCCTCTGGCTGTCCTGAAATTCTGTATGTGGACCATGATAGCCTCAAACTAACGGAGACCTCCCTCCCTCTCTCTCCCTTGGCCTTGAACTTTTGACTCCACCTCCCACGATTACAGGTGTGCCTCACCATGCCTGGTTCTTTATTATTATTTATAACTTTGATATTTTTTTAAAAATATTATTTTCTGAGGCTAGGGAGATGGCTCAGTTGGTAAAGCCATGCCAGTAAAGCACAAGGACTCAAGTTGTATCCTCAGGACCCATGTGAAAAGGCTTGGTGCAGCATCATGTGTTGGTAATATTAGCACTGAAGAGAGGCAGGAGGAAGGCAGTCCTCAGCTCACAGGCTCCACCCAGCTTAGCTCACGCAGAAAGTTCCAGGGCAGTGAGATACTTTGTCTCAAAACCAAAACCAAACACAGAAAAAAAAAGGTAAGAATCACAAAGATCTGGGATGGCTCGGGCAGTTAAATGCTTCCTCCGCTTCCTCTGGAAGTAAGTTAAATGCTTCCTCTGGAAGTATGAAGACCTGCTTGAAGCCCAGCACACAAAGAAAAGCCCAGGTGCCGAATGCCTGGAATCTAGGGCTGACAGGCCAGTGAGGGGAGACAAAACGAGCAAACAAATTTAACAGAAGCTTGTCAAACAAAAACAAAGCAGAACAAAAAGAGTGGTTGCCGAAGGAGTCTAAAGCAGCAGGACTGGGCTACCCTTCACACTTTCTTTCCTTCTTTCTTTCTTTCTTTCTTTCTTTCTTTCTTTCTTTCTTTCTTTCTTTCTTTCTTTCTCCCCCCCCTCTCTCTCCCTCCCTCCCTCCCTTTCTTTCTTTCTTTCTTTCCTTCTTTCTTCTTCTTTTTCTTCTTTTGGTTTTCCAGGACAGGGTTTCTCTGTATAGCCCTGGCTGTCCTGAAACTCAGTCTGTAGACCAGGCTGGCCTTGAACTCAGAAATCTGCCTGCCTCTGCCTCCCAAGTGCTGGGATTAAAGGCATGCGCCACCACCACCAGGCACCACTCTTCCTAGAGTAATAATCCATACACACTGTAATAGGAAGTCAGGCACAAAGTTTAGGTTTATTTAGCATACAAATAGGCATTGTAACAAATACTAATTTCAATTACAGTTAAATGTCATAAAATCTCAGAAAACTCAATAATGTAATTATTTCCTAATTAATTGATTAACTAATTTATGTACTCCTCACTATCCTAAAACTCATTATAAAGACCAAGCTAGCTGGTCTTGAACACACAGAGATCCACCTGCCTCTACCTATTCAGTGCCAGGATTAAAGACATGTACCACTGTGCCTGGCCTCATTTAACAAACCTCTCTATAGTACATGGTACTCCTTACACTCTTTAGGCACATGCTCTTTGAAACCACCACCCCTCCCCTTACTATGACCAGGGCTTTAAAATGTCAGAAATAAACTAGAAAGACAAATCAGTCTGTTAAGTAAACAGTTTTCTTCTAAGATGGTTAAACTGTTGTTTGGGGGGAAGGTTGTTGTTGTTGTTGCATCAGCTATATTTGAGAAAAGTTTATTTTAGCTTCTCAATTCAGTCCACAGATCGCTCCGGCCTTTTGAAGTCACCTTCACAGCAAGCCGGTCAGGCCAACTGCTTTTTTTTTTTTTAACCACACCCCTTGTTTCTCCCAGACCTACCTTGCCAGGGCTGTTCTTGGCAGTGGGGAGTGCCAAGGGAACTATGTAGCCAAGTCACGTGGCTCTTGAGCTGGGAGTGGAGCCACAAATTGGCTGGATTCTTCTCCTGGGGATGACATTCATGTTCCACAGAGTCCGCAGAAGGCAGAGTGTCTCTGGGACACTGGGACCCGGTACGTAAAGCCCCGCTGAAGCTATTGCTTCCTCTGGAGCCTGGGCTGATCCACAGGAGTTGGAAGATCTGATCCCAAATACTAGGTCTGAGATCAAAAAGAGGGTAAACAAGATAGTGAAAATAATCATTAGCGGGACCGGTTACATCCCACTCGTGAGGAAGGAGAGAAGCGACTCCCTCAGGTTCCAGCCATGGTTGTGGCTCACCATGCACATGTGCACATGCACCTGCTCACACACAAAAGTGAGTGTAATTTAAAGATAAAAAAAAAGGCAAATAGAAAACATAAAATAAGATGCTGGAAATAAATACAAAATTAGCAGTCATAACAAATGCAAACGAGCCCATCTGGTTCAAAATAGAGATCATCTGAAGCGAGATACAGCCTATTCATGAACCTTCACATCTGCAGGAGAACTAAGGGAAATAAAATCCAGATAAATACTAAGCTAGTAAAGGTGGTGGCACATCAATTACATGAAATATACTTTAGGCACCAACATTCAGCATAAGAGGGTCATCATTAAAATAAAAAAGAACATTAAAACAGAAAGATTGGCTGCATAATCTTGACCACCAGAATTCAATCTCTGAGAGCCGTGAATAGAAGGAGAGAGCCAGTTCCCATAAGTTGTCCTCTGCCCTCTGTGCAGCACTATTGCACGGGTGCCCTCCCTCCACATGCACACACACACACTAAAGGTAATGTTAATCATAATTATTATAACAATTGCTAAGAAATTATAACAATCTCAAATTTGCATGTACCCAACAATGTAAGCCACAAAAATAACAAAGGCAGGTAGACTAAAATAAATCATTCAGTCCCCCAAAATGGTGGGCACTTTACACATCAGCCTGAAGCCAATGATAGCTATGAAGTACAAAATATATTGAAAAATTAATAGCTTTAATATATTGAAATATAATACAATTATATAATAATAATACATTATTATATAAAATATCATACTGTACCTATGATAATATATGCAGAATCTTGCCCCATGCAGACATGACAAATGACACAGTGACAACAACCTAATGTCAACAAACGCTTTGGCAACAATCAAGGTGTGCAGTTCTACATTATATCATAATGCAGTGTGGCTAAAATTTTAAATACTAAAAAGATATTTTAGGAAGTCTATCATTTTGGAAACTAAGATTGGCACTTCCCGGTGACAGGAGGGCTAGAGAAATGGCTCAGTGGGTAAAGAGCTTGCTGTGCAAGAGGGACGACCAGAGTTCAAATCCCTAGCACCCACACAAAAGCTGGGTGGGCATGGTGGTCATCTGCAATCCCAGTATGCTAAAGGTGGAGCTGGAGAGAGGATTCCCTGGAGCAAGTGGGCTAGCACAGGCTAACTGAACCTGGAGCTTCAGGTTCAGCAAGAGACCTTGCCTCTATGTAGGGTAGAAAGTGATCAAGGAAGATTTCTGATTGCCATCAGTACTAGATCTCAACAAACACATGCCATATACCCACACATGCCTGAGCACCCTACATACATGCAAACATGCCTAGATCTAGTACACACATACACGGAAAGAGAAACGATTACCATGAAACACTTGAATAGATGATTGAACAGGAGATGGGAGTTGACATTATAAAGCACTTTCGTGACCTGCTTCTGCTATTGAAAACACCAAGTATCCTTCATGTTAATAAATGTAGAGTCCTACGACTGTTCTAATGATTCTGTAAGTATTTCATTGTGTCAAAGTACCACAATTTATTCATTGAGCTATTCATGAATGAGCATTTTGGTTATGTGACAGAGACCATGGCTGTCCCTTTATGCCCTTTCTCTTCAATTTTTAAAAATAATCTTATGTTTTGCATGTATGTATATCTGTGCACCATGAGCATGCCTAGTGAGAAGGCAGCGGAACATGTCAGGGGATCCTTGGGGAGCTGAAATCAGGAAACTGGGCTACTGTGGGTGCTGGGAATTGAACCTGGGTCTTCCGGAAGAGCTGCAAATGCTCTTAGTCACTGAGTCTATTAGAATCTCTGAAAATGGATCTGAAACCAAACTGTCCCTTAAAACATTCATGCTTGCTGCCAATAAGCAAGAAAGTTTGGAGTGGGCAGGAATTGAATAGTCTGGCTAAGGAACTGGTATGATATTTTGTAGAATATTGTACACCGTATGCCCAAGCATTATGTTACATTAAAATAACTTTGTTTTCATGTAAACATCTATTTTTGCAAGCCTCCATGACAGATATCCAATGATGGGGCTTACAAAGAGGGAGACATTCCCCAGGGACTCCTCTACTGCATGGAATGGGAGCCTGGATTGGGAGCATGATTGATGTGACTCAATGATTAATGCGTCAGGTGCCCTCCTTTCCCCTCCGACTCAGAAAGCGCTGCTTAAGCCCTGGGGATACATAAGTGCCTCATTCCTTAAGAAACTATAGTGAGATACAGGGAAGGCAAGGCTTCGCAAAGCAGTTAGGAGGAGGGCAGTTTAATCCATCCTCCTCTGATTGAAAAGCAGCTTCAACCAAGGTACTGCCTGCGAAAATAAACTTTAATCTGCAAAAGAGTTTGCTGGAAAATTTGATCCAACAGGGAAAGAGGAGGGATAAATTAAAATAGATGTAAAGCACTCAGTTTCTGCCCTCTGGTTTGTTTCCCTTTTCGTATATTGAGTCCAACAGCAGAAGATGCAGAAACAAGTGTATTTCGGATACTTTTTAGTGTGCGTAAGCCCTGAATGAGCAGTATGAGCGTTTCCCCTTTGCTCAGTTTATAACTGATGTGAAATGGGATGAGGTACTTCTGCTCTATGTTCTTCTCTTTAGAATTAGGGCTGTTTTTTTAGAACTGGAATCCTAGTAGGAAAAAGCTTCAGGTTATGAGCTGGGGCCAGTGAGATGGCTTGGTGGGTGAGAGGGCTTGCGACCAAGCCAGGAGCCAGGAGCCACTTGGTCGGAGAGAACTGGGACCTACGAGTTGTCCTCTGACCTCCATTTGTACCACCACCCCAGAATACACAAATAAATGTGATTTTAAAAAGGAAGCGGGGTACACTTGTGTCTTCTTCTAATCTCTGCCTTCCCCTTCCTGCCACCAATGGCTACAGCGTGAGGCAAGTTAAGATGAGAAAGTACTGCATGTAATTATGCCCTTTTGAAATTAGTTTATAAAAGCACATTAACTTTATTTTATCATAAAGCCACTTGGGCCCTCAGACACGGTGATGTCACTTTCCTCAAATATCTCCACCCTTTCGGACACCCTCATCCTTGTGTCTGTCCAGTGCTGAAGAGTGACCCTCCACCTGAGGTGCCACCAGGCAAAACAGGAGCTTGGGAGCTGACCAGATCCTCAGGCTTGTTTCTGTGCTCTTGTAAAAGCAAGCACATCACATTGTGGTGTCCTGAAGATCTGGGTGTTTGCTGAAAGAAAATACTGGATGCAGTTAAAAGGATTTTCAGTATTGGCTGTAAACTGTCACAAAAATAAGACGATGTGCTTGTAACAACAAACATGCAAGTAAACAAAGAAATGAGAACAACAATTGAACTAAAAGAAGTAATTCAGAACAGAATGATATGCAAGGAAAAAGCACTCTTCCCATTCTCTGGTTTTCTGGTAAAATAGTTATTTTACAAACTACACATTCACACCACACATGTGTACAGTCAACATCTCTCAGAACCCATTTTATCTCATCCTCTCAGGACACAACATACATGTACCACAACATACAAGAGGCCCAGATCCTTAACAGAACTTTCTTCTGGCTTTCAGCTGTTTACAAATATCAATGATCATTGCCGATCAGGTGTGTGGAAACCACAGGAGAAGTTTGTAAATGGCACTGGAAAAATCAAAGGTTGCGTTATTTAAATTTAAAAGTAAGATTCCTGTGTTAAAGTTTAATACATGCGGCCAAATGGCTCTCCAGAAAGGTTGCCTTAACCCACAGTCCTACGGATTGTACCTGGGAGGGCAGATTGCCAGCTCCCCACAAATGTTTTTACTCTTGCTAACAGGAAAGAGAAAAAGTCAAGGCTCAGTTTCAGAAAGTTTCATATCTCCCTTTAAGGATGAGCTTTAACGTTGTCTCCGAGCATTGGTTAGTTATTCCTCTACAGACAACGCTCTTATCATCATCATCGTGTTTTTTTGAGGCAAGGTCTCCTGTGTCTCCAGCTGGCTTTCAGCTCTCCATGAAGCTCAGGATGACCCTGGACTTCTGATCACCTGCTCGCACCCCTGAGTAATGAGATTATAGGGAAGGACTACCACACCTAGTTTTATGGGATGCTGGTTGTCAAAGCCAAGGCTTCATGAGTGCTAGTCAAGCATTCTACCCTCTGAGATGCAGTCCCCAACCCCCAGAGTGTTAGTTTGAAATTGACTGATTTACCTTTTTACTATATACATTTATTTTATAGGAACATTTGGATATTAATGAAAGAATGTCCTGTCATAGGTATGAAAATGACTTTTTTTTTAAAAAGAATATATAATAAGTATCCTACTTACAGGAATGACCTTGTTTTTACTAGTAGATTTTTCATGCAAGATAAATTTGATTTAAGGTCATTTCTATTTGAGGCTCTCATTAGAGAAACTGGATTTAATAAAATTTCCCAAAGAAAGTGCATTCTTCGATCTGATTTAATCCTAAGATAGTTGTTTGATGTAATTTTAATGCATGGTTATTATCTCGAAGACAAATTTGTATTTCAGGAAAGAACAAAATTAGGAAAGAACTACGAAGAGTCAAGGAATAATGGAGACCGTCTTCCTATCTTCTAAAACCTTCAGAGTAACATTAAGGTAGCATACACATAGAACACACAAGGGGATCTCAAGCTTTGCTCAGATTTCTTTCCATTTCTTTGTTGTCATATTTTTTTTTCCGGATGTTTCCATTACAACGTTCTTTTTGGAGAAGTTTTTCCAAACCTTTCCTCCTCCTAGAAGACCACTTCCTAAATTATCTTCCTGACTCTCCCTGACTTTGCATTTTCAAGGTGACTCAGGCTTCCTGGCTGTAGGATGATTTCATATAAAGGCAACCTCATAGCAACCTCAGATCACTCAGAGAACAGTATTGGTAGCTGAGTTTTATCTTACTTTGTTTATTTTTGCAGTGTTAAGGGATCAAACGCAGCAGCTCACAAGCTGCATTTTAATCTTCCTTGATAACTAACATTCATTCAAGTGTTTCCTTTGAAGTAGCTGGAGTGGAAAGATTAGCATTGATGATGCTGGCTGAAGTACTCAGTGCTGGCTTTTATGTAAAAAAGTGAAATTATTTAATTCTTCTAAATCTGAGCGAATCTTGCCTGTATTAGGTAATTTTCTTGTTGCTGTGATAAATATCCAATAAAAGCCAACTCAAGGAATTAAGAGTTCATTTTGGCTCATGGTTTGAGGGTACAGTCCTTCGTGACAAAAAAAAAAGGTATGGCAGGAGGAGCGTGAGGTGGCTGTCACATACATCTGACAGCCAGAAAGCAGAAGAGTGCGGGCACGATGCACGCTGGCACTCCACTCACTGTCTCCATTTTATTCAGGTCTCAGGTTGTACCAAAACCTTGAGAAAGTGCCACCTAACATACAGGCTGGGTCTTCCATTCCCAGCGTATTATTTACCTTTCTGTTGCTATAACAAAATACCATGACCAAGCTTACTTATAGACTTTGTTTGGTCTTGGGATTCCAGGCTGGTAAGAGTTCATCACGGTGGGAGAGCATGGCAGTATGTGGCAGGCATGGTGGTATAAGTGGGAGGCTAGGAGGCTACAAACTTAACTACAGGCATGACGCAGAGAGAGAGCCAGTGACCAGGAAGTGGCTGAAGTGGTTCAAGAATTCCAGTGTCAAAGCATGTGCAGGCTTTACCTCTTAAACCTCCCTCAAAGTGCACCGCTAGCTGTAGATGAGGTGATCAGATGTCTGAGATTATGTGGGATAGCTCTCTCATTCAAATCATCACACTCAGTTAAACTTCTCTGGAAACACCCCCGAGGGACATTCTCAGAGGTGTGTCTTCTAGGTGATTTCAAATCCAGGCAAGTTGAAAAGGAAGCTTAACCATCACAACTTTACTATTGAAGTAGTTTCTGCCGGGAGGTGGTGGTGCACGGCTTTTAATCCCAGCGCTCAGGAGGCAGAGGCAAGCAGATTTCTGAGTTTGAGGCCAGCCTGGTCGACAGAGTGAGTTCCAGGACAGCTAGGGCTACACAGAGGAACCTTGTCTTGGGGGTGTGGGTGTGGGGTAAGATAGAGAAAGAACAAAAAAAAGAAGAGAAGAGAAGGGAAGGGAAGAGAAGGGAAGGGAAGGGAAAAGAAAAGAAAAAAAAAGAAAAGAAAAGGAGAGAAAAGGGAAGAAAAGAAAAGAAAAGAAAAGAAAAGAGAGGAAAATAAATAGTTCCTAATATTCTGTGAATGTCTTTCAGCTGCTTGGTGGTTTTGTTAAAATTCACCAACTGGCTAATTAGTTGACTAACTTAAGAAATAAACTCTTTAAAGAGGCTGTGTGTGAATGGATGACTAAATAAAGTCTGATATATCTAAAGTGAGAAAGGGCAACTGACAGTAATTTGCAATTTTAGTTTATTTTTAAGTGAAGGGAGTTCAAAACATTATCTCATATTTCCAGGTAGATTAATTATGAGAAATTGTTGTCTTATTAACTCTTTTCCCTTTTCTTTTTTTTTTTTTTCTTTTTTTTTTTTTTTTTT
>NW_022196911.1:5951917-5970664 GCF_008632895.1 Mastomys coucha | reverse complement strand
TTTTTTTTTTCCTGTTGGTTTTTTGAGACAGGGTTTCTCTGAGTATCCCTGGTTATCCTGGAACTCACTCTGTAGACCAGGCTGGACTTGGACTCAGAAATCTGCCTGCCTCTGCCTTCCAAGTGCTGGGATTAAAGGAGCGCATCACCACTTCCCGGCCTCTTTTCCCTTTCCATTTTTTTGTTTCTGCAATTGGTTGTATTTCTTTAAAAATGTCAGTCCGGAGAGATGGCTCAGCAGTTAAGAGCACTGACTGTTCTTCCAGAAGTCCTGAGTTCAAATCCCAGAAAACACATGGTGGCTCACAACCATCTGTAATGAATGCTGATGCCCTCTTCTGGTGTGTCTGAAGACAGCTACAGTGTACTGACATATAATAAATAAAATAAATGTTTTTTAAAAAAGTGTCTGAGCATCCATTTGCATGCACGTGTGTTTGTGGCGTGTATGTATGTGTGTTCACATGTGTGTAGGTGCGTATGTGTGTGCACACTTGTGGAGGCTGGAAATTGATATCGAGTGTCTTCCTTTTCCACCCTCCACTTTATTTACTGAGGTGGGCTCTTTCAGTTGAACGCAGCGCTTGCCCGTTAGCTAGTCTATGGGGACCTCCTGCCTTGGTGATCCCAGCTCTGCCTATCATGTCCTGGGACTATAGGTGGCCACTCTGTCTATCTGGCTTTATGTAGGTTCCATAGATCTGAATTGAACTCTGCCCCTCAATGTTTTGGTAACAAACTCTATCTACTGAGCCATCTCCCCAACCTTTATTTCTTGTGTGTTTGAGACCAGGCTAACCTAACTCCTGCTCTTCCGACTATCTCCCCGGTGCTGAGATTCCATGCCCGCACCCGGCTTTGGTTTCGTTTCTAAGGGGAAGGGAAGGACAGGCATACTTTAGGTTCAAGGATTATTTACCAACGGCCATGAGTGGATCCATCCATTCATTAGGTGAACAGTTATTCAGTGCCTGTTTTAACAGTAACATCTCAGTCATTAGCATATACATGGAATGAAAAGCATTGGAAGCCATCTGTGGCCAAAGGCAAAACTACTTCACAAACCCAAAACTAGCAAGGAACCAACCAAAAAGGAAAAACGAAAAAAAAGCATTTGAAATCAGAAGGTGGTGATTTCCACCCTGTCCAAAAACCTTGCGTTATTCGCTGAACTTTGAAATTGCTACAAACTCCAAACCAAAAGAGGTTTAAATCTTCACGTTTCTGTCTATCCCCCAAACTTACTGTTACACGTGGATCAAGAGTATGGCCAATATGTTATTAATGATTCTCTTTATATTATAAATAGTTCTAATTTATGTTTTAATTTGTGTATTAAAAAAAAACAAAGGTGGTTTGAGGAGAAGAGAACTGACAGGATGGGTAGTTTAATGAGGAACTATTTTTTAAAATAGAATCCTCATTGCCTGTGGCTCTGATGCTATAGAGCCTTCCTTTACAATGTTCTGGGGTAAGATAAGATAAGATAAAGGTTCCTTCCCAGTGGCTCTGCTCAATTGGGCTTGGGCGAAGGGCACCTGGCAAAGAAACTCACCTTGGAGAACATTCTGGAAGAAGAATGGAAAGTTTCCAGGAAAGCTAATGCTGGAGAGGGTACAAGGAAGGTGTCCGTGATGGCCAGGTCCCAGAGGGAGGAAAGGCTTAAGACAGCCATTCTCAACCTGTGGGTCGTGTCTCCCACAGGTTGAGATATCAGATATTGACATTATGATTCCTAACTAACAAAACTACAGTTACGAAGTAGCAACAAAATGATATCATGCTTGGGGGGGGGTCCACACAATATGAGCAACTGTATTAAAGGGTTGCAACCTTAGAAAGGTTGAACGTGGTTTAGGGGGTGACTCTGGGTATTGTGGAACCTAGCCCCTCAGGATCTGCCATCAGCTTCCTGTAAACCTTCAAGGAAGGGAATGGACTGGATTTCCTGCAGAGGCCAGCGAGTAACCAGGACTGATGTCACTCCTCCATAAGTCTACATGCAGAAAAAAGACAGCAGACACCAAAGTGACACCCTTCCTATACCCTGGGAAAGAAACAAGGGAGAGGATCCATTGCTAAATGCCAAGTGTTCAGGCTTAAGGATAGAATTGTCCTATAGTTGTAAAAGCAATCCCTTTTTTTCCAGTCAAGGTGAAGCTCAGTGGCAGAGTGCTCAGCTAGCAAGTGTGATTCTCTGGGTCTGATCTCCAACTCCATGCTCTTACTAATACACACACACACACCACCACCACACGCAGATGCACATGCATGTGCATGCACACACGTAGGCTCACACACACACACACACACACACACACACACTCACACAGACACACACACAGGCTCACACAGATACAGACAGACAAACAGATACAAACACACATATTCACTCACACAGACACACACAGGCTCACTGACACAGACACACACAGGCTCATACAGGCACAGACACACAGACACACAGACACACATGCTTTTTTTTTTTTCTTTTTTTTTTTTTAGAAAAAGTTATAAAGCTGGGTTGTGGTAGCACACACCTTTAATCCCAGTACTCAGGAGGCAGAGGCAAACAGATCTCTGTCAGTTCAAGACCAGCCTGGGCTACAGAGAAACCCTATCTTGAAAAAAGTGTCCCCATAAAAGATCATAAATTTTAAGTGTCTTTTATTTCAAATTTTGGTTTTATTTAATTAAGAAATTTTAATCTCTCTCTGTCTCTCTCTCTGTGTATGTGTGTGTATGTGTTTGTGTGAGAGAGAAACAATGTGTGCATTTGTTCTCAGAGGCCAGAAGAGAGTGTTGTATCCCTTGGAATTGGGGTTACAGACTGTGGGAGCTATCAGTCAGTGCTGGGAAGAGAACTCAGGTTCTCTGTAAGAACAGTAAGCGGTCTTAACCTCGGAGCCATCCCTCTAGCACACATAGTTAAAGGGAGGGTGTGGCGAGCTTTTCTACTGATACTCTACTACTCCCCAAGTGTTAAACTGGGACTATTCAGACCAGGTTTTTCTTCAGACAATGAAACAACATGTGTAGTTTGAAATCTATGTGATCCGTATTGGCAACGGGAGGGCTGGGGGGATGGATAGCCAAGTACTTGTCTTGAGAGCCTGAGAACACCAGAACTCAAGCCAAAAAACCGGACATGGTGGCTCACTTGTAATCCCAGTGCTAGGGAAGTCGACACAGGTTTGCTGGTGGTCAATCGGCACTGCCAGCAAACTAGTGAGATACCTTAGAGGGGGAGGAGAGAATAGAAAGAGGTAGATGGTGCCTGTCTTAGTTAGGGGTTCATTGCTGTGAAGAAACACCAGGACCAAGGCAACTCTTATAAAGGGTGGCATTTAATTGGGGCTGGCTTACAGTTTCAGAGGTTCAGTCCATTCTCATCACGGTAGGAAGGATGGCAGCATGCAGGCAGACACGCTGTTCTAGAAGGAGCTTTGTGTTCTACATCTTGATCTAAAGGCAGCCGGGAGGGAACTGGGTTCCACAGGAGAGGTTCTTTCAAAAATGGGCGGAACTTGAGCATAGAGACCTCAAATCCCGCGCCTATATTGATGTACTTCCTTCAACAAGGCCACATCTACTCCAACAAGGCCACACCTCCCAATAGTGCTGCTTCCTCAGCCAAGCATGTTCAAATCAGCACAGTGCCTAAGGAAGGATGTTTGAGCTTGAGGTTATCCTCTGCTCCATACACTCAGGAACACCCACATACACTTATATCTGCACACGTGAGCATGCAACACACATGTGCAATTCAGACAGGAGGGCGCTGTCCTCAAGCTCCTCAGGCCTCCCAGAAGCAGTAATTTTCCACTGTAAGGCTGTATCCACTGGGCACACTTGAGTGACGTCTCCTCACTCCGCAAGGGAAGTAGAAGGCACTTGGCAAGGTATTTCCGACACCAGCAGTATTTTTCATTTGCATATCGTTAGGTGATTTGCATGCTAGTTAACTGAAGGATGCTGCAAATGCATTTTTCATTTACATTACCGAGAGCAGGAAATTAGAAGACGACAGGATGTATGTAAAAGCACTTCATAAAGTACTCTCGGAATGTAGTCCTGTAGTAGCAAAATCAGCCACAAGCGAGGGGGGGAGGGGGTGAGGAGGAGGGTGGGGGAGGAAGAGGGGCACAGGGGGAGGGGGAAAATCGAATTCTCAGGAATAGCCATGATACACAGAAAAATTACTTATAAAACTGGCATTGTAAATTATCAGGTAAGATGTGACACTAAACATCTTACCATTTGATCTTGTATACATTGAGGTGAAGAGATTGCTAAGGTTTCAGCCAGGTGTGGTGGTACATGCCTTTAGGGAGGCTGACTCAGGGGGATCTCTGTGAGTTCAAAGCCAGCCTGGTCTTCCCAGTGAGTTCCAAGTCAGCTGGAGCTACATAGTGAGACCCTATATGAGGAGGAGAAGGAGGAGGTGGTAGAGAAGGAGGAGGGAGTGTATGTGTGTGTGTGTGTTTGTGTGTATCTTTTAACTTGGGTGAGGCAATATACATGTGCCCCAGGTCACATCTACAGTTCAAAGGACAGCTTATGGGAGTCTATTCTCTCCTAACATATAGGTCCCAGGGATTAAACTCAGGCTGTCAGCCTTGTTGGTAAATGCCTCTCCCCTCTGTACCATTTCACAAGCCCCAGGATTGTTGAAAGCCCCAAACAGAACGCCAGCTATGTACCTCTTTTTGGTTTTCTTGTTTTGGAATAAAATTACCTTATTTGTTTAAAATTTTTTTTCAAATTATATATTTCGTAGTATGTGCATGCATACACCTGTACCATGGCTGACAAGTGGAGGTCAGAAGATAGCTTTCCAGAGTTGGTTCTCTCCATCCACCACATGGATCTCAGAGATGGGACTTAGGCAGTCATTCATGCTTGGTGGCCAGCATCTCTACACACTGAGACACCTCTCTGGCCCCAACGTCATTGTGTTCATTCAAGCTTTAGATTCTTGTATTCTGTTATAGAAAAAAAAAGTATTATTGGGTTTCTTTTTGAATAGCACCTCCCTTTCCTTTTCTACTATTGGAGTGGCATTGGCCTTCTCAGTCTGTCTTCCTCACGTCTGAGCTATATTCTCACTCTTCCTTCATCCCCTCTGTCCTTCCCCTTGGATGATTTCTCCTATTATGTTTCTCTCTTTGCATCAGGCACCCTGTTTGCCCTATTCCTTGAGACCTTCAGGAGTACGTTTTCATTTCTAGACCCTGTTTTCTCTTCCGATACACCTGCTCCTTCTCTCCACCCTATCCTACAGCCTCAGCACGCTTTCACATCTTCGTAAAATATTCTTTACGCATCTGAAGTGAATTCGTGTTAGGCCACTTCCGGTTGTTAACTCTTTGGCATTTTTTTTTTTGTTTTTTGTTTTTTTGTTTTTTTGTTTTTGTTTTTTGATAGCTCTTTTTCACGGTAGTCATATTCCCAGGAGCCTGATAGCATGTTGCCGTCATTACTGTGTGTTCATCTTCAGGGGTTCTTCTAGGAAGACTATGCTGTGAATTGACCTGGACCCTGCTCCTTGTTCACATGTTGAAGCCTGGGGTGGTTATTTTTAATGCCTTGACTTGACAGGGCCGTGGGATGCCCAGAGGGATGGTTTTATACAGGCTGTACCTGTGAGGGTTTCCAGGAGAGATTAGATTTGGACTAGTTGATGGGCAAAGCAGATGACCCTGTCTGAGACTAACGTGAGGTAGTCTACAAGCTCTGGGGAGAGTTTTAGGAGGAACAGCATGACCTTAGCATTCCTAGCTTCTGGGAAAACTATGAAGAAATTGATTTCCATTGTTTAAGCTACCCAGCCTGTGCTAGTTCCCCCTTTCCTTGTTGTAACCCAAATAGCTGACCAGGAACAACTTAGAGAGGTAAAGGTTCATTCTGACCCTCAGTGTGAAGTGACACAGCCCATCATGACAGAGGAGGGCTGAGGGAGCTGTCACTCAGGCAGTACCTGTCAGATGGCAGATTCAGGAATGTCAGGAATGCTGGGTCCTGCCTCACCTTCTTCTTTTTGTTCAGCCCAAAACCCCAGCCCATAGGATATCGTTGTCATAGACATTCAGGGGAACTCTTCCCTTTTCAGTAAAATTCTTTCTGGAAATATGCTCATGGACATACCCAGAGATGTGTTTCCATGGTGACTACATCCAGTCAAAGCTGATGATGAAGATGAACCATCACACAGTCTACGGTGTAATTTTTTTTTTTATAGAAATGCTAGAAAACTAAGACGGTTGAGAACACTAGTATTTATGTCTGTTAGATCTTTCAGGGCTTCAAAGGTTTGTACCTATTTTTAATCAATTTTATCTTAATTTATTTATACCGAGTCATTTTCTAAGAAGATGGAGGTAGGGTCCACAGAGAGTATTAATTCAATCCAATGACATGTGACCCACGGTGGTGTTGTGCCTTTCCTTCAGCTGTGGCCATTTCAAGGCTCGGTTGCTCTTCCTCACTGACTGACTCCTCAGGCCAGCGCCAGGGGTTTTCTGGTTCTGCTACAGGTTCTGGGCTTTACGGGGGGGTGTAGGTGGGGGCTGGGGGTGCAGGGGGTGTTGTTTAGGTGTTCTAGAGCTCCTCATCTACTCCTGGGTGTATCTGGCTCCAGCCACCCTCCACAAGATCTTTTATCCCCCACAGATGCCTGGAACATCAGCCTTCCTGTTCCAGTTTCTGTTTCTGAGCTGTTTTCCGATAACAAGAGAACCAGAGAGGCGGAGGAGGAGGAGGTCTCTTCTCAAGTTGAATCTGAAACATGTTTGCTTTCCAGTACGTATTAGAAAGAGGACATTTTGTTTGTTTGTTTATTTGTTTGTTTTGTTTTTCAAGACAAGGTTTCTCTGTATAGCTCTGGCTGTCCTGGAACTCACACTGTAGAACAGGCTGGCCTCAAACTCAGAAATCCACCTGCCTCTGTCTCCCAAGTACTGGGATTAAAGGTGTGCGCCACCACCGCCTGGCGAAAGAGGACATTTAAAAAAAATTAAACATTAGAAGCTACTTTGCTCTTGTGAAGTAGCCTGAGAAATTCAGCTGAGTTATAGAGCTGGGGATGTAAGTCGGTTAGTACAGCACTTGCCTCATGCACAGGAGGCCCTGAGTCTGATCACCAGCATGCCATAAACTGGGTATGAAGCTACAAACCTGTAAACTCCGGACTCAGGACATGGAGGTA
Source organism: Mastomys coucha (assembly GCF_008632895.1). Taxonomy (NCBI): domain Eukaryota; kingdom Metazoa; phylum Chordata; class Mammalia; order Rodentia; family Muridae; genus Mastomys; species Mastomys coucha. Next base: position 5,963,458 of record NW_022196911.1, on the reverse strand, counting down.
GAAGATCACAGCTGCATGATTACATAGTCAGTTCAGGGACAGCCTTGACTACAAGTGGCTGTATCTCAAAATACATAAATAGATAAATAAATACCATGCTAGGTGTTAATTAATAACTACCATGACTGTGTATATAGCAATGATCTATAGCTTGTAACATACCCAAAGAAGGACAAATAAATGATATATAGAGATCTAGAGAAAGAGAAGTTGATATGTTTAAGTGACATACATGTAAGTATGTAATGCACATACTGTCCGCACAGCTATGAATTACTTTCTTGTCATAGTTGGGCGGAATTTATGTTTCATGTTTATGCTCGTCCCACACACGTAACCTGACAAATGAAAATAAATGATCATCTGAAATCACCCCAAATCTAGAGTCTTTAGTGTGCAGTCAAGTTCCTCAAACTCATTCTCCTCTTGTAAAAGCTCCCCAACTCGAATGAATTCTTCATTATCAAGAGATACTTGGTGTCCCTCTGCCCCTCTGGCTCTCTGAAGTTTGATTATGATTAATGTGTTCCAGAGCCCAGATCACCACACTTCCTGCTGAAGGGTGTCAGGCGACCTCTCCAGCGTGGAACCATCAGTAAATAAGTATTGGGTTGGGTCCAGGCAGAATGGAGGAGGAACACGTGCTGTATGGTCATTCCGTATTCTCTTCGCAGCTCAGACTGGGAGATGGATCACTCATAAGATGTTGTGGGGAAGAGGGTTTTGTTTTTGTTTTTGTGTTTTTACTTGTTTGTTTGTTTAATGTTTTGAATAGATTACTCCCATGTTTTCTGTAGCCATCACCTAACCACAGTTATAGGAAGGAACCTGAAGGATGTCTGCCTCTCCACACTCCCCAGCTCTAGCTGCCACCTTGCCAGTGATTCAAGGTGACATTTTAGCCAGATATGGTGATAGAAGTGTATCATCCCAACAGTGGAGAGACTGAGGGTCCCTCTCCTCCCCCAACTATTCTGAACCAGCAGCTGGGAACTCCTCTGGGAGTTTCTTGAATATAGGCTCTCAGGCTCCATGACACAACATGCTGAACCAGAGCCTAGAACTCTTTCAGGACCTGGAGCGTCCCAGGCACACTGGAGTTTGAGAAGCCATGGTCTAGATGCCTCTTGTTGTGGTGTACACCCATAATGCCAGTGTTCAGGAGGCAGAGGCAGGAGGATTGGGAATTTGAGCCATATAGTGAGAAATAGAAAAAGAAAGGCAAAAATGAGCAGTCTGGAGGATTTGTCATCTTCTCCCAATACAGTTCATGTTAACACTGACCTTTGGATTCATTAACATCACCTGAAGAAGAAGAAGGCTTCCCCTTAGCCCACCCAACCAGATATATGTATTTATTAATTGATACTAATTAACAAATTATATATATTATAAACAGCATGGCACTTTGCACGCTGTTACCAAGGACCACAGGAGGATCTGGTTCTCCACATATAGTATATTTTTAAGTCTAGAAATGAGCCAGAGATACCGTTTCCACTCAATCTAGCACGAGTGAAGTCGCGTCTCCAATCTCTATATTAGAAGCAAGGTACAGTCTCCTTTCAGGCTAATGGGTCCTCTCATCAAACTGTCTTTCTTTGGTGATCAAGCTCCACATGCTCATTTCCTTCCTATAACCCATCTTCTTTGCTATGATTATTCGTCCTTCTAATATTAACAGCAATTAGACTCACCTCATGGTGCGTCACGCCGAGTCAATCTTTGACTGTCAAAGCAGGGTGATCTTAGTCCTGTCTCAGTAACGAACTTTGACAACCAAAACAAAGTGTGGGCAGAAGACATGAAGAGAATTAGCAACAAAGCGTCGTGGGTGACCCAGATGTCTCGGACATCTTGGTGGCTTCTGTCTTTTCTCAATCCATGGAAATGATGGCATTCATCCCTCTGGGACTATGGCAGGGGCTGGGGCCTTGTCTTAAATATTTCTCTGGAAAGTTTGAAAGGAAAACTCCTTAAAAGCCATTGAAACATTAGCATTCTCTTTCTAAATCTAATCTATTTAATTTTATTGGAAAACATTTACATAGCTCATCAACAGACTCGCTAGTATTGAGTAATATTTAGCATGCTGTAATCACAGGAAAGAGAGATTTAGATTAAATGCTGTTTTTTTATTACTATTCAATCATCATAAGTTGTTCCACTTTTTATCCTTTTAGTCAACAGATTTCAAAGGAGGGAAAATATCTTCATTTGCAAGCATACCTGTATTTATCTCCTATTATATTTTCCATTAGTGTCTCCATGAGATTTATTCCTGGTGATTTTCAGTAAAGTAAGTGTGAATCTGCTCATGCCAGATGCTAATAACAAAGATGAATGCATCCAATCTTGAAGGGATGTTACGAGAATAAATTAGATAATATTTACAGGGGAATTTGACCATGCTAGAAGTAGTATAGAGATGAAATATATTTTTAAAATAATATCTAAAGAACAACGGTTGCAAAAGTCCTATTCAGTTTTAGCCACACTGACTCTACTGTACCAAGGGGTGTTTTGAATGAACTCATAGGGGCTTTGCTGGATAAACATCACATCTGACAGTCAGAGCCAGGTCTGGGTTGGTTCAGCTCAGGCATCAGTTTCCATGAACAAAATGGGCTCTTTCCCTCTTTCTGTATGTTTGCATGTATGAAACCTGGTGTACTGGTGAAGCCTAGCATATGTTGTTGGGTCCTTCATCAGAATTGACTTAGGCCTCTTTCTAGATTTGATGGTGTATGTAGATGATAGACAAGGAGGATGCACAGCTTTAAATTTGTTAATATAGAAACAGTTACACTGTCTGTCTGTCTGTGAGCATACATGAATGAGTATAGATATATGTTCGTGTATACACACCTGTGTGGAGCCTAAACAACGTAGTTCCAAGAATTTGTCCTCCCCGCCCCCAGCCCCCATCCCCAGCCAAGACCTGATATCTCATTGGACTGGAGCTCATGAAGTTGGCTAGGATATTTGGCCAGCAAGCCTATGCGTCTGCCTGTCTCTCTCTCCCAAGGGCTGAGACTATAATCACAAGACATCATGTCAAGCTTTCTTATTTTTTTAAATCTGAGTGCTAAACTCAGGTCCCTATGCTTGTAAAGCAGGCACTTTCCTGAGTTATCTCCCCAGCCCTGTGTTACATTTGGATCATCCAGAACCAAACTGCAGCCTTTAGAGGGACGGTAGACAGAAGAGGATTATAGTTATTCCATATTACAGGCCACGGCACCCTCATAGAAATAGGTTAGTTATCATTTACAGCCTTAGCACTGTCTGTAGGACACAGGGAAACCTTCTGTTCCCATACAATTCAAACATTCTTCTATGCTGGCCCAGGGCACAACTCTATGTCTTGAGTCAATATATATATTATATATATGATATACATTATATATATATATATGTATATATATATGATTATAAGGTGGAGCAATGCAATAAACCAACACTTACTGCATACCTGCTACAGACCATGCACCATTTGAAGCATTTCACAGAAATCCCATCACTAACTTCCTGTCTCAGCTGTACAAAGTAGGTACTATTATCATTCCAATGTCATAGATACAGCACCAGGCCAAGAGATATTAAAAAGCCTGCCTCGGTCATGCAGTTCATCAATGGAGGCATCTGCTTCCATGCACCTATACTCTATGTTCTGACTATGGCTCCCTGCCTTTATCCATGACTATGGGAGCACCAGAGAACCTCAACAAGCAATCAAGCCAGAGACGAACAGCGGCACACATTTCATACTTAATATAAGGGGAAATGCCAAAGCTAATCATGGTCAGAGTGTATCTAAGCAGTGGCATCTGTCTGGAAGAGCCAAGATTATGACAAACAAGAGGCCCCCCTCTGGCCAGTTCACACAGAGCTGGACTCACAAACGGCAAGAGTTCACAGTATAATCACGGTGTCAAAAATTATTCACCAGGAAGGGACACTATACAACGTACCAAAGGGACAGCTCGCTTATGGAGATGATGACAGATCTTGGAGAGAAATGAGACATGTGACACAGAGGTGAAATTTGCCATGGAAATACTAGCGGTGCCTAAGTAAACAGCTCTGAGGGACGGGCATCTCAAACACTATCATTTGCTTATGTAAGGAGAGACTGGACCGTAGGAGGCTGAGATTTCATGACATATCCGATATGGAAAAGGACTTCACAATGCTTCTCTAATAGCTGAAGAATATTCTATAAATTATTTTCATCCCAGATAGGATGCTGTAATATGATTAAGTACAAACCGTTTCATAGCAACAGACATCATATCGCAGACAGGAAGCCTGTGTGCCTCCCTCCAAGAAAGCATTAAAAGTTAGAATAGACAAACTCCAAGCATGGCTCAGAATCCTGTCATCCTGAAGCCAGCTTCCACAATGAGCTCGAGACAAGGGACAGAGGACTCACTATAGACCTCTGGCCCTTTCCTTTGGCTTTTTTTAAAATGGCATTTCGATTTTGATAGTTACAGAGGTTTCAAGACAGGACTTGGAAAGATTCGAAACCCGACGCAGTACGGAAGTTCAGCATGAGGTTCATGGGAGAGCGTAGGAGCAGTGTGTTTGCTTTGAGGCCAAGCTACTCCTCATTCTTCCAGTTTGTGTCTATTCTGTAAACACTGGGAATCCTGGGTGCCTCTTTAGCTAGGATTCCACAGTAGAGGCAGCTACGGAGACAATGGCTTGTCAGGTATCTTTATAAGTAGCTATCAAAAATATCATCTGAGGCTGGAGAGGAGGTGTGGCTAGCATAGAATGCCACAAAAGCATGAAGACCTTGATCCTCAGAACTGTTGAAGAACATCAGGAGAGGGAGTGAACATGCTTTTGATTCAGCACTGGTGAATCAGAGACAGGCAGATCTCCGTGGCTCGATACTCAGTCTGCCTAATCGACAAGTTCCAGACCCCAGGGAGAGACCTTCTCTCTAAAGGACCAGGTAGAAAGGGGCTGGAGAGATGGCTCAGCAGTTAAGAGCATTTGCTCACATTCTAGAGGGCTCGAGTTTGGTTTCCAGCACCCACTTGACTGGCTTACAACTGCCCATACCTCAGCTCCAGAGGATCTCATGCCCTCTTCTGGCTTCAGTGGCCACTGGTATACACATGTCATGCACACACATACACTTGCATAAAAATAAGTCTTAAAAAATAAAAATGGGGCCTTAGAGAGATGGCTCAGCGGTTAGGAGCACAGACGGATCTTCCAGAGGACCTGAGTTCAAATCTCAGCACCCACATGGCAGCTCACAATGTCTATAACTGCAGCTTTAGGAGATTCAACATCTTCATATAGATATACATACAGGCAAAACAACAATGCACATTAGACAAGTAAACAAACAAATAAATATTTAAAAATATAAAAATAAAATAAAAATGAATGATAACTAACTAAAAAACAAGCAAACCAAACCAGAACAAAAACCCATGAACAAGCACAGAGTGGTTGGTCCTTAGGAATAACACTAACATTGACTTTTGGTCTCCAAACGCATGAACACATATGTGGATACACATGTACAGATGCCAGAATTATGTTAACACACATTCATGCACACGCGAGCGTGCGCTCATGAGCGAGTGCGCACACACACACACACACACACACTGGAAACAGGAGTAAATTAAACTGATGTGTGTAGTTGTTCTCTGTAAACCGCAATTAGAGTCTTCGAGCGCTTGCAATGTAGCCCTTTGCTTTCTCCAATTAGACAGGAGGCTCTGCCGGAGGCTGAGAAAGAAATCCCCTCGCCATTGTCTCCGGTGGGGAGAAGGGAGCTCAGCTCCTGCAGCTGATTTGGCCTTTGTTTTGAACATGGGGAGCTAGGCTTGCAGCCTCTATTGACTACTGAGGAGCGTAGGAGTTAATGATACGTTGCGAGTCTACCCACCGCACTGCATCTCGACTCAGGTTTTAAACTGCACCCTCTTCCAAGTCCTCCGTGCTGAAGGTTGCACGTTGAAAAGTGAAACAGATGGTCTAGTTTTGTATTTCTTGCCTTTTACAACTTCTTCGGCAGCTCGGGGATCTTGGTCCTTTGGGATTTCGGATTATATTTCGGCCCTATTATATGTATATCAGTTTCACTGGGAAGATGGCGTGGCAGAATTATTCAAAAACCCTTCCGGCCTAGCTTTTGCTGGCTCTCGTTGTGCTGTTGTGCTGTTCGTTTTAATTAAAAATATTCTAAAAGCAAGATTGATGTGTTTTCTATCCATCTAAAATAGAAACAAGTTCTGGGTTCCTAAGCTCTCCTGAGCCCTCTTTTCTTATGAACATGCCCTCTCTAATTTGCACCTCTGTTTGCACAATATAAACGGCCTTTAGAAGCCCTTCATTCATACAATGGTTTCAGTAACCCAAAGAAAATTAGTAGCAGGCAAAAGCCTACTTTAACTGACAGAGAGACAAAAATGCTAATTACCTTAAAATATTCTCAAGTGTATATCGCTGGCATCCTTCCAGGTAAGGCTAAAAAGTGACCCCTCCCCCACGCTATTTACTAGTGCTAGGGGACATTGCTATTGATTTACATTCAGGCTTATATGTTTCTATTTAAATCTTTTCTTTGTGTCCCAAAATATTCTTTATAACTAAGGCATACAATTTGTTTTCTACTTCCTCTCAGGTACACTTGAGAACTACCCATTTGCTATCAATTATGGATTTTTTTATACATATTTTTCTTTTGTTAAGGTACCCAAACACATTTGTAGAAGGACAAAGTACCTAAAATTCAAATCTGTCTTATTTAAAAATGTTAATTATTGTAGATTGTAATGTCTTCTTTAAGTTTCTTTCAACTTTTCTGTGGTGATTAGTTCTTTGTCCAAGTTTATACTCTGAAGCATGCCTTCCTCTCAAAATGCTTTTTAAAGCAGAGCTTCTGATGCACAAAATGAGGATTAAAGAGACAAAATCAACGCAACCTATGGTGTTAACATTCCAGGCACTTTGGAATTATTCTTGTAAAAGAAGCATTTTATTATGTATGTAACATTTTTCTTCCTTTCTTTTTTTCTTTCTTTCTTTTTTTTCTCTAACATTTTCTTTTCTTTTTCTTTTTTGGCGTTTTTAAAAACTAGATATTGAGCCTGATATAGCTGTCTCCTGAGAGGCTCTGACAGTAACTGACTAATACAGAAGTAGAGGCTCACAGCCATCCATTGGGCTGAGCACAGGGTCCCCAAGGAAGTAGCTAGAGAAAGGACCCAAGGAGCTGAAGGGGTTTGCAGCCCCTTAGGATGAACAACAATATGGACTAACTAATATCCTCAGAGCTCCCAGGAACTAAACCACTAACCAAAGAGTACACATGGTGGGGCACCATGCAGTCCATGGTGGGACTCCATAATGACTCCAGCAGCATATGTAGCAGAGGATGGCCAAGTTAGTCATCAATGGGAAGAGAGGCCTTTGGCCCTGTGAAGGTTCTATGCCCCAGTATAGGGGAATGTCTGGGCCAGGAAGCAGGAGAGGGGGGGTGGCGAGCAGGGAGAAGGGAGAAGAAACAGGGTTTTTTTTAAAATTTAATTTAATTTTATTATTTTTCCTTTTTTTTTTTTTCAGAGGGGAAACTGGGAAAGGAGATATCATATGACATGTAAATAAAGAAAATATCTAATAAAAAAAGAATAACAAAAAAAATAAAAACTAGATATTTTCTTTATTTACATTTCAAATGTTAACCCCTTTACTGGTTTCACCTCCAAAAACTCCTTCCTCCCTCCCCCCAACATTTTTCTTTCTTGTTTTGTTTTCAAGACAGAGTCTTGCTACTGTAGCCCTGGCTGTCCTGGAACTCACTGTGTAGACCAGGCTGGTCTCAAACTCACAGAAATCTGCAAGTCATTGCTTCTTAAGTCCTGGGATTAAAGATATGAGCCATTGTATCCAGCTATACAACAACAACAACAAACCACAACCCCCCCCATCAATTTATTAAAGACCAGTTGCTTTTATCGTATTTGCTTTGTAAAACATAAGGCAAAAGTGATCTTCTTTAAGAGTTAGCATATTTTCAGTTTTTAAATTATGTTTATATTTTTATTCTTTGTATGTTCATGGGTGCGCATGCGCTATGGCACATGTGGGGAGGTCAGACAATTTGAAGGAGTTGGTTCTCTCCTTCTACAAATGGGGACCACAGGTCAATCAAGCACCTTTACCTGCCGAGTCATCTTGGTGGCCATGAGGTCAGCTGAAATATCAAGTTTGTGTGTATATGTGTGTGTGTGTGTGTGTGTGTGTGTGTGTGTGTGTGTGAAATATATAGGCACTGTCAACTAACTGATGGGTCAGAAATTTAAAAAGAACAGAAGACCAAAGAACAAGGTCACAAGTCATGACTAGGTAAAGGGACAATTAATGATTAAAAAAATCCAAATTGTAGTCAACTCAGCAATATGGCAATTAGCACGTTTTTAATGACTGGTAACAGATTAGAATAGATGTTTGTGTAAAGAAGGACAAAGCCAAATTACAGGAGAAGAGGCTCAGTTTCCTTAGCCGTGTGTGTGTGTGTGTGTGTGTGTGTGTGTGTGTGTATGTGTGTGTGTGTGTGTATGTGTGTGTGTATGTGTGTGTGTGTGTGTATGTGTGTGTGTGTATGTGTGTGTGTGTGTAAATCAAACTCAGTGAAACAGCGCCATACAACCATCAGGGTGGCAATAACAGGGGGACAGGGAGCACACAGAGCAAGGGAAGTAGAGGACATTCAGGCAGGAGTTGTGGCAAAGAAGGCAAAGTGAGATTGCCACCTTGGGATACAGCTTGGCACTTGTTGAAAAGGTTACACAGACTCACCAGCACAACCCAACATTTTGCTATAGGAATCTACTGGAGAGAAATGAAGACACATGCTCACTCACAGGCATGCATTAGATTACTTATAGAAAAGAAACCCACACCAACACTGGGCTCTCAAAAGCATATGTGGGAATGGTTATTTGTTTGTTTGTTTGTTTGTTTGTTTTGGTCAACTTAACACAAACCTAGACAGAGGCCTGTGGGCCTGTGGGCCAATTTCTTTATTGTTGATTAATGTGTGAGTGCCCAGCCCACTGTGGGTGGTACCACTCCTAGGCAGCTGTGTCTGGACTGTGTAACAAACAGCAGAGGAAGTCAGGGGGAGGCAAGCCAGTCAGTGTTCTTTCCCGAATCTCTTCTTCAGTTCCCGCCTCCAAGTTCCTGCTGCAGCTTTCCTCCATAACAGACTATAACCTGTAGAGCAAATATGCCCTGTCCTTTCCCAGGTTGTTTTTGGTCAGTATTAATGGCCACAGAAAGCCACATAAGGGCAATATGCTAAATAAAAAGACTGCTTGGTTGACTCCATTCATATGCGATGTATAGGAAGGCACATCTATAGAGACAAACTCCCGACTACTTGGGGTTGGGGGAAGATTAGGGATTCACTCCATATAAAGGGATCTTAGAATCATGGGAATGTTCTAGAAGCTGGACTATAGTGATGCCTACATGCCTGCACAAATTGCCTGCAGGTCACAGTGTTACAATTTTACTTATGCAATGTGTGCCTTCTATGCCCTGAAGATTATTCTTCAACACTGCTGATAAAGAAAGAACAAAGACTCAGTGCTCAGGGTCTTCATGGGGTTGGTGTGCGTGTTTGCGTCAGAGCTATCGTGCAATTGCAATCTAGGAATGCATCTGTCCCTAGCTGTAACAGTTCGTGGCTGGTAACATGCTTAACAATTTTCAGACTTATTTCATCGCTAACACCAGTGGTGTCAAGTAGATTGAACAAGTACTATGTAATATATAAAGATAAATACTTTTCTTTTCTTTCAGCTGTGCTCTAAAGAAACTTTAAATACATAACTTTTTGTGTTACTAGAGGATCCACCCTAGGGTCTTGTTTACACCAGCCAGTTGTCACTCTACCCGTAGACCTATATTATATTCTTTAAAAATAATCGGAACTGAATAGAAAGCATTATCCCTGACACAAGGTCTCCAGATGTTTCTACAAAGACAAGTGGTTGACTTGTAGAATTTCACTAAAGGACATGTAAGTCCCCAGTTCAAGACTTATATAGGATACTGTCCACAGCATCAGCTTGGTAACACTACCTATAGACGCTCCGCATCTCTACCTCTCCCATTTGAGCTTCTCCAGAACTATTTGCATTTACAAATATTGATATGCACACAATATAATTACATTATCAATTAAGAGCACAACAATTGTCATTACAGGAATGAAATATTTTCTGGCAGAAACAAAACTGCCAAAAATCAGAATGGAAATTAGTGTAATAATTTTGTTCCTAAGCAAATTCCTCTTTACTATTTCCCTGGAAGGCCCAAAAAAGGCCTTGAACAATTCCAATTTAGTTAAGGCAGAACATTCCAATGTTTAAAAACACATGACTTGTAAAGTGTCCAATTATGTCATTTGAGAATGTATGTGGTATATAAATAAACACTCATGCAAAATACAAACCACACGGGCTTTTTTATTTTAATTATACATATGCATGACAGGCCCAAATCATAGCCCTTTGGATTTAGCAAGATTTAATGCTTCTGGAATCATCTCATTCTGATCTTTGCTCCTGGGCCCAGGTGGCAAAGTTGCTCCTGAAGGGCGGGCCTTCAAGGGTGAGCCTATCAGGATTGCTTCCTGGAGCATCAGCCACCTCGACTACACATCTGCTAGGTTTGTCTGTGCATATAGCTAGGCCGACTTGGCTTTACAAAGATACCAGTTGTTTTGTGTGTCTTGAAACGGTGACCTCTGTGATACAATGAATCCTAAACTCCTTTGGCAGGTGGTATTTAAGGGTTCCCTAATCATCTTCAAACTAATACAACCTGTTTTTCCTAATTATGATGGAAATGTAGAAATAAACTGATTTCAGTGAATGGCCAGTTTTCAAGCTGTAAAGATTATATTAATGTCCACGATATAGGACATGAAGTAGTGGGGTAGGGACAAGCCTATCTCTCTCAAGCAAGGTACCCATTCTGATCTGGAACTCTCAACATGATTTTGTGATAGCCTTCAACACTTAAGATCTTGGCGTTCTCAGATGAAAAGAAAGAACGAGTTTGAGATAAACTATTTTCTAGAACAGTGGTTCTCAACCTTCCTAATGCTGTATTCCCTTAATACAGTTCCTTATGTTTTGGTGACCCCTCCCCACAACTAAAAAATTATTTTTGTTGTTACTTCATAACTGTAATTTTTCAGCTGCTATAAAATCATAATGGAAATATTTGATATGTGGCCCCCATGAAAGAGTCATTTGACTCCTCATTGGGGTTGAGACCCACAGGGTGAAAACTGCTGTTCTAAAACCCTAATCCTAACCTAACAATCATTTAGTAAAACCACGTTGTCGAGTAGGGTTTCTGGATCCCTGGTGTAAGGGTGCTGGAACTCACCTGGCTGGGTCACAGATGAAGACTTGGGCTCAGCACTGTTCATCACTGAAGGAAGTCAAGACAGGAGCTCAAAAAAGACAGGAACCTGGAGGCAGGAGC
>NW_022196911.1:5947297-5951167 GCF_008632895.1 Mastomys coucha | reverse complement strand
ATCTCCTTCATGGCTTCCAAGACCTTCCGTGGTTTCTAATTAATTGAAATAAAGATGTTGTCACCTTTAAAAAAAAACCACGTTGTCTGATGGAATATTTATCTAAATAGTTCATCCAGGTCATATGGTCTTTTTGGCTAGTATGCTCATTGACCCTTTTTCTGCATTGTTAGTATAAAGCAACAACACACAGATGTCCCCCCCCCACACCCCTCAAAAAAACCACCACCAACAAAATAATTTAAGTTTTGAAAGAATCTACTTACCTATCTGTGTATTGTGAACAAACAATTATTGTATCTGTTGTGTATATCACTGATACAGAATGCCAAAAGTTAAGGCTTGAAACTATAAATGGTAAAAATAAGATAAGGCTGTACGTCCATACACGTGGACCACCTTGAGAGTGCCTTTATCTACTTCTTTTTTTCTTGGTGTGAATGTGTATTACACCTGTTCTTCTGTATGTGGGTACTCATGTGCGAGGTTATAGGATGACCTTGGGTGTTGTTCCTCAGGCACCGTCCACCATTAAGGGTTTTCACTGGCTTGCTAGCCAGTGAGTTCCAGGGATCTGCTTACTTAAACCTTCCTAGCAATGAGATTAAACCCTGAGATTGTTTGTATAGGGTTCTGGGGTGTGAACTCAGGTCTTTATGCGTGCAGGACAATCACTTTAACAACTGTGTTACCTCCTAGGTCCTTATGTGTGTGTTTTTTTTTCAAACCTTATATTCTTGCTTTTTAGCTTTCCCAAGCACTGATGCCTTCAAAGGAGCATGAATAGTCAGTGGGTTGAGGTGACAAGAGCTCAGGGTTCCCTTCCCTCACACCTCTAGTCTCGTCTGGCGGCTATTCAACATTTTGCTTTGGGTAAAAAAGTCCTTGGATAATGTGGTGTGAAAACCACTGAGCAATGCAAAAGGTTTGGCTTCCATGCTGTGTGCTTTGAAAGTGCCCACCTTCCCTCCCTTCCTTCCTCGCTAGCCTTACCACTTAAAACATGCCATCTTAGGAGCCATTCCAGCAAAAAAACCAGAGGCCAGACGGATAATTTCTTATTTATGCTCATTTCAAATACCATAAATGGCATGCCAAATTTAAGTTCGTAGAGAACTTAATGCCTTAATAACTATACAAATATTAATATTTGATACACAGGCTCTCCTAGCATAGCCTAACATAACAGTTGGGAAAATTCTGTTTAGACACTTGGAAGAAAAGGGGGAAGTGTTTAGTCCAACAAGCTTGATGGTCTTGTCAGCACCAAACTGATAGCTATTTGGCATCATTTAATCTTTGCCAAAAAGATTTTGTCAAGCAAAGGAACAACCAGAAACTTGGGTTAATCCTTCATATTTCTCTTTTGGTTCAACTCTTCCAACTCTTAGTCTATGAATGATCCCTTGGCCTGCTGGTGAAAACAGATTTCCTTTTCACTGCTACGTCATTAAGGTAAAACAAAACTTAACAGTGACACGGGAGGGGTGGGGCGGGGAAGAGCATCCTTCGAGAACAGCCACTGTATGCAGAAGGGGCCCGCCCTCCCTGGACCGCCCTTTTTAAACAACTGAATAGCTGCAGGTGCTGCAGGGGAACCATCTCTCTCCTTCAGTGAGAGACTGCAGATTGTGCCCCTCCCTGTCTCAACATGATGATCACTTACAAAACTGAAGAAGAGCTCCTTTAAGTTTTCATTCTCTCTTTGCTTTCTTCCCAAAGTCTCTGTTTTTCCCTTTTGACCTTGAGACACCCATTCCATGGGAAGGCTTGTAGAGCAGGATATCATTGTGGCTGTGGACTTTCCAGGGGGTTGGAATACAGTCACCTTAAGATACTTTGCTTCTGTCCTTAAACATTCTGCCTGCCCCTTCCCTGAACTCCCTAAGGTCTTTCCCTGGAGTTCTCCTTGGGAAAACATCTGAATCCCTCCTCCCTTCACTAAATAGCACCTGTCTAGGATTCAAAAATATGGTAGTACTACCATAACACCAGGACATGTGTGTGTAGGTAGATAGGTTTTATGGGAATGCAAATTTCTAGTGCTGCACTTAACATTTTTTTAATTCCTTTTTACTTATGCATGTGTATGTGATACTTGATACTGTGATACTGGGGATCAAACCCAGCTCCTCTGCAGTAAGTACCATTATCCTGCCTCCCAATGACACACATCTTAAAATGAATTTTGGAAACATGTATATTACTGTGAACCCAGGACAGCCTCAGCACACAATGGGATGCTTCTATTAAACAGAAGGGAGACGCCAGGGAGAATTAATTGCTTTCTTTAGGATCAACCTAAATCAATCTAAATTGTTCAGATCGTTTGACTGCGTTACATGGCTTTTACAGTGAAGACACTGCAGAGTTTCAGCCAGCAGCCTTCTAAATGATGGCAGTGTGCCACGGGGCTTCGGGACGGGCACTTCAGATCTGCTGCTTGGAGTCTGCACTCTTCTACCTCTCTCTCTCTCTCTCTCTCTCTCTCTCTCTCTCTCTCTCTCTCTCTCCCCCCCTCTGTGTGTGTGTGTGTCTCCCTCAGAATACTGAACCCAGAATGCCTGATGGCTTAGAGACTTGCAAAAAAACAAACAAACGAAAAACCAGACAGATGATGACCCGATCTCAGCTGGTGTCAAACTTGCAGGATTGCTCAAGGAAGAATGACCCGGGCTGGAGCCTTACAGGAGAACATTCTACAGACAACTCCCAGATTCCTCCACCCAGGTTTCTCATTCCACCTGGTTTCTCAAGAGCAGATCTTTTGGCCAACCTTAAGCTCAGTGGATCGGTAGGGCAGGCAGGAGGCTCAGTTCCAATTACCTTTGCCCTAATTTATTGAGGCCTTTAAAAGTAAATAAATAAAACTTTGAACCCAAAAGCATCGAAAGCTTTATGAGTGAGATATGCTACTTGCCTTCAGGGGTATCAAAGATCGCTGGAATTAAAGTAACCAGAAAGAAAGAAAGGAAGGAAGAAAGAAAGAAAGAAACTGGAGGGCAGAAGGAAGGAAGGAAGAAGGAAGGAAAGAAAGAAAGAAAGAAAGAAAGAAAGAAAGAAAGAAAGAAAGAAAGAAAGAAGGAGAGAGAGGCCCTGTAGTTACAGAACTAGAAAGCGTGTCCAGACTGGAAGCAACTGGTTCTTGTAGCTTATTAACTTAGGCGGGGGCAGGCCAAGCGCGGAAGTCCCTGGCTCTGCCCTTGTCTTTTTCTAAAGGAGGATTCCCCCTGCTTCTGGGCCTTTAATCCTCCTCTGTTCCTTCTGAATCTAGAAACAACCCTTTTTAAGGAAGACCAGGGAGAGAAAAGGGGAAGATGGAAAATGACTCTTGAGAACTCGTAAGAGAGAGAAAAAGGGGTCAAGGGTGACGTCAACTATTACAGGCTCACTCTGGAATCTGGGGGTCTGAACAGCAAACCAGGCAACTTGTGTGGTGACCTGTGTGAGCGGAACAGCGTGGCCTTCACAAAGCCCTTTCTTTTATCTCTTTATGGAGATGGACTAGCACCCCTTTATTCGGCTGTGAGCATGGGGGAGCTCCGCTGCCACGAGGTGCCTCGCTTGGCTTGTAGGTCTGGACCTGAGCTTCCTGTGATTAAACCGGAAAGCAGTTCAGTGATCTTCGCTGTACGATGCAGCTCTTTCAGTGGCAGGGAAAAGTAGGCCCTTAGGAAGGAGCTGCCTGGCCCTGACAGCCCAGGGATGGAGGCTTCCACTCATTTCCAGAGGCCTAGCTGCTTTTCCTCCTCCAGAGTGATGGCCTGGCTCATGCATTCATGCAAGACGCAGCTAGTAAGCACTTTTCATGGGAGTGTGTGTGTGTGAGAGAGTCAGAGACCGTCTAAACACATAGAGAAGGGGGGGGGG
>NW_022196911.1:5907004-5947108 GCF_008632895.1 Mastomys coucha | reverse complement strand
AGAGAGAGAGAGAGAGAGAGAGAGAGAGAGAGAATCACCTTTGCATGCAGACCTGCAGTGACCATGTAAGGAGGAAGGGTGGTGCAGATGCCCCTGTTTCTGCGCCTGTGCGCTCGGGCCCGGGCCCTCTTCTGCCAAATCCCTGGGGGGAGCTGACACATGAACTAGTTTCGCTTGTCCCTTGCACCTCCTCCAGCAGGAGCAGCAGGCTAGGCGGGGAGAGGTGAGTTGCTGTAAGGCTTTCCTGCCAGAGCCCGCCCCTCGCAGGTCTGGCGGCTTCTCTGCAAAGGAAACATTCAAAACTCCAGAACGTGGCATGGGTCTTCCCTAGGGTGTGTGCCTGTCAACAAGTCCCCAGTTTTGGAAGAGCTAAGAGGAACGTGTTAGTTGCAGGAAGCCCACGGAGGACTTTCCTGGAGTAGACTGTTTACCAGGAGGCGCGTGCTTGTTTCCAGGTCCTCGTTAGTCTTGGTTACTGTGTTCGCCTTCTTGGCCGATCTTTTTAGATGCATGCAATCCAGTGTTTCTACACACTGGAATCATTGCTAGCTGCGGTGAGGAGGTAGAAAAGTCCCAGATTTTAAAGATACAGCTTTTAACCCAAGGATTGTGGCAGGTGGGTGGCAAGATAACTATCCAGGCCTCCAGACAGAATGGAGACCTTGTAACACCTGCATGAGGTCCTGTCTGGGCAGGGATCCTCATCCTGGAGTGTTGCCCTTTGGGGACAGATGGCCTCTTTTCTTTCTTTCTTTCTTTTTCTTTTTTTGGTCCTGGAAGAGAAAACCCTGTTACACAGAGGATGGAGTGATTTATGCAGACAGTTTAAAGGGTGTTTCACAGCTCTGTGGAATGTAAGAGGCAGCATGATTTGAAGGTACAGTATACTTAAGGGCAAGTGTGGAATGCACCAAATGTTTTCCTTTCCTACTTTTAAGCAAGTTTCAATCCATGTCACTGACGAAACCGGTTAACCATGTGCAAATGTGTAACTGCCTGAGCCAATCTGCCTCACCAAGGCTTCATGCAAGTGCTGACTTCTCTCAGCACTGGGGATCTGGTGTCGGAATAAACTGGTCACTACTGCCTTCTACAGAGTAAATGTCTTCCTTTATCTCTCACATTTAAAGAGAATGTATTTTGGAGGGAGGGGAGAACGTGCCTTAATTTTCCTTCCACTGGAAATGATTATAATAAAATATTTGCATTGGAAGTAATTTCTTTCTCTCTCTCTCTCTCTCTCTCTCTCTCTCTCTCTCTCTTTCTTTCTTTCTTTCTTTCTTTCTTTCTGAGACAGGGTTTCTCTGTATAGCCCTGGCTGTCCTGGAACTCACTCTGTAGACCAGGCTGGCTCCAAACTTAGAGATCACTCAGAAATCTGCCTGCCTCTGCCTCCCAAGTGCTGGGATTAAAGGCGTGCGCTACCACTGCCCGGCTCGGAAATAATTTCTATTTTATAGAAATTAAGCTTTCTCTTTTGGAAAAATCATGGTTTTGGGGCAAAGTAAAACTGCAAATATCTATATTATTTCAGGGACCAGAGCTTAGTGGTTAGGAGCACTTACTGCTTTTCCAGAGGACCAAATGCAGTGCCTAGCCTCTAGCATCTACTTGTTGGCTCACAGCTACTTGTAACTCTAGCTTCAGGGAATTCAGCACCCACAGGAGCCTACACAGCTCTGCACATGGTACACATGAGTTCATGTAGGTTCATGAATGCAAAACCAAAAATAAATCTAAATCTAAAAGTATCCCAAAAGTTCATGCTTCGATGAATTGCTTATCTAGAGGCACTTGACTTAAAACTTTGATTTCATTATAAACACTCCTTTTTTACTATGAAATGTTTCACATATACAAAACCTCCAGAGAATTATGTAATAAACCTCTGTGCTGTATCCAAGATAAAGCATTACAGTTGTAACTAATTTAGTTGTAACTAAAGCTCTCATCCGTGTGCCCCTTTCATTTTTCTCTTCCTTCTCCCTTCCTTCTTCCTTCCTTCTTTCTTCCTTTCTTTCTTCCTTTCTTTTTCTGCTTTGTTTGTTTGGTTTTTTTTTGTTTTTTGTTTTGTCTTTTGAGACAGAATTTCTCTGTGTAGGCCTGGCTGTCCTGAAAAAAATCACTCTGTAGACCAGACTGGCCCCAAACTTAGAGATCACTTGCCTCTGCCTTTCAAGTGCTGGGACTAAAGGCATGGTACCATCACTACCTGACAAGCCACCCTTTCTAAATCCAGTCCCTTTCCTCACCTTTCAGAGATAACTGTTACCCTGCATTCAGAGTTTATCATTCCTGTGCATTGAAAAAAAAAATCATGGGGCTAAAGAGATGGCTCAGTGGTTAAGAGTACTTCCTACTGTTTCAGAGCTCATAGGAGATGTTATGCCCTACTCTGGCTTCAGATGGTACTATACTCTCATGAGCACATATCTACATTCCAAGATATACAATTACATGTAAAATGTCTTTCTTTTTTTAAAAAAATCACTGCTTATACATAAACACACAAAACACCTATCATGTGGTGCTGATTTGAATGCTTCCAACCTTTCTATAAAAGCTATCATATTGCAGTTGTATTTCATTAATTGCAGATACCGCCGTCCATATATAGGTTTATATATCCCTATATATCCCTATATGATATATACCCATATACATCACATATAGCCACATAAGTATATCTATATATAGCTTCAGTATTGGTTACAGGACCTCTGCTTCTCCTGAGGCAGTCTCTATCAGCAAATCTGCTGTCTAGACATCCCAGTTTCTCTTGATGGATGTCGTTTGCTTTGACTTTTTCTCCAGCATAAACAAGGTTGGTGTGAATCCCTTATCATGTCTCATTGTGCTCAGGACTGGAAAGATTTTGGAATTTTAAGCCTAGATCTGCTACTTAAAAACATTTTGATGCCAGGTATGGTGGTGCATGCCTTTAGTCCTAGCACTTGGGAGACAGAGACAGGAGAATTTCTGAGTTGGGGCTGGCTACACAGAGAAACCCTGCCTTGGAAAACCAAACCAAACCAAACGACAACAACAAAACCCAAACCCAAAACAAAAATAAAAAACATTTTTGTTACATTTTTATTTTGTGTGCGTGTGTGTGTGTGTGTGTGTGTGTGTGTGTGTGTGTGTGCATTCTTCAGTGGAGTTCAGAGGACAACTTTCAGAAGTCAGTTCTTTCTAATACCATGTGGGACTTGGGGAGAGGGGGGAGGAGTAAGCTCAGGTCATGTGACCTGGAGGCACATGATTTCACCTGCTGAGTCATCTCACCAGCCCCAGATCCTCAATTTTAAATTTAATATTATATTGTGAACATTTTACCATACACCAAATATTCATTTTAGGACACTGTGTTGATGGTTGCAGATTCGATCACAGCCAGGCCATTTCTTTGGTTTATTCAACCTGTTAAGCACATAGACGGTGATTTCCACCACTCTCACCGAGAAATGCTGGGCAGAAGGACAATCCGGTTCTAAATAAGTAAAAGCACTTTTGATCATCTTCATGGTAATTTTAGTGGCTGAATCAGTTCTTTCATTGCTGGAATAGCTAATATCCTTCAGGATACAATAAAAACCTTTACATTATTTTGTGTGTGGGTATGCACATACATACAGGTGCATGTATGTGCTGGTGCACATTCATGTGTGGCAGTGCATGTGGAGCAGTGTCAGCTGATAATTCTCAGATGTCATCCTTCTTATTATTTTGAGACAGGGCTTTCTCATTGGCTTAGAATTTGCCAAGTAGGTTAAGCTGGCTGGCTCACTTATTCCTGCCTCCCCAATATTGAGATTACAAGCACATTACTGCCCTGTATGTAGAGTCAGTGATTGAACTTGGATACCTGTTTACAGAATGAGATGTGTCCCCAGCTGTAAGTCCTTGCTTGGCTCTCAGGGACTTGGATCTGACTGGGATGGTAAATGAAAGGAGGAAAAGACAAGCACACACAGACACGAGGATGTGGAGAGAGTCTCTTATGTACTGTGTGGAAGCATCCCCTGTCAATCAACATCTGATGGCCTATTGGAAGAGGCACGAAATAGAAGGTGTGGCATCCAGTCAAGAGAGATAGGAATTCTGGGAAAGAGTAATAGCAGAGGATTCCACCCTGGGTTTGGAAGGGACAGGAAAATGGGAGGAGAGGAAAATAGGTAGAAGACAGAGTCTAGAATAAACAGATTATATGTTATGAGCTAGTCCATAAGTGAGCCAACTCTTATGGCCTGGGCATTTGTTCATAAATAATTAAGTCTCAGAGTTGTTTTTCAGGAACAAAGAGCCTAGGTAGAAAAGTCCATGGCTACACTTGGAGGCACAGAAAAGCTGGGGCTGTGTGGTCTGGGATCTTGAATGGGAAAACTGTGGCATCTTAGAAGCTCAGCATGCTTATTATAGAGAGTTTGACAGAGAAACAAGGTTAATGTATATAGCTGAACGAGGAGGTGGGGTTTTTTTGGGGTAGGGGAGGGTTTGCCATTTCTCCATGAGTCTAACATCACTGTGCCTGTGTCATTCAGAGCCTCACACACTTAGGGCTTTCTTCTCGCCCCACACTCAGATCCCTTAACGCAATGCTCAATGGTCTCCCTGCCAATGCATGGGATAACTGCATCGTTTTTCCTGACTTGGGTGGCCGGGTGTTGCCAACCCATTGTTGTACACAGCTCTGTTCTTTCAGCTGTCACCATCAACTGCTTGGCTATAGCCCCAACAAGTTACTTCCCCTCTGGCATCTGTTTACTCCTCAGCAAAATGGAGCTGACAGAGCTAAGCTGTTCATCGCAAGCCCATAACAAAGGATTCAACCATTTCACTTGAGTTGCCTTATTTAATGACCTCGTTTCTCCAGTGTTGATCACTGTTGCTTCCACTGTAGCAATGGTTAGACTGAGGGAGGGATGGCTGAAATAAATCCCTCAGGTCGTAATCAATGATTGACAGATCCATGATTCAATTGAGTGGACTTTTCCCAGAGCCTGCTCACTTCCTTTAAAATCATTCTCTCTCTCCATCTCTCTCTCTGTCTCTCTGTCTCTCTCTCTGTCTCTCTCACTCTGGCTCTTATCAGCTCAATTTAAACCTGTGAACATTGTGACATTTCAGTTCTAAATACTTCAGAATTATCACACTTTAAGTAATTTAAGATCACCTAACACACACACTGTGTGTGTGTGTCTGTGTGTGTGTGCATTTCCTAAAAACAGACACATTGGATGTCAGCATGCACACTACTTTACTAGGTAATGCAAGTTGTTTCCTAACAGGCTTTCCTTTCTCACCCAGCCCCGATCTGTGTGAGAATTCCTTGGTTTTATATCCTCATCCACACTGCCTACTGTTAGAAGACAGAGTTACTGATCTGATGAGGTTTGAAATGGCTTGCATTTGTCTGATGTTTATGAGCTTGAACTTCCGAAATGATTCTTTCCTACCCTTATGAAAAATTCCTGTTCACTTCTGGTCTTCATTTTTTTTAAAAAAATAAAATGGGTTGTTTGTTTGGCAGACCTTTCTTTTCAAGCTGGAAAGTGGTACGGCAGATTCTCACTGCATCCTTCCGCAGTGACTCTGTTTTCCTAGCAAATGGCCTGTGGAGAATGAAGCAGAAAGCAGGAATGCCCTCCTCAAAAGGGATTATGTGGAAATTTGGATTCCAAGGGTGGAGAGTGAAGCATGTGGCTTTGTGCTGAGCTGTGTAATACATCAGGGCTCAGAAGATTGCGTGAGGTAGGTAACAGAGGCAGCAGCAGGCTATATTTAGGGAAGACAGACGACTGGAATTCTGTGTCCTGTTGTCCACCTGTCCTGTTTCCAGGTGTTGACATCTAAATTATGAGCCCAGTCATAGGCACCCTCCATGTGCTTCCTCCGCCTTCCTTTTGGTCCTGTAGACACTGGGCTTTGGTCATCAGTGCTGTGACTCACTTCATTTCCACATAAGTACAGAAAATCAAGAAGAGCATCATTTAAAAACCCACCCAAGGCCTGAAAAGAGCCCATTACAAGATGTTGAAACTGAAATAAAGGGACATCAGAGTTGGGAGGTGTCTGGATGTGTTGTTATTTTCCTGTGACTCAAAGAGATCTGTTTGTAGCTGTGCACTTTTGGTTGCTAGTGTGGAATTCAGCCTGGGCTGTTAATCTAGATTTTTTTTTCAGATAGCACACAAGATGGACTGCATTGGCTTATTCGTCCTGCAGTGTGAGAACACTTGAAAAGAGGATAAAAGTATGATTAATCACCCTTTTCTCTCCCTTGGCATATCCATGTTTAAGATTTGAACTCCGAAGTACAAGCCACTTTTTGGTGACTTAAAGCTGTTTCTGGTGCTTGCCTGTGTCACTGTAGAAAGTAGGATTTTGTTTGTTTGTTTTCAAGACAGGGATTTACTATGCCCAAACATTCTGTATAGACCAGGGTGGACTCAAACTCATGGAGATCCACTTATCTCTCCCTCCTTAGTGCTGGGATTAAAGGCATATGCCACCAGGCCTGGTCTTAAAACTGTTCTTACAAACAGGGGGAAATGTGCCATTGATAGCCGGGTGCCTCAGCCCCCAGTCTCCGAGCTGAGTGTGTTTGGAAGATTTCAGACAGGATTTAGAGACACAACTCCTCGTGTTTCATTGCTGAGGGAGGTTGTCTTTACAATGACTGTTTCTGCTATCCTCAGTGAGATGAGAGTTTAGGCTCCCCATCTCCACAGGGTTGCAGGAGTGTGTGCACTTTGCAGAATGTAAACACATGGGGTGGGGGCAGGGTATGAGACTTCAGAATCATCCTCTGGGAGAGGTAGGAGACATGAGGAAGACCCTGGAGTCAGTAAAAGTTTCCTTCGGATTGGTGGTCCGAGGTGTCATATCTGATCATTTTAGTGACCAGGTGATCATCAATATTTTTATTGATTCTTTGAGAATTTCATACAGTGTGTTTTGATGGTAATCATCCACAGCTCCTCCAAGATCCACCTTAGCTGTCCTTACCTCCTGACTCACTCAACTTCTAGTCTTCTTCCTCCTCCCCCTCCTCCTCTTCCTTCTCCTTTCCCCTCTTCTTCCCCCTTTTTCTCCTCCCCTTTTTCCTCCCCCTCCTCCTCCCTTCCTCCCCCTCCTCCTCTTCTCTCTCTTCTTCCTCCTCTCAGTTATAAAACCCATGGAGTCCTGTTTGTGTCGTCACTAGTTTTGGGACTGGCACCAGCCCTGGAGTTTTTGGTCAACCTACCAGGGCTTGCAGACAGATGATAATTTTCGCTATCGCTTTGAGAAAAGACGAAAGAACAGGACCATCTTTCTGCTGCCATAATCCTAACAATAACATCTAGGAGCAAAATTTCTTTCTGACCCGGTCTCTGTGGCGCCCCCTGAATTGTATTCTATCTTCTCTCCATGTTGCTAGGGTAGGGTTCAACAGGGGAGACTTACCCTCACTGTGGACTTGATTGGATTTAGAGTCACCTGAGCGATTGATGGCAGCAAGATGCTAGGTGTGTCTGTGAAGCCATCAACAGGGGCGGTTAACGGAGCAGGAACAGGGGGATGGCCTACCCCAAAGGTGGAGAGCACCACTGTGTGGGCTGGAGGCCTAGGTACCATGAAAGGAGGAGAGAGAGCCACAAAGTGCATTCTCCTACACCTCTGTCCCTATTCCTGGCTGTGTATGAACTGATCTGTCCCAGGGTGCCTTCCCTGACTTACATGTTGGATAGACCCCTCAGAAGCATTGAGCAAAGGAAACCTTTCCTTGAGCTGTGTGCTCTCTGCAGTTTTGGTCACACTGATAGAAAAGGAGACACCAACAGCCGTGGTCTGAAAAATTGTGGGGAGAAAAGATACACCAAACTGTATCATTGAGATGTGCTCCACTCTTGAGGTCTAACCCTTGTCCTGCATGAGATTGACTGGGACATGTGTCCGTTTGAGTACATAGGGCTCCGTAGACTCAGGTGTTTGAACACTTAGTCTTCATAAGGAGTGGCACTGTTAGGAGGTGTGACTTTGTTGGAGGATGTGTGTCACTGTGGGGGCAGGCTTTGAGGTCTCAGAAACTCAAACGAGTTCCCTTTCAGCTGACTGCTGATCTGGATGTGGAACTCTCAGCTCCTTCTCTAGTACCATGTCTGCCTGCAAGCAGACTCTCTGCCATGAGGAGAATGGACTAAAGCCCTGAATTGTAAGCTAGTCCCAACTAAATGTGTTCCTTTATAAGAGTTGCCGTGGCCATAGTGTCTGTTCACAACAATAAACTCCTAAGAGAGGAGATAATAGAAAAGGCCAGTGAGTGGTCTACACACAATTCTCCATCTTTCCCTGGTTCTTCTCCATTTTGTCTTCAGAATTTGGTAAACATTGGCAAGAGGAGGGGAGGGACTGGAAGTACCTGGGGGGCTGGGGGGGGGGAGTCCGGTAGAGGGTGCTCTCACTTATTTCGTACCATTGGTAATTTTTCTACCCAAGTATTTTTCAGAGTAGCAACTTAGGAACCACCCCCTCTAGAGCCGGGCAGTGGTGGTGCACGCCTTTAATCCCAGCACTTGGGAAGCAGAGACAGGCGGATTTCTGAGTTTGAGGCCAGTCTGGTCTACAGAATGAGTTCCAGGACAGCCAGGGCTATACAGAGGAAACTCTGCCTAGGGTGGGGAAAAAAGAACCACCCTCTAACTTACTATTTTTGTGCGTTAAGAAAGAGGTCTTACAAAAATATGTTAAATTTGTCTATTTGTAAATTTTAAGAAGACATGGCTCTTCTAGAATGCGTACATTCAACTCCATTGAGCATTAACTCATCTTTCAATGAGAGAACTGCTTCTGATCTGTTATCAGTCTTTCCTTTGGCAAATGAAATCCATTTTCTGTTCCAGGAATGTCTGGGCATAGAAGGCTGTAGCAGCTAAAGACAAACCTGTTTTCAAAGCATCCTCCACAGATCTTCCGACATCCGGATTTGTGCTTTTAAAAGATCGTTTATTTTGATTTTATGTATGTGAGTGTTTGCCTGTCTGTACATATGTGCACCAAATGTGTGCCTGGTACCCTCAGAGGTCAGAAGAGGATGTCAGATCCCTGGAACTGGAGTTATAGATGTTTATAAGCCTCCACGTGAGTGCAGGGAACCGAACCCAGGTCCTCCATCAGATCAACCAATGTCCTTAAGTGTGCAGTGACCTCCTAGCCCTGCGTATGTGTGCTTTAACTGTCTTTGTAGTTTGTTGTGGAAACAGTCATCTTGTATAGCTGGAGAGCATAGAATTACACTTGGAGTGAGTGGCTCATCTTTCAGCTACCTTTCTTTTTTCTCTTCTTTTCTTTCTTTTTTTCTCTTCTCTTCTCTTTTCTTCTCTTCTCTTCTCCTTTCCTCTCTCCTCTCCTCTCCTCTCCTCATCTTGTCTTTTCTTTTCTTTCCATCTGACATCATAGATAAAACAACGCAAAGGACCTTGGCAGCCCTTTTGTACTGATTTCAATCCATTCTTTTCAAAGTGGTGACCACCATTCCCATACATGTCTTTACACTTTCTTTACTTGTCTGTCCTCTAACAATAAGTTATTCATGATTTGAAAATAAAATCTCTCTCTCTCTCTCTCTCTCTCTCTCTCTCTCTCTCTCACACACACACACACACACACACACACACACACACACACACACACCATGTACGTGTAACTCAACGTTGTGACCTTACACTACTGATTTAAATTTACTTAGAATTTATTTAGACTTTTGTATATTTCCCATAACCCAGTGCTCTGATTGTCAATATTTCAAGCTGTTTATTTGTTCATGCTGTTGTGGGGTGAATCTTAGAGCTCATATGTGCTACCAAGCACTGCCATGAGCTAAAAAAACTAGTCCATACTTTTTACATTTTTATGTTAATTTTTTAAATTGTGTGTGTATATATAAGTGTGTGTATGTATATGTGTGTGTATTGTATATGTATGTATATATATATATGTCTATATTACATATGTGTGTATGTGCATGTATATATGTATGTGTGTGTATGTGTATGTGTGTATGCAGGTGCGTGTGTGTGCGTGTGTGTGTGTGTACTGGTGTGTTGAATCCATGCGGCTGGAGTTACAGGCTGTTGTGAGATACCCCATGTGCATGCTGAATGTGGCTGCTGGGAACCAAACAATGGTCCTCTGGGAGAGCAGTTGAAGCTCTTTAACAGCTCAGCTATCTCTCTCTAGATCTCATCTGTGTTCTTTATTCTTTAATTTTTCTTCTTTTTTTCCTTTTTTGATTTGGATATTATACACTACAATTCTATGCATTTAATATTTATCCTGAAAACTCTTTGTTTTTAATTTTTAAAATTATTTTTTAATTTCTATCTGGAGGATTATCCTGGTCTCACTCATGTTTAGCACATGCTCTAACGGAACACCAGTGTCCTTTCTAATCCTTGGCCTTAAAGGTCTCCCAGAGAACCACTGCTCACGGTTTCCAGAGAAACTCTGAGATGCTTAGCTGGAGACATAAGACTTAAGACACGTAGAACAGAAGCAGGAGGCACAGTGGCTCCGTTTTCCCAGCCTCCAATCCAGTGGTTCTCAACCCTACTAATGCTGTGACCCTTTAGCATAGTTCCTTATGTTGTGCTGACCCCCAACCATAAAATTATTTCCTTGCTACTTTGCTACTGTTAATGAATTGTAGTGTAAATATCTGATATGTAGGGTATCTGATGTGTGATCCCCCTGTGGGGGTCACGACCTACAGGCTGAGGACTGATGCTCTAATCAGTCCCTTGGTGTCTTACTTCACTGTCCAGGTAAGCTCTCCTTGTGTACAAATCCCTGAGTAGAAGAGCCACCATCTCCATCGAAGCCTCGCCATGCACCCCTCACTTGTGGGTCCCCCGGCTTCTCTGTCAAAAGGACTCTGTTTTCTCGTCTTTCATACATTTTCAGATTTTCTAATTGGCTGTTGGCCCCTTCATGTTTATACATGTTTATGGAACCATTGGTGTTTGTGTCTCATTATTCTGAGGGGAGTTGGGACTTTGCGAATGCTCAGCTGAAGCTCGTTGCCTTGAACCAGAAGCTTCTGTGTCAGTGGCAACCTATCCTGTTTGCTCATTGTTATGGAAAGACGAAAGAGACAAGAGATTCAGGCACAACAGATGTGGGGTCACACACATCTGAGATCCCAGAGTTCACGTTGTGAGATGGGAGGGAGAGACAGGAGAATCCCCAAAACCTTGAATGATGGCCAGCTAGCCTGGCTAGCCTGGTGTACAATAGAGAACCCCTGTCATAAACAAGGTAGATGCTGAGGGCCAACCCTTGAGCTTGTCCTCTAACTGCACACTGTCACGCACACCAATATGCCTACCACACACATAAGAAAAGAGAGTTAAGCACAACCCCCAGTCCCAGAGGCGTGCTGTAATGGGCTTGCTCCAACTTGCTGGAACTGACTGTTAGCATTTCAGGAATTTTGAGTTGGTTGATTTCACTCTGATATCTTGAAGTTGGCCATGGTTAAGAGCATTCACGCCATTCAAGTCAATGTACACTGACAATCAGCTCCATTTGCCCCTCGAGAGATGGTTGCTGAACATTTATCAGTACTCCACTAACGTTCACTCTCTGTCACTGGGTGTGTGTAGGTGTAGTATGTGTGTATGCAGGTGTGTGTGTGTGTGTATGTGTGTGTGTGTGCAGCTGTATATGTATGTTTATTTGTAGGTCAGGTCAATGTCAGCTGTTGTCCTTCGTAACTGACCACCTTAGTTTTAGAGATAAAGTCTCCCACTGAATTTGGAGCTCACTAGTTGTGTTGGCTTGGCTGGCCAGTAAGTCTCAGGGATCATCTTGATTGGGCTTTCCCAGTGCTGGGCTTATAGACACAAGCTGCTATGGGTTTATAGACACAAGCTGCCATGACCCTCACACTCTTACCATTTAAAAAAATTTGGGGCTGGGTTTGAACTCAGGATCCTCCTTCTTGCAAAGAAAGCTCCCCCCCCACACACATCCCCATATTACTGAGCCATCTCCAAACCCTTTAGTTTTTAGTGTCCATTCTAGAGTGCCTTACGGCATGTATAGAGACATTAGCTGGAGAAAAAGTAAGAGAAGTGAGAAGTTGTCAAGTACAAACATAACTGAGCCGGCTTTCAGGTTTTGATACGTTTCAATGGCAGAAACCTGGTGGACTGGAACAGCTAAGGTTTGGCAAAATGGCACCAGTGCCAATATAGCTTTTCTGCATTAAGCAAGGCAAAACGTGGGAGGTGCTCTGAAGCCAGAGTTTGAATTCAGGCTCCTTTACTTTATACTGTGTGGCCTGGGAGAATGATTCAGTTTCTAGTAGGCACAATGACATTCAGGAATGACTCACCTCCATATACACAGACGCAGTATTAAGTGTTTTCTGTAAACTAATCTCATCCCCCTCAGAATGTCTCTCACCACAGAGAAGAACTTGCTTATGAAAAGCAAGCAAAGCAAAACTACCAGTCATTAATCAGGGTCTCTGTATGGAGCCCAGGCTGGCCTCCAGCTCTTGCTCTCAGTATGTAGCCCATGCTGGCCTCTGGCTCGTGCTCTGAAGAGATGCCTATAGAGGAGTCCTGCAGCTCACTGGCCAGTTGTCCTAGCTAAATTGGTGAGCTCATGATTCAGGAGTAAACCCTGTCTCAAAAAAAATCAGCCAGAGGGGTTGAGCAATGGCTCAGTGATGGCATCAGATACTGTTCTATCACTGTGATAAGACATCATGAGCATGGCAACTTATAAAATAAAGAGTTTCATTGGGATTCTAGTCCCAGTGGGTAAGAGAGAGGGTCTGGAGGTGGGTGGTTGGCACAGCGGCTAGAAGGTCACATCTTGACCCACAAGCAGGAGATAGAGGGTTTACTGGAAATTGCACTGTCTTTTAAAACCTTCAAACCTATCCTCAATGACACACCTCCTCCAACAAGGCCACACCTCCTATTCTTTCCAAACTGTTCCACCAACTGGGACCAGTTATTCAAATATATGACCTGTGGGGCCATTCTTACTCAAACCACTTCAGTGGTTAACAACACTTACTGTTTTTTTCCAGAGGACTTGGGCTAAGTTTCCAGAACCCACATCAAGTGACCCTCTGACTTGCAAGGATGCCTGCATGTACCCGGTATACATAAACTCTCTCTCTCTCTCTCTCTCTCTCTCTCTCTCTCTCTCTCTCTCTCTCTCTCTGTCTCTTTCTCTCTCTCTCTCACCCCACATACACACACTATAATCGAATAAAAATAAATTGTAAAAAAATAAGGTAAAAAAATGATCAAGGAAAACATTGAACATGAACCTCTGTCCTCCATATATATGTGCCTATATATGCATGTATAAGTATATATATGCACACATGTGTATCTGCATCTCTACGCACACAGATACTCCACACATGACATGTACAGAAAATGCCTAGGGGACTAGAAAGGCATAACTCTGAGGACATTTCTTAAAAGGCTTGACTGAGAGCTCTGGGCAGCACCACTGAGTGGCCTAGAGGCCCAAATGAATAACAAGTACGGGATAGAGCAAAGAACACATATTCCCATCTCTGCCTCTGATTCCTGGACACTGTGATTCGAGCTGAGCTGTCATCCCTTACATGTGGAGGGTACCTTCCTCACTATGACAGACTTAACCTCTCTGAAACAGTGAACAAAATAAATATCTTCCCTTAAGTTTTGTGGGTTTTTTTTCCAGACATTTTGTAAAAGGGATGAAAGCTAATGAGTTTTCAACTTCATGACTCTGTGCTCATGATTATCTGTTCCTCAGATTCTTAAGCTGTGGGTTGTGATCCTGTACTACTAAGTTTTATGTCAACTTGACACAGGCTAGAGTCATCTGAGGGGAGGGAACCATAGCTGGGAGGATGCCTCGGTAAGATGGGGCTTTAAGGCATTTTCTTAATTAGTGTTTGATGGGGGAGGGTCAGGCCCATTGTGGATGGTGCCATCCCTGGGCAGGTGGTTCTAAGGTCTATGGGAAAGCAAGCTGAGCAAGCGGTGGGGGAGCAAACCAGTAAGCAGCACCCATCCATGGCCTCTGCATCGGTTCCTGGCTCCAGGTTGCTGCACTGTTTGAGTTCCTGTCCTGACTTCCTCTGATGATGAACAGCCATGTGAAAGCCAAACAACTCCCCCACATCCCAAGTTGCTTTGGTCATGATGTCTCATCGCAGTAAGAGAAACTAGTACAGGTCCTGTACGGGGGTCATGTCACTGAACTGAATGGGAGGTTGTGAAAACCAGTAAACGGTTTTCAAATGGGAATGCAAGATGGAATTCTTAGTGGATTCAAGATGCTCCTGTCAGCGTTTGCCAGGGTTGCTCAGGACTTCCCTATGACCTTGCCCTTGACGCAGACTGTGTGCTTTGTCCCTCTTGTGGCATGGCATGTGCAGCATCACCAAGTTCTGCCTGCACAATGCCTCTGCAAAGACCTGAGATTGCTCCCTGTCACACACTGTGCCGCTTGCTTTATGCTGACTTTCTGAAGGTTTAATTACAGAACCCAGACTTGCCATTCCTGGTTGTCATCCCTTAGCAGGTAGGTATAAAAATCCTGTATCTTTAGGTCGTATGTTTCATTTTTAAAATTTCTGTTTGAGTTGGTGAGTTTCATTTAAAAAATAAATAAATTTAGCTCTGGGATTAAGACAAAATTGCCAACAACCTCTGAAGTTGTCTTAAACATACTTCTGCAATTTTATATTATGTATTTATGAAATCAAAATGCCAACCAAATCTGAAAAACACAAAAGATGCTCTCTTTCTCAGCATCAAATATTCATCCAAGATTTAATTCTTTATGTAAAAGCAAACAAGTACATCTGTCTCATCAGTATGCAAGTTTGCTTTTATTGTTAATAGTGGTAAAATTATATGTACATAAAAGAGTTGTTTTAAAATAAGTTTTTTTTTCTTTTTCTTTTTCTTTAATTTTCCCTTCTCAGTGAGATTCAAGAATCTTCCCTTGAGCCGGCTTGTTACTTAGCTTCTTTGGGTCTGTGGATTGTAGCGTGGTTATGGTCAGTTACCAGTAGGTTTGATTTGAAGTCCTATTTATACAGCTATGTTTGTTTGTGCACACGTCTAAGCCTGAGGTTGGCATCCAGAGTTGTCCTTGGTTGCTCTCCATCTTAGTCACTGAGTCAGAGTCTCTCCGTTGAAGTCAGAGCTCACCAATGCATTTAGACTAGCCAGCTTGCCACAGGGATCCCTAAAGCTCACCTTAGCACTGGATTGGAGGCAGGCCACCACACCAGTCGGCATTTCCATGGGTTCTGGGGATCTAAGTCTGGTTTCCATGTTTCATAGCAGGTGCTTTAAGCACCAAGCCAAGCCACACTCTCAATACCCCCAGTCTTGTTACTTTTCTTTGAAATCACAAATTTAATCATAATTCCAGGCTATTAGGTTATAAATAAATGTCCTCTAAAGATCCATATATTGAATACTTGGCTCTACTTAGCCCATGTCACTACTGGGAAATGGAGGAACCTTTAGAAGGTGGGATTTGTGGAAGGAGGTGAGGAAGGAGCATGTATTAGTCAGGGTTTCTATTCCTGCACAAACAGCATGACCAAGAAGCAAGTTGGGGAGGAAAGGGTTTATTCAGCTTACTTCCACATTGCTGTTGATCACCAGAGGAAGTCAGGACTGGAACTCAAGCAGGTCAGGAAGCAGGAGCTGATGCAGAGGCCATAGAGAGATATTCTTTACTGGCTTGCTTCCCCTGGCTTGCTCAGCCTGCTCTCTTATAGAACCCAAGACTTCCAGCCCAGGGATGGCACCACCCACAAGGGGCCCTTCCCCCTTGATCACTAATTGAGAAAATGCCCCACAGCTGCGTCTCATGGAGACACTTCCCCAACTGAAGCTCCCTTCTCTGTGATAACTCCAGCCTGTGTCAAGTAGACACACAAAAACCAGCCAGTACAGAGCATGTGCTGGGAGAGAACACTGAGATGCTTGGATGCCCTTCAGGCACTGTTCTACCCTCGGCTCCTTCCACAATAGTCTACCTTGTCACGGGTCCAAAAGCAATGGCACCAACCTTCTGAAATCTATGAAGCTGTACCCAAATAAACCTTTTCTCTTTTAAAACTGATTAACTCTGTTTTTTTGTTTGTTTGTTTGTTTGTTTGTTACAGTAACAGAAACCTAACACACACATAGATTACAGGTTTTCTCCCATTTAGGACAGTTCCTAGAAAGAAGCCACTTACTCTGAACCTTCTACAAGGTGATTAACTGATTAGAATGTTAATGGTTGTAGAGAGTACAGAGTGTTACCTGATTACAATCTATCTTAGGCTGTTGTAGCATCTCTGTGAAGGCCCTATATCATCAGATGAAACTTTTTGGGATGTAATAATTTAGTCAGCCACTGTCAAGGTTTGGTCTGCTATGTATTGTAATGTTTATTGGTTCCCAAGACTTGGTTGCCCCCAGGGAGGAGAGAATCTGCACATATACAATGTGACACACTATGTAACCTTACCCCCCTCCAAGTTATCCCTGATTGGTGAATAAAGATGCTGATAGCCTATAGCTGGACAGAGAGATAGGTAGAGTTTCCAGGCTTGGGGTCTGAGGAGAGAGAGGTACAGAGAGGTCGAGACACCATGGGGTAAGTGAAGTATAAAAACACAGCTATGAGGACTAGCCCATGGGAGTTAAGAGCAGCCCAGATGGAACATGGCAAGTTATAACTCACGGTTATTGATAGTGAAGTACACATAAACAGCAATGGAGAAGTAGATTGTAATAGCTTTCAGGGTAGAAATCTGCCCAGCTCTAGTGCATTAAAGGCTTACTATAAATATAAAAGTTGTGTGTCTTTTATCTGGGAACTGAATGATCAAAGCCAGGGTAGAAACCCGGAATTGAGATTAAATACTTAAAACAACCAACCACAGCTTCAACCGACCCACAAGTTAAGATTATCACCCGAGAGCGCCCAAGGTCTAGAGGATGGATTTTGCTCATTTTCATCCTCTCAAAGGCTTTCATCACGGCCCACTGCCCTGAACTCCTTCCCTGGTCCCCTCCTTACTCTCAGGCCTTCTGTCTTTGTAATCCACTGAGTTTATTAGAGTTGCTTAGGTGAGCAGGAGCAACTTAGTGGCCACATCCCTGGAGGATTTGAGACCTCCAATCGCTCCTCAGGAGACTTCAGTCTTCCAGGGATAAGAATATTTCTAAGAAGAGACTCTCTCTCTCTCTCTCTCACTCTCTCTCTCTCTCTCTCTCTTCTCTTCTCTTTCCTCTCTCCTCTCTCTGCTTGCCATTTTGTGGCAGCACCATGAGAAAAGAACCATCTGCAAGCCAGGAAGTAGATCCTCAAGAGATGCTAGGTATCTTGGCACTTCAACCTTGCTTGAATGTTAGATTTCTGTCATTTACCCCATGGTAGTTTTACTTTGACACCCAACATGGACCAAGGTGGTCATGTTTCCTCAGGCCTCATAAAACCCCTTGTCTCAGTCAGTGTACCTTGGGATACCTCAGCAAGGAGTGCCCCAGGACATCTTATTAGCTTCTGTCAACAATGGTTTATTGCCCATTCATGGAATATCCATGGCTCTGACCTACAGAGGCCTCATTATGGAATTTAAGTGGTGAAATGGCCTCCACGTGGAACATAGAAAAATAATTATGGTGGAGAGAAAAAGGAAAGGGCTAGCTGAGTGCTACCTCTTAAAGCTTCTGCCCAGAGTAAGTTGAGAACAGTCTTGAGTTCTGCAGAGAGAGCATGCACGTAGAAAGGAAAGAAGACAGAGTACAGTGTAACCACAGCAAAATTAAGCCTCCCTTTCAGGACTCCCTGTTGCTTAATCTTTTATTTAAATAATTTTATGCTATTTGTGTGTGTATTCACCTGTGTTCATGTATGTGTATACTTATATGTGTGAATGTGCATATTCCCATGTGTGCGTATCCATGTGTGCATGTAGTTATGTGTGTGATTGTGTGTATTCACATGTATATGTATTCATGTGTATAAGTATGTAGTGTTCATGTGTGTCAATGTGTGTATTCACATGTGTATATTCATATATGCGAGTATGTAGTATTCATGTGTGTGTAAATATGTGTTCCACGTGTGTTTATTCATGTGTGAGTGTGTGTATATTCATGTGTGTGATTGTGTGTTTATTCATGTACGTTACTGTGTATGTAGTCATGTGTGTGAGTGTGTGTATATTCATGTGTGCATGTGTGTATTCACGTGTATGTATATTCATATGTGTGAGTAAGTAGTATTCATGTGTGTGAATGTGTGAGTGTGCATATTCATGTGTAAGTATGTGTATTTTAATGTGTATGTGTATGGTCATCTGTGAATGTGTGTATTCATGTGTGTGAATGTGTATAGATTCATGTGTGTAACTGTGTGTATATTTATGTGTGTATGTGTATATTCATATGTGTGAATGTGCATATTCATGTGTGTGTGAATGTGTATGTAGTCATGTGTATATGTACATATCCATGTGTTTGTATGTGTGTATTCGTGTGTGTGTCTATGTTCATGTGTGTGAGCATGGACACACATGTGCCACAGAGCACAGGTAGAGGGTTGGTTCTTCATCTTTCACCTTGTTCTGAGATAGTTCTATAGTTCAGCGTGGCATTCCCCAGGCTAGCTGGCCTGTAAGCTTCCAGGAATTCTGTCTTCACCTCTGGTCTCACTGCCGAAGCCCTGGAATTACAGATGTCCTGCCTTTCCTGACCTCACATGTATTTGGGTTCTTAGCTCCTTGAGTTTGCACAGTCAGCACTTTACCTACTAAACCCTCTCCTGAGCTTCACTTGTGTTGTTCGGGACAAAACCAAGGCCCTGTGAGAGTCCTAAATGGTGTCTTCCTGATGAACTCTCTTACTTGATTCCTCTCCTTCTGATCTTCATTATACTCTGAGCATATTGCTTTCTGAACACACCACCCAGCCTTCCATCTCAGGGTCCTTGAGACACCATCTTCCCTTCCATCCCTCTCTTCCTGGATTAATTCTGCTGGTTCTTCGGGTCTCCATTGTTGCTTCTTCACAGATCCCTTTCCTAGACCTGCAGATTGGTCAGGGTCCTTTGTCATATGCCTACATAGAATGGTGTTTTTTTTTTTTTCCCAGAGTATTAAACCTGGCACTTGCCCAGCATGCATGAGGCCCTAGGTTCTAGTCCCAGGACTTTCAAAACAAGGACCCAACTTCCTGATGCCATGAGCATTGGTAGCAGATATTTGTCCAAGTCCTGATGGCAGAGGTAGAGCCTATCAGTGGACATGTGGGAGGGGTGGTGGCGGAAGGGAGCCACCATGTTTGACTCTGTTTGCCAACTCTGAAATGGCAAAACAATCACAGTACGCAGGAAGGTACGGGGATACAAACATACGCACCATGGCAGTATAATGGTGTCTATGGAGTGGCACAGCCACTCCAGGTACCTTATTGATGTTCCTGAGCATGCATGCACATGTGTGTGAGTGCCTGTGTATGCATGTGTGTGTGAGTGCCTGTGCGTGCACCTGCGTGTGAGTGACTGTGCATGCGCATGTGTGTGCATGTAATGGCAACTTTGGGTGCTGTCCTTCAGGCACTGTCCACCTTGGTTTTTGAGACAGGGTCCCTCACTGGCTTTGGTCTTGCCTGATTGGCCTGGCTGGCAAGCCCCGGGTATACAACTGTCCCTGCCTAGCAGCCTAAGACTGAAAGCACATGAGATGGTGTATACAGGCTCTGGGTGTTGAATTAAGGTCCTGGTGATGATGTAGCAAGCACTTCACCAACTAAGCTATCAAGACCACCCTGGGCTAAATGGGACCATGTTTCAAAAGCAAAGATCAAATCTTATCAAAGTTGCATGATAAGTAGCCATTATTAGAGCAGATGACCCGCTGTCGAGCTTGAAATGCAAAGCGGTGTGGCCATCCCCAGGTGCATAGGAGTCAGAGGTTATCAGGATGCAACAGCAGGTGTGATTCAGTCTCCAGCTTGCTCCCTTTCTCAATAATAAACCAGGACAACACCCTGTTTCCCAGCGACATAAACATTCGAAAGAGCTGGGAAGAGAGGAAACCAGAAACACGCCATAAGCACCTTAGAGGGGCAAAGGTCTGAGTACCACGAGCACCTCGTGTCTTTACCTCCCGTGATGAGGTCAGGGATGTGGCTCAGTTGGTAGAGGGCATGCCTAGCACTATGAAAGTAGAGGCAGGAAGATCAGAAGTTCAGAGCCATCCTTACTTTGTAGAGAGTTGGAGACTAGCTGTGATATATAAGACCCTATCTCAAAATAAATAAGAGGGACTGAGGACATAAAATGTGTGCTTAGTAGGTAAAATGCTTTCTGTGAAAGCATAAGGGTCTGAGATTATAGCACATGTGTAAAAAGCCAGATGTGGCTGTACGTGCCTTTAACCCAGCACTTGAGCCAAGAATAGGAAGATCCTGAAGGCTCCCTGGGCAGCCAGTCTAGACAACTGGTGAGTTTCAGGTTCAGTGAGGGCCCCATCTTAAAAACTAAGGTGAAGGGTAACTGAGGAAAACTTCTGGTGTCAACTTCTGGTCTCTACACTGAAACATACTGGTGAGTCCACATGTCCCACCCCCAATGCATACATCATTGTTTTTGTTAGGGTTTCTTTGCTGTGAAGAGACACCATGACCAAGGCAACTCTTATAAGGGACAACACTTAATTGGAGCTGGCTTATTCAGAGATTCAGTCTATTATCAAGGCAGGAAGCATGGCAGTGTTCAGGCAGGCATGGCCCTGGAGGAGCCGAGTTTTATATCTTGTTCTGAAGGCAAACGGGAGAAGACTGTCTTGTGAGCAGCTGGGAGGAGGGTCTTACAGCCTTCCTCCACAATCACACACTTCCTTCAACAAGGCCACACCTCCTAATAGTGTCACTCCCTGGGCCAAACATATTCAAACCACCACAATCGTACATATACAGACAGATAAACAAACAAACTAGTCCAAGAAAGTAACCATAGATATGGAGGAACTAAAGCACAAGCGTTTAGGTTTCTTTTTATCTCCTTTCTCCCATTGAGTAAGATCTGCACAAAGACAAAGGTGTTTGTAAGTAAAATGGAAATAACAACAGCAGTCTGTTCTAAGGACAAATCCCTTTAGGATGAGAAAATTATTGAACTATTTTTTCACTTCTCTTGGATCGTTGGTGTGAATTTCACCGTATCTGAGAATGCATGGTTTTTTGTTTGTTTATTTGTTTTATAAAACATGTATGCACAAAAAGCAACACAAGTGTTGAGCAGGAAGTTGAGTCATCATGCTAATGCTGTCTTTCTTGAGTTGATTTGTACGTTTATTTCTTTGACCTATTATTTTAACTTAACCACATTGCTTTGAAGAAAATTCGCTGTCTGGCATCTGCAGGCTGAAATCACAAGACCAAGAGATTGACAGAAGGAAACTGACCCCTACCCCCAACTCCCAGTTGTCTCCCTTGAGCTACAAAGTGCCATGTCTTTAGCTTTATTCAGAATAAAAGTTTTCCTTTCGGTTGAATGTAATCTCCCTGAGGGTCCCTTTTAGAATTTCCTAGATTCCTGAAGTCTCCAACTCTATGGTGATTAGCATGTAAAAACGGCTCACCTTAGCCATTAGTTCTTGCAAACACTTGGTGAAGCATTTCACTTGTTACTGGATCTGCAGGTCTGTGCCCACACAAAGGCAGACATGCAGGGAAGGAATAAGCATCCAGTACCTTAACAGGTAAATATGCCTATTAAATGGTTACATGTGATTTTTTTTTTTTAAACTTGGTACCTTTTGGTTGGTGTAAGTTGGCTTCCCCGTATGGGATGAAAGTGAGTATCCTGGCTTTGAAGAGTGACTTGACCTCAAGGGTCTGGGTAGATTTCATGGAATCAGTTCTCAAAGCTACTTCTCTAACTTGACAAATGATATAAAGAAAATGTTATAGCAGGTTCACTGATTATAACAATGGAGAAAATAAAGACAATGGGTGAGTCCACATTTCAGTGAAAGTTCATATAGCACAGTTTGTTTTCAACTGTTGTTTCCCATCTTAATTTTTTAAAAAAAATATTAAAGAATTTTAATTTTTTTGAGAGCATAATTACATAATTTCTCCTCCCTTCTCTTCTCTCCAAACATTCCCATAAACATCTCTTAATTGTTGTTACATGCAAAATGTATATACACATACAAATATGTTCCTAAATACACAGTATATCCTGTTTAGTCTGTATAATGTTTCTTGTATGTATATTTTCATTTGGCTTTGGATAATTGTGATGGTTTGTATGTGCTCAGCCCAGGGAGTGGCACTATTAGAAGGTACGGCCCTGTTGGAGTAGGCGTGGCACTGAAGGTATGAACTTTAAAACCCTCATCCTAGCTGCCTAGAAGTCAGTCTTCTACTAGCAGCCTTCAGATGAAGATGTAGAACTCTCAGCTTCTCCTGCACCATGCCTGCCTGGATGCTGCCCTGTTCCCACCTTGATTATATGGACTGAACCTCTGAACTTATAAGCCAGCCTCAATTTAATATTGTCCTTTATAAGACTTGCATTGGTCATGGTGTCTGTTCACAACAGTGAAACCCTAAGACAATATTCAATTAGTGTTCCCCTCCCTTCCTTAGTCCTTTGTGTAGAGTTGAGACCTCCTGGTCTCTGCCTCCTTACTCCTCCCCTTCACTTGAGGCATGTCTGCTGTTGGCCTTGTTCAGATCATGTTTGGAAGTCACATTGGTGAGAGTTTATGGGCGTAGCTCCTGTCATTCCTGGGAGACATAATCTCACAGCAAACTCCCTGATCCTCCTCAGACTCTTACAATCTTTCTGTCCTCTGCTCTGAAATGTTCTTGAGCCTTACGTGCAGGAGTGTTTTGTGTACGTGTCCACTGGGAGTGGGCTTCACATCTCTGCCATTTTGATTGGTTGTAGTTTTATGCAATGGTCTCTATGTGTTGCATTAAGAGGGTGCCTTGATAAGGGGTAAGGACTTCACTTATCTGTGGTTAGAAGGACAAATATTTAAAATGTAGTTAGGGATTATGCTGGTTTAGCAAAGTGGTAGTTGTAGGTTCTCCTCCAAGGTTCATAACTTCACTAGCCCCAACTAGTTAGCTAGGTTTCCAGTACTAGGTATCATTGCCCTCTTGTTGAGTGGGTCTTCAGTACAACTAGAGAGCTGTTGGTTACAACCAAGATGTGTGAGCTACCACTGCATCCTAAGGGCTATTGTGCAGTGCTGTCGCTGCTGTAATTCATAGCATCACAGCTGGGCAGGATGGTTGGTTGCTTCCCTCATTTGGAAGTCTTCGTGACATCATCTGGTCCCATGAGAGCTAATCCTCAGGGCAGAGGCTTTCTGGTCACTTCCAGCTCAGGGCCTCTGGGTCCTGTGTCTACAGTGTGTGGTGTTTTCAGCAGCAGGGACTTAACCTCCCACTTCTTAAGCTGCCATTGCCGTGGGAGACAACCACGGGCAATGGCAAGATCATGTAATGTTTGGGAGTCTCTTGGACAACCTTGACCAACAGTTCGAGAGGGATTCTTCCCATGTCTGGATTTTGTAGTTTTGGTTACATGGTCTTTGGTGGGAAGTGGATTGTTAGCCCAGGTGAGAAACTCAATTTAAACTGTTTGTGTATATTTGTATACAGACTTGTGTATATGTGTGTGTATGTGTGTGTGTGTGTGTGTGTGTAGCATATTGTAGGGGTCTTTATTTGTTTGTTTTTATTTTTAGGTAGATCACTAATAGTAATGATTCCTTATGCCCTTTTCAGAATCCTTACTATTATTTATTTCTACTTAAGATGTTTCAAAGTATTGACCTGACCAACCAATAATCTTTAATTTAATATTAAGGATTTTTTTCAGTGTGTGTGTGTGTGTGTGTGTGTGTGTGTGTGTGTGTGTGTGTGTTGGTATCTTGTTATCTAGTATATAGCCCCAGCTGTCCTCAAACTTGAGATCCTCTTGCCTCAGCAGTACAGGTTCAGGGTAAACAAGTGTGCTAGATCTTAGCGAGTGCTTGCATCATGACAGCAGTTGATATTTACCATGCTGTTCAATCTTCTTCTACTTGCTTTCAACCTTGGAGACTGGGTTCAGGGATTACACAGTGCATGCCAGACAAGCATCCTACCACTGGGCGCATCCCTAGCTCCTTGAAAAACACTGAATTTTATCCTGAGACATTCATCTCAGTCTGCAGCTCTGGCTGATCATGAACTTGAGATCCTCCCAAGTGTTAGTCCTCTGTTTATGGCTACAGTAGGAATTTTATTTTCTATTTAGCCTGTATAAAAAACCCAAAAACATACAATCCTGATATTTTATTTACAAGCTGTAAGCCTAGATTGGGCAGGCTTTGAGTTTTCTGACTTACATCCCAGCCCTATGTCCCTTGTTACTTGCTGTTTCTCTTGGCCATGAGCTCATGGTCCATCTCCTCTCATGGCAGCCTCCTCCTCCCTTCGTCTTTCTTCTCCTCTCTGTTTTCTCCTCACTTGATACTCAAGTCTCACCTTTCTGTCTCTACTGCCCAATCACAGGGTTTAGCCATTTATTGACCAATTAATTTGAGAAGCAAGGTTTGTACAATAAAAACTACAAAGGTGAATGAATACATAGGTGCAGATCATCCACAACATATGTGTATATGCCACCATGCCTGCTCGTCTCTATAACCCATCGTTTGCTCTTCTTTCTCCTCGCCCTTCTTTCTCTAACACTTTAACATTCCTAATATTCCTTAAATATTCCTACTTATGTCTCTTTCTTCTTTTGTATATGGCATTGCCCATTTTCTTTTTTAATTCATCTGTGTTGTAAAGGAAGAGACTGCAGTGGGCAAAGGGGAAAATCTGTTTGATTTGGGCGATTGAAAAGAATGACTTAGTATTGCCTGTAGAACCTGCTGTCTGTGAGTCACACTGTATACATAACGGTGGCTTTCAGGGGCAGTTTCTTCCTGGCCATGGAGGGCACCTTGGGGATGATTCATGGTTTGCACAATGACTATCCTGTAGCTAAATCAGGAAGCCACAGGTTTACTGAGGAGTGAGTCCTAACAGGAATGAGAGGATAGACCTCAGAGAAGGCAACAGGCATCTCCTTCTGCTACAGGCTCTTAGGGCAGAGGCTATGGAACAGCTTCTGGCCAAGAGGGAAGTCCCAAAGGCAAAGGAAATCAAGTACACCCTGTGGTGACCCAAGGCCAGGGAAAAGCCACAGGACTTCTGCCTGTGGGAAGAGAGATGAGCAACTGGATACAGGTAGTCAGGTGAAGGGGGTTCAATTGTGAGTAATGGATTAGGAATGGAGCTTTGCTCAGGTAACTTTATAGAAGAAGGGGTGTTGGGAAGATAGGAGAGACAAGGATCAGTCACTCCTACAAAACCATGAGCAATTTGCCGGCTCAAGGCACAGAAAGTGGAAAAAACCGGAGTCTGACATTATAATCAAGCTATGATGCGTAATTATGTAAAGTATGTG
This sequence comes from Mastomys coucha, assembly GCF_008632895.1. Classification (NCBI taxonomy): domain Eukaryota; kingdom Metazoa; phylum Chordata; class Mammalia; order Rodentia; family Muridae; genus Mastomys; species Mastomys coucha. The sequence continues at coordinate 5,921,563 of NW_022196911.1, read as the reverse complement.
TCTGGGGGAAAAACTGTGAGTCCCTAGCTTGAGAACAGTTACTGGGGTGAGATCAATGCAGGTATGCTGCCTGTTTTCCATTGCTACCATGTGTGGTGTGAACATGGGGAGGGGTCGGGAGACATTAAATCTAGAGCTGAGTAGTATGACCGATGTCCAAGTTGCCCAAGGGGTTAGGAGGCCTTTGTCTCTATTTCACAGGGCCATTGCAGCTGGGAACATAACCTCTGCACAGTCCATGAAGACATGAGAACAAACATTTGCCCTGCTCTATGGGGGTAGTGAAGGTCATTGGGCAATCTGGAAGTATTGCAGGAGACTGTGTGAGGTGTTATAGTTGGGATGCTGCAAGATGGACAGTATGGGAAGAAAAAGATCCAAGAACTCTAAAATTTACCCTGAATCTTAACAGTTTTAGCAGTCATGGTGGAAACGTGGGGATGAGTTCTATGGAAATAACAAGCATCTTCACTTGGCCCCATGAATAGTTTCACCCACCAGGATTTTCCCTGTGCTATATAGAACAATCTGGTTCTCCTCTACTGACTGGAAAGCTCCCTTTTATCATCTTCTTGTGTTATTTGTGAACTCTATTTTGTAACTCACCACTCTGGTTGAATGATTGTAGATGGACAATATTTTTTTTTAAATACTTATTTTATTTGGCCTGTATGTGTATATACCTAAAAGCATGTATGTGTCACCAGAAGACAAGGTCAGAAGAGGTGTCAGGTCCTCTGGAACTGGAATTTCTGACTGCCACGAGCCACCTTGTGGGTGCTGGGGATCAAAGTGCCTCCTCCGTGAGAGTAGAGGCTATCCTTAACCTCCATGGCCTCTGTCCATCCCTAGCTGATGATAGTTTAAATCTAGCTGGGCAACTTTCTATAGTTATTGTTTTTTTTTTTTTCAGAAGTAGAACCCAGGACAAGCACGTCGGCTCAGCAGGTAAGACCACTTCCTGCAGAAGCCACAAGTCTGACTTCCATCCCCAGGTCCCACTCATGGAAGGGAAGGACTGAGCCCTGAATGTTGTCCACTGATCTCCACACCAGCTCTGTGTACACATATGCTCCCCAACCCCCATACTACCAGTGATACATTAAATCAAATTAAGAAGTGAAGGAAATCAAATAGAGCGGCAGTTCCGAAGGAGACAAGCTTTGGAGCTAGTCACCAGCTAAGGGCACACGGCACCCTGTTGGAGAGACGTGGGATGGAATGAGACCCAAGACCAAGGTACTTAGTTCACATTCCAGTTTGCTACTTCCCATCAGAGGGAGCCAAGGTGCAGTCCTCTGACCTTCAACCTCTTTGCCTGTCTCTAAGGTGAGGAGGTGTAGGCTGCCTCCAAGTGTTAAGGTGTGGATTCCGTTCCCAAACATGAGTTTCTCTACCATCGGGCCTGATGTCTAGCTACTGCCCACCGGCTGCTTTTCCTGTCCCCCTCTTTTTTTTTTTTGAAATGCTGAAAAGTGAATGCAGAACCTCACAAAAAGGCTAGGCAAGCACTCTACCCATGAGCTGCACCCCAATCCTCCTCCCTTAGGCAAACACTTGACTGACTGAGTGTGGGTCTCCAACCATCTTCCTCTAGGGAGTGCTCTATTGTTAGCCACACCCCGGCCCTCCTCCCATTCTTCTGAAAGCATCTCCAGTGAAAAGGACACAGCTCCTCTTTCCTAGGCTTTCTTTCATCTACAAAATAGGAAAAAGAGCAGACTTAACAACAACTGCTGTTCAATACTTAATGGGCTTGTTTTGCCAAACAGATACATAGAGGGGAAAGAGGCTGTTAGCTGTGCGTATGTATGACTCTTCCTGAATATGGCAAAGCAGGAGATACACTGGTCATGAGACCCACAAAGGTGTTGTCATTTTGAGGCCAAAGAAAGGGATGTCAAATGGTAATAACATCTCATGACACATGGGGGACACCCACCAGGCCTTGAGGAGATCAGAGGTGGTGTAGAGAAAGGAGACATTGCCAATGAGTGAGTGAACTCCAGGACAGAGCACATGCAGGGCTCTCTCTCCTCTCTGCGTTGACAAGTTTGTACGTGTCAAAGTGATTTGAGATTGCACTGATCACTTTCGTTTCTAGAGTTTCTAAAAGATGTCAGATGATTAAAGAGATGTCACAGAGGGGCTCTGCCCAGACTTCGGTGTCTGTAAGTATTCGGGATGACTTTGTCAGGAGACCTCCAACATCTCTTTAGGGAGTAATGCCTGGTGTTCTGATATGCTGTGATGAATCCAGCCATTCCAGTGGAATAGAACCAAGGAGCCAGTGGACAAAGATCATCTCTGTTCCCTTCTACCGTTGGCTTTAGAACACATCAACCTTGGTTAAAGATTACTTGTGGAGTGGCTTTGTGCCTAGAAAGACAAACAAAAGAAGGACAGTCTGACATTCACTGTCTGAGTTGGACAGACAAGAAACAATAAAATAATGATAATGTGTACCATGTGTGGAGTTCCCTGATGTTTGCTATTTGCTGAGAGATGTCCTCAGTGCACGTTATCTCGGATTCCTTAATTCTTTCCATAAATATTTCTCTAGCGACTGTTATGTGTCAGGTGTTCCAATTGCTGGGAGTACCACAGGGCAGGGAAACATCTTGATTTTGGAAAAATGGTCCAGTATATATAAACAAATGAATACATATGACCAATGACAAGGTTGTAGCTATGAAGAACAACAACAAAGCAAGAGACTGTGAAAACTAGGGTGCAGGTGAGAAGGAGTTTCAGGCAGAGATGTGACTTTGAGGGATGAAGCAAGGCTGCATGCTCTAGGCAGAACAAACCCATATGTGTGGAGGCACAGGGACGAGACGGAACTTGGAATCCTCATGGTGGCTGGAATGGGTATGGACGGAGAACTGGAAAGAAAAGCAAGGGAATGAGCCTTGCAGCGGCATTTTCTGTAGGAAAAACAATCAACTTCCAATGGAAACAACAGGAAGCTCCCAGCAATCTCATCTGCTTTGGCTGGAGAATGTGGGGTTCTGACAACCCTTTCCTAAAATGAGGCAAGAGAATTGGGCCTTGGAAACTGGTATTGACAACTCAGTGTCTCTCAAGAGGACTTATAACATGGGTTGTAGGGCATCTCTAGCTGATATCCCCAGCAGCTTGGGCAATTAATAGGGGTTCTGGGGCATAGCACAACATTTACTACTGGTCAACTCATTATTCATTTTTAAAACAACTCTTCAAGGATAGGATCTTTGTTTCCTACAATGGCTAGAAACTTAGGCCCAGGGATTTTAAGCAACTCATTCAAGATCCTAAACCAAGGACATGCTGGATTTGAACCCAGTTCTCACTAAATTTGAAGACCATAGATTTTTGAATTGATGTACCACCATTTATAACATCTATCTCCAGAGAGCTTTTTTTTTTTTTTTTTTTTTTAAATCTTACAAATGTGCAACTCAGTATCCCATGAGACCCTCTTCCTAGTCCTTAGAAACTGCCATTCTATGGTCTGTTTTCTTGTGTTTTCACAAGTCTGCTGTGTTGTGTGACATTTCATGGGGGAAATTAAACCAAATACATGCTGATGTTAGATATACTGACAGAAGACAGGAGAAATGCTTTCACCCAAGTTTATAGGGGTTCCTCACAGACATGTGGGGGAGTGGTTAATTACAAGAACATGTGTGGCTTAGTTGCATCCCTGAATACCCAGCCCAACATGGATGACTGACAGCTCACAGGAAGCTGCATCCCTGCCCAATTTGCAGGCAGTTCCCCAGAAGAGTCTTGTCTCTACCACTGATTGCTTACTGTTCATATAGCCTCAGGGGGAGATGTCATGAGGTCTGGAGAGTCCTGAGTCTTGTAAGTTTTGTGAGTTTCCTGAGCCTCCTAAATTTCCTCAGCTTCCTGAGTCTTACGAGCCTTTTTCTCTCTAGGAGCTAATGTTTTAGTTTAGAAGAAATAGGTACAGAGCACCTAGGTATCTCATCTTAATACAATCATACAGTGTTGTCCTACTAAGACTGCCTAGTTCACTGAGGATTTTTTTTCAAGGCTCATTCATATCACAGCATGTGTCTGAGTCCCCTTCCTCTTTGAAAGGTAAGTAATATTCCATTATAAAGATATACCTCAATTTGTTTAGGCATCTATTTATAAAAGGATTGCACCTATTTTTGGTGTTTGTGAATAAGGCTGCTATAATACCTCATCTCATCAAGATCCCTCTTTTTTGGGGTGGGCACATACCTAGAAATAAGATTATTTAATTTTATGATATTTCAATTTTAACTTTTTTTTGAGGAATCACCACACAACATCTTTGACACTGCACCCATGGAAAAAAATGTTTCCAATATGTCCCCCACTTGGTTGTTTTTCTCCTCTCTCCTCTTTTCTCCCTCCCTGGTTCCTTTGATAACAGGCATAGAAATAAAAGTGAAGTAATGACTCATCACATTTTTTTAAAATAAATTTTTATTATTTCCTTGAGAATTTTGTACTTGTTCTGATTATATTCCACCCTCTCTTCCTGTACTCTTCCCAGATCTGCCCCCTTTCTCTTCTTAACTTTGTGGTTTCCCCTATCAAGGCTAATGTGTATGGCCCAAATATTTATAGATAGGTGGCCCTCTACTGAAAAGTAATCGACTGCCAGGCAGTGGTGGCACATGCCTTTAATCCTAACACTCAGGAGGCAGAGACAGGCAGATTTCTGAGTTTGAGGCCAGCCTGGTCTACAGAGTGAGTTCCAGGACAGCCAGGGCTACACAGAGAAACCTGTCTCAAAAAAACCAAAACCAAAACCAAAACAAAAACAACAAACAAACAAAGAAACAAAACAAAACAAAACAAAACAAAAAAAACATAGTTGACTACTCTTGCAGAAAAGTGACCCGTCTTCTCCCAGCAGCCAGGAACTGCCAGTAGCTCCATTGTTAGCGATGGAACTTTATACATAACTCTCCATTCTAGGATTTGGCCTGGCTTAGGCTTGTCCAGGTCTCATGCATGCTATTATGACCACTGTGAGTTCACATGCACAGCTGCCTGGCTGCATTCAGAGGACATTATTTCTGGGTTGCCATTCACCACCCCCTCTCCCTGCTCTCATCCTCTTTCTGTTCCCTCTGCCCCAGTGATCCCTGAGCGTTTGGGAGAGAGGGTGTGGTACATGTGCTTGACTGTGTACTTCCATACCATCCTGTTGCTCTCCAAAAGGAAAAAAGGTCCCAAGCGCACGTCCAAGCCCACTATTCCCTTGATGGGTGAGCATAGTGTCTCCATATGAACTCAGTTAGTGTCCATGGATTCCCTGGAAGCTACTGAGGACCACGTGAACTAAAAACAATGGGGCTGGAGAGACGGTTCAGTGGTGAAGAACACTGGCTGCTCTTCAAGATATTCTGAGTTCAATTCCCAGCACCCACATGATGCCTCACAACCATCTGTAAGGGGATCTGATTCCCTCTTCTGGAGTGTCTGAAGACAGAGCACTCACATATATTTAATGAATGAATGAATGAATGAATGAATTAACAATAATTGTTTTAAAAAGAAAGAACAAAATAAAAATGGCTGCTATGTGAATTAGACTTTTGGTTAAGTTTTTTTTTTCTCCCTTGAGGACCCTAACATGCTTTAAAGAACTATGCTCTTGGGCCTGTGGGATGGCTCAGCAGATAAAGTTGCTTGGCATCAGGCCAGATGACCTTTTGGAATCCACATGGTGGAAGGATAGCATCAACACCCGTAAGTCATCCTTTGACCCCCATATATATGTCCCTCCACACAAATAAATACAGAAATAAATGGACATCAATTTTAAAATTGATATGTAGAATTTGGTCAAAAACTTAAATATGCTGCCAATGAAATTGCTCACATACTGTAAATACTGATATCTTAAGATGGTGACATCACTCTTTTAAATGTTTCTAAGTGACCTTGAGATCATCCCAGTTTCATCCAGTTTGCTACCTTCATCCTCCACTGAAGGAATAACATACAGGCTCTCCTTAGCCAAGAAACAATGTATTCTGTTTTCTCTCAGAAATTTTATTTCCATCCTACTTTAGAATCTTATGCTAATGTAACATAATTATGATATAAAGTCCTTTCTGAATATCATGTACTTTTATCCATCAGGCATATATATGAGTATAAAAATTTATACATTTTAAAATTCCCATGACTTAAGGCTTTACGTGTTTTCAGGACTGAGTTATCTCCATGAAGAGTAGTAATAGCACATGACTGACCAAAGCAATGTCAATGTATAGAAAATCTTGATAAAGTGTGACCAAAAAGGAGAGTTGTATTGGAAGTCTGTATTTGTATTGGAAGTCTGGGTTTCTCTGTGTAGCCCTGGCTGTCCTGGTACACTCTGTAGACCAGGCTGGTCTCGAACTCAGAAATCCACCTGCCTCTGCCTCCCAAGTGCTGGGATTAAAGGCGTGCGTCACCACCACCTGGCTGTATTTTTTTTTTTAAAAAAACTTTTATTTATTTTCATTTCATGGGCATCGATGGCTTACCTGCATAGATGTCTGCATGAGGGTGGCAGACCTTCTGGAAGTGGAGTCACAGACTGTTGTGAGCTACCATGTGGTTTCTGGGAACTGAACCTGGGTCCTCTGGAAGAGCAGTCAATACTCTTAATCGCTGAACCATCTCTCCAGCCCTGTATTTTTTTTTTTTAATAAGAGGAATGATATGGTACTTTTCTCACATGTTATATGATTGTGGATAAATATTATTTACTTTCAGATTGCTATGATAGCAAAGTAGCAGCATCAGTTCTTATTTTATTTTATTGTCTTGTATTGTATTTTAGATTTAAGAGACTCTTATGCTTCCAGAGGAGGAGATGGAACGTGGAGAGTGTCATTAGGAGAGTACCCTTTGATTTTGAAACTCATTCGAAATTATTTGCCCCCACACTACATGCTAATCTAGTATCAAATGTACTTAAAGATCATATAAAGGTCATATGATATCTTTTAGCTCCCCTTTTAATTTTGTTGAAATTAAATCATCACAAAGCACCAGCATTAGTTGCTTCTTGCATTGCTGGGGCATAAATCAACTTAGGGCTCCCAGTTCCTGGGTGCAGTCCCTTCTGGAGATGAAGTCCTGGAGCCTGAGGTTGTGGGTCACTCTGTACTTGTGCTCAGAAGCTGAGAGGGATGAACTCTGGAGCCCAGCTTGTTTCCCCTCTTTCCTTTGGTCTGACAGCTAAGGTGGGTCTTCCTACCCCAGTTAATCTAACCTAGAGAATCCCTGGCAGACATGCCCAGAGACCTGTCCTGTGGTGATTCAAGATGACAAGACACAACACTTGATTTGCAAAACACTTGCTGCCCAATCCATTATGGGTGGAAAACTATGTTTCTCAAAGCTCATGTGATGGACTTCTCATCCCCAGCACCTCAGAATGTGATCATATTGGAAATGGGATCTTTGTAGATTTAATTAGCTGAGGTGAGGTAATAAGGTGGCCCTTAGTTGAAAGCTGGGCAGAAGGCACGGAGGGAAGAGAATGTAAAGAGATATGTACAAGGAGCAAGCCTTCTACGAGCTAAGCAGAGAAGTCTGGGACAGTCTCTCAGCTCCCAGAAGAAATATCTGGTTAATAATTCAGATTTGGAATTTGAGGCCCAAGCATTGGGGGACAGTAAATATCTCTTGCCATTCCCTCTAGTTTATGATAACTTATTTTGCCAGCCCTTGCTAACTATCACATGGGTCTTGGAGTCATTCCTTCCCGGTCATGAACACTATAGTTTCCATGATTTGGTGTTTAAATGAATTATTTTATTATTCAAAAATTTAAAACAACAACAACAGACAAAAACAACAACAACAACAACAACAACAACAACCTCAAAACAAAACCAGCTTTACATTGTAGCCCAGGCTGGCTTGGAACTTACTATGTATCCCAGGCTAAGTTCGAATGCAAGGAACTCTTTGTGCCTTAGCCTCTGAGCTCTGGAAGTATGAGCCGCCATACCCAGCTCAGGTGGGATTTTTAAAACCCCGAGAGCTATGAATTGGAGTGAGACTGAGTGAAAGGAAGGCCCTACTTTGTGAAGGTTATTTTAGAAAGAGCCCTTGTGACAGATAGATGTTGAATACAAAGCAGACATGGAATTTAAAGACCTTGAGGTTATTTTCCTTCAAAATACTCATGTCCGTGGACTGTGTTTTGGCCCCTGAGGAATTTGTGAAGTTAGTTTCCAAGGGTCTGTGTGCACTGCAGAGTGAATGTTACCATCCTTGGATGTCTTCGTGTGGGGCAGGCTATCTGCTTATGTAAGGATTTGATTCTTTTTTTTTTTCCTTTTGTAATGTAATGAGGCAGGCTATCTTCCCACAATCCTGTGAGCTCACCATGCAGCTTAAGGCTGGGCCTTGAGTTTGCTGCAATCTTCCTGCCTCAGCCTCTTCAGTGCTAGGTCCACAAGGGTGTCTTGCTGCTTCTGGTTGTATGTGTAAAATTTTAATTTTTGGCAAGGAGAAGGAAGAGGACTCCCAGCTAGGAAGGAAGCAGTTTGGGAGTGGACTCCTACCTCAAGGAGGAGTAGGCAGGGTAGCAACAGCCATCTTGCTCAGTCCTCAAAGGGCTCTGTTTACACACTGTATTTTGCATTAGCTTTTTTTTTTTTCCTTGAGAAAGCATCCTAACGGAGGTGCTTATGAAGACAAGGCTGGGTGGCAGGAGCAGTGGGAAGCAGGTCATTAATGCATGGCGAAGTGTTGCTAGGTGGAGACAGAGAAGCAGCTGTGTGTGCTGGCTGGGGAGAAACTGAAGTGACTGTGTAAGCTCCCTGCTCACTGACCTTCACTTCGCAGCCACTGCTGCCCCGCTCAGACACTCCTTGTCTTTCTCTGGGCTATAGCTGTCTTGGTCCTGAAGCTGAGAAGGACAGAGTCTCCCAGAGAGGTTCAGCAAAGGAGCATTAATGCTGCTTGACCGCCCATACACTGTAAGGCTGGACAGAGTAGCTGCGTGGACACCCTTGCTGATGTGCAACTACAGTGTTTGTCGCTCACTACACTCATGGGAGTGACTTTTCCTTGGGTGTGGTAAAGATGGTCTTGAAGAGACTTGTGTTCACCATCAGCCTTGAGGAAATCCACGCCATAGGGTGGTTTTGGAACTGCCTCGGAAATTCACTGTCCTTTCTGCCCATTTTCAAATTGGGAAGGTGCTACAGTACATCCCACCGAGGCCTGCAGAGGAGAGCCACTTCATGCTCCTGATTCTCAGATGTGTTTGGCTCTGTGTCCAAACTCCCTCAGCAGGGCTGCTTAATTTCTGTCCGAATCATGAGCTGCCCCGCTTATTCAGGAAGCACAGACAACGCTTTCCTAGGCCATGTGGCCATGTGCTTCTTCTAAGCGGGGAAGGATAGAGAATTCCAGGGCAACCCAGCCACAGAAGTTACTCCCTCTCCTGCATGAGAGGCCCTGTACATTTCCGAGACCGAGAGGGTAAGACACGGGTTCTACTATTAGTGATTCTTTGTTGAAAAATGCTTCTTTAATCTTTGTTTGTCAATTTTCAGATAAGGCGTCACTATGTATCCAGGGCCTACTTCAAACTTGAGATCCTCTTGCTTCTGCCTCCTAAGTGGGGGTGCTACAAGCGTGGCTCTAGCGGAGCCCTTGTTTTTACATGAGAAGAAATGTGGTTATTATCTTCTAGTGGTCTCGCTCAGGCACAGGCACAGTCCTCATCTGTGGTCTTGGGTCCTTTGGGTGCTCCTAGCTCCTCAGAGGTTGCTCTTGGCCACAGTGGTGGAGGCAGAGCCTACTGCCATGTGGCTGTGCCAAGGACAGAAGAGATTAGGAGTATGTGCATGGGAACTCTTACCCATGCTGGCACTTGTGTCTCTTACTTGTGTAAATCTCTAGTTTCTGTGGCTGTAGTAGAAGTAAATGCAAGGGTCAAGACACAAAGGTGGGCTGATGGCTCAGTTGGTCAAGGGCCTGCCTTATAAGCATGAGAACCTGAGTTTAAATTTCAAAGCACAGTGAAAAGCAGACAAACCAGCCAGTGGGACAGGCAGCCTCCCACCCCAGCACTTGGGAGATACTTCTTCTAGGCTCACTGACCAGGCAGCTTTACTCTAACTTGTTAAATTCCAGGCCAGCCAGAGACCCAAGAAAACAGAAAAGACACAGGAGAAAAAAGGTCCAAGTTACCTGAGGAATGTTGCCCGAGCTTGGTCCTCTGACCCCCATACCCACCCACACAGACATGCAGGCACACCTGCATGTACACATCCACCTGCATACACAGACAGGCAGATGCCAGCAGAAACCCTCAGCACTGATAGCTGGTTTCATTCAGCTACTGAGGAAAGAAGCCGAAATGCCGAAATGAGAACAGTCACTTTGCACGTCCCTACCAGTTATCAGGCACAACATGAGACCTTACAAACACACCACCATTTTCTTTTCCAATCCTGTGGATTGAGGAGATCACACCTGCATTTTGTAGGGGAAGGGATGGCTGACTGAGCAGGAAACTACCTTTCTCAAGGTTTCAGGACTAGGAAGTGGTCTCATCTCCTCCCAGGACTAGTGAAAGTGTCAGCAGCCTTGGTTCTCCCAAATATGTCTGTGGCCTTAAAACCAGACGAGCTCATCTCTTACACTATGCCTCTCGCAAGGGTTGCTGCAGGCTATGCAGGTTCCCTAATATCAGGTTCTGGAAGACGCAACAGAACCTGGCTAGCAGTGTACGGGTCACGTGTTACCTTTGTCCACACTGATGACCCAGATTTATTACATGGCCACCCATGACTTACACAGAATGAAAGAAGTACACAGAGTCTTACTGTCTGAGAGGGCTCGTCATTGTTTGAGGGCACAAAGGACCGCCAAAATGACAGAGAAGGGATGTGCTAAGAAAAAGTGTTTCTTGACCACTGTCCCTTGCCTCCCGTGGCAGCTTCCCTCTCCCAGGCTGAGCACCTTGTGGGCGGGCGGCAGGTGCTAAACATTTCATGGATATTATTTCTGATCCTCACAATGTCCTGCTAGGTAGATACTGTTATTACCTTCATTGCACAGATGAAGTTATTGAGGCCCAGAAAGGTCTTGTAGTTGCCGGAGCCAGATGGCACAGGGAATGAAAAAAATGACGCTTGTGTAGCCCTCAGGTCAGCTTGACTCCGGAGACTGTGTTCTTCAGTTCTCTGGAGGAGGATGCCTGATATGACCAACAAACAACACTCCTGTTGCAACAGAAGGGCCCTGAGCTTCAAAATGTGGAGACTTGCTTCAGCCAACACTACAGGGATGAAAGAGAAGGGGAGAAATTACTTAGAATGGCACCAACTAGAGAGCACCCCTAATATTTTAGGCATGCCCTTGCATACCTGCTAACTTGTAACCTGCTCCTTCAAATAACAATGTATCCTGTGCTCTTCTCCAACACAGAGCTGTGGTTTTTAATGTGTGTGTTCATGTGGGCACCTATGCTGTATACCCGCAGGTGCACATCCAAGTGCCTGTGGATGGGGGCCAGAGGTCAACCTTGAGTGTTTGTGCGGAGAGGATGAAGTCCTTGGTGTAAAAAGTAATAGTTCGTTTTTCCTTCTGGCCCCTTAGTTCTCATCAATAATGACTCTGAGACTAATTATGTATCATAAATAAGCCATAAGTTTTGGCTCATTTCCTGACTAGCTTGTAACTTATTTAACCATTCAAACTATGCTATGTCTACCACTTGGTTAGTTACCTCTCCTGTCCCTGCCCCCTTCTTCCTTTGAATCTTCCCAGCATCTCCCCCAGCTACTTGATTGAATCTCTCTCATATCGCAATGTTTTCTATCCCGAGTTTAGCTACTTGCTGGTTTATAACAGTCTCCTTACTGCTCTCTTGAATCTCTCTCTTCTATACTCTTTCCCAGAATCCTCTCTCTTCTTGCCAGTGTCCCACTTCTTATTTCCTGCCTCAGCTCATTTGCCATTGGCTTTATTCTAGATAGGTGATGGTTATAAGAGATGTTCTCCACATCTGAGTGAATGTGTATTGTTGACCTGAGCACAGCCACGTCAAGGACCATGGTGCCTTAGACCAGTGGGTTTTAACCTTCCTAACGCTGCAACCACTTAGTACAGTTCCCCATGTTATGGTTAACCTCAATCGTAGAATTACTGTTACTATTTTATAACTGTAATTTTGCTACTGTAAAGAATTATAATGAAAATATCTGATATACAGGATGTACTGGCTGGTTTTGTGTGTCAACTTGATACAGGCTGGAGTTATCACAGAGAAGGGAGCTGCAGTTGGGGAAGTGCCTCCATGAGATCCAGCTGTGGGGCATTTTCTCAATTAGTAATCAAGGGGTTAGGGCCCCTTGTGGGTGGTGCCATCTCTGGGCTGGTAGTCTTGGGTTCTATAAGAGAGCAGGCTGAGCAAGCCAGTAAGGAACATCTCTCTATGGCCTCTGCCTCAGCTCCTGCTTCCTGACCTACTTGAGTTCCAGTCCTGACTTCCTCTGGTGATTAACAGCAATGTGGAAGTAAGCTGAATAAACCTTTTCCTCCCCAACTTGCTTCTTGGTCATGATGTTTGTGCAGGAATAGAAACCCTGACTAAAACAAATTGGTACCAGCATAGTGGGGTATACCTGTGACAACCTGACCATGTTTTGGGGAAGACTGTGGAAGGACTTTGGAACTTTGAGCTAGAAGAGCTACTAGCTGTTAAGAACTCTGTGGGATGTTCTGTAGGAGCTTGGAAGATCATGTTGAGAACAATGTAGAGATGGAGGCCTGGCTTGTGAAATTTCAGAGGGAAGATTAAAGACTCTTATCAGGGCCATGTTGTTTTGATTGTGAAGATTCTGTGGTTTTGGTTAGCTGGGGCTGAAGTATCAGTTGTGATTAATAAGATACCAGAACTACTAAAGTGAAAACTCTGCATTGCTGGGACTATTGATGCTGGTTAGCTGGAGCTAAGAAATTAGCGGTGATTAAAGAGACTAGCATCACTGAGGTGACATCTTCTGAGAAGTGCTAAGAGCACAAAGAGGCTGTGTTCCAGAGATAGCCAAGGTTGTACCTTGTGCTGCAGCAGGACTTGGTAATGTGTAAGAGTCACCTAGGTGGTACTGGTTTTGAAGGCATGAAGGGGTCATGAAGAACATCTGAGGCTCGGCACAATGAGAGGCTGTGGAAGGCCATTGGTGAAGGGGCAGCCTTGGTTTACAATTAATGGCCCAGGACTGAAGGGGTCATGCAAAGGAACTGAGGCTTGGTACCATGAAGACAGTCTATGAGAGGCTATTGGTGAAGCCTAGTTACAGCAGAAGACAGCAGTGTTTTGGGAATGCCAGTACCAGGCAATGACCACCAAGGACTGCAGCAGCAGTGGAGTACAGGCATCTGGAACCTAGAAGACAAGATGTGTGCTACAATGGGCAGAGCTGGAGAAGTGATCGAAGCCCTTGGAGGAATCCAGAAGAACGTGAGTGGATCCCAGACATTGGACGGTTGGAGTTTGATTTTTGCTTTCGATTGTGACTGTGCCCTGATATTTTTCCCTCTTGAAGGAAGAAAGTATTTTAGTGGAGCCCACAGTTAAGAGACCTTGAATTTTAAAAGATATTGGACATTTTAAATTGATTGAACTTTTTTTTTTCCAGGACTTAACTGCCTTTATTTTATGCTTAAGATACATATATAAAGGGGGAAAGTAGGTGAAAAGTAGACTATGCCAAAGCAAATACTTGAACTCCTAGCCAGTGGTAAGACCAACAGGAAAGGGGCAACTAATGTCTGAAGGAAATACCTACAAGAAGTCTGATTAAAGTCTAAATGAGTAGTGTCTCATTAGCTCCAAAGTTTCTGTGTAGAATGATCTTGAAAACACCTGGCATCCACAGTTGTCAGGTGTATTTCCACACAAGGTGGGTGAGTCTGGAGACGTGTTCTCCATGCCTATGGTGTAGATGCAGCTTCTACTGGAACCGAGTGGAGAACTTAGGAGACACTGGCACAGTCAGAGGCAGATCACTGGATTTCACCTCTACTGCTGAGTACTTGTGTATTGGATTTGCCTTGTGCACTTGCTTGACTCTTAGTATTCAACAAAATCACAAACCAAAACAAAAGGCAGAAGAGAAACAATCAGAAAGAGCAGCCCAACTGGGAAGCAGGGTGCCGCCCATCCTCGTGTAGAGTGCAATCGACCTTGGAGTGGTAAGCAGCACTGAGTAACAGGGTGATGCCACTGGCCTACTCTGACAACTGCTTTGAGAAACAAATTTATATCAGGAACAAACTCAACAGACAGGTACCTGGGTGTGTGTGTGTGTATGTGTGTAGAAATAACTGCAAAGAAGTGGTGGCTGGTGTTCATGGTGGCCTGGGAGAGACTGTACTGTTTGCTTGTTTACACATGCTGCTAGTGTGGATGCTGACTAGTTTGTCCAGGATCCACCAGAAAACAGAACAACAGAGACAAGCCAGGACTCCGTAGATTACCAGTTCTTTCCGGAGCCTGGCTAGCTCCTCCTTCTGCTGCTCCTCTTCCTGTTGCCTGGC
>NW_022196911.1:5896769-5906477 GCF_008632895.1 Mastomys coucha | reverse complement strand
ATGTAGAAGCTGCTTCATCAAATGTTCTTTTCTTTCCTTTGGACAGATTGAAAGGCTTAACGATAGTATACCCTCTGGTCCTTTGGGCAGGTGTGGAAGAATGCTTTCGAAGTTCAGACACGAAGTTCACTTCTTTATACTCTTCCTGGTTCTTAGGATGTTGTTTGATTCTCTCATCTGTGAGGAAATGAAAGTCAACTGTCTTGGTAAGCTGGCTCGTGGATTTCTTCACAGGTTGCCCTGGCCCTGCGAGAGCGAGCTTCTTGAACTCTTCGTTCTTCTTCCGCATCTCCATCACTTCCTGCTGCATTCTTTGTCTTTTCTCTAACTCCTGCTCTTCAGTACTCTTTAGAACCTTCTCCCTTGCTGGTGGCACACCAGGCTCTATGTGTTTGCCCTTGGCTTTCTCCAGGGTTTCTCTTTCATCCTTTCTTGAAGTAGCTGGAACACTGCCTTCCTCCTTTTCCTCCGGTTTCTTTTTATGAGAAACTTTCATTCTTTTGTGGGGGGAACAATCAGCAGCAGGAGCAGTGCATCTCTTGGCTTTCATTTCAACAGAAGCATCATGGTTTTTCTCTTTCTGCTCCAAATCCTTCTGAGCAGAGAGTCTAATAGATCTTCTCTGAGGCTGTACAGGAGTATTTCTCTTAGCATTCAGGGAAGAACAATCATTTGATGAGATAGATTGTTTCTGAAGATTTTCCTTTTCTGTCTGTTTGTAGTAAGTGTTGTCAACTGCCTTCAACGGTGTGATGCAGCCTTGCTGAACTTTGGCTTTTCTCAAGGAGGTCTTCCCATTGTTCTCCAAGTTGGCCTTCTCATCAAACCAGGAGTCTATATTTTCAGTATCCTCTTCAGCATCCAAAGATGAAAAATTGATAAAGACGGTGGGGGCATCAGAAGAGTAAGCAGTCGGGACTTGTGACATTGCCCCCACTTAGTGCAGAGGAACAAGCTTTTTCCAGGATCCTAATACTCTCCTCAATAGATTGTCTTCCTTAATCCCTGAGCTCCAGAGGCAGGCAGAGCTCTGTCAGTTCCAAGCCAGCCAGAGCTATATAGTGAGACACTCTGGCCTAATTTGTCTCTTGAGTCCACCTCTTACAAGCCTCAAGGCCACAATAATGTTCTCAAGTCTCTTGAATCCTTGCAGTCTGGCAGACACTTCTCATGAAGAACCTTCACGCCACTTTCCTGGCTTCAGTTTGCACCAGTTCTACAAGTCCAGCGCCTCACAACCGAGCAGGGACTCGACGCGTATGGTTGAAAATTTGAACTCAGACACCCGCGATTGAACTTTTAATAGTAAAGACTGTCGGACTTTAGATCTTGGGAATGAATAAGAAAGTAAGGATTGAGGCTTAATAGTGATGTGTTTGTGTGTCAAGTTGACAAGGGGTCAATTGTACTGGCTGGTTTTATGTGTCAACTTGACACAGGCTGGAGTTATCACAGAGAAGGGAGCTTCAGTTGGGGATGTGCCTCCATGAGATCCAGCTGTGGGGCATTTTCTCAATTAGTGATCAAGGAGTTAGGGCTCCTTGTGGGTGGTGCCATCTCTGGGCTGGTAGTCTTGGGTTCTATAAGAGAGCAGGCTAAGCAAGCCAGCAAGGAACATCTCTCCATGGCCTCTGCCTCAGCTCCTGCTTCCTGACCTGTTTGAGTTCCAGTCCTGACTTCCTCTGGTGATCAACAGCAATGTGGAAGTGTAAGCTGAATAAACCCTTTCCTCCCCAACTTGCTTCTTGGTCATGATGTTTGTGCAGGTATAGAAACCCTGACTAAGACACAGGATATCTGATATTTGACCCCTAGAGGGGTTGAGACCCACAGGTTGAGAACTATGGGAATTGCAAGAACTTTTCCTGGTCTGAATAAGGATGTTGACAGTGTGAGGCAAAAGTATGAAGCATGGTCATCTCTTCTAAGACAACTTCAGCCTGGGGCTGCTTCCCTGCACAGCCCCCAACTGAAATTCGCTAATCAGCACCCAGGGCTACTGGTGTTTATCCATCCAAGTTGCTACCTACTCTTGCCTGCTTTTCTGTCTAGGTGTTTCTTGTCTGTGGTTTCTTCATTCCCCTTTGATCCAGTAAGGTTAAGTCCAAAGCTGTTCAGGTTCTGGCAGGTCTTATTCCTCAAGAGGCATCCACTTTGGTTTTTGAGACAAGGCTTCTCATTACCCTGGAGCTTGCCAAGTAGGCTAGGTTAGCTGGCCAGGGGGCCTCAGGGATCCCCGTCTCCATCTTCTCTGTGCTGGAATTAGAAACGCACACTACCACACCCAATATTTTTATGTGGGCTCTGGGAATTGAACTCAGTTGCTTGCATTTGCAGAATAAGAATTTTGCTGATAGCCACCTCTCAGACTCTGCAGTGTAGCTTAAAATTATTTATATTTTACATATATGAATGTTTTGCCTTCATATATGTAGGTGCAGCATGTGTGTGCCTGGTGCTGAGTTCCTGAATCTGGACTTAACAATTGTGAGGTGACTTGTGGGTGCTGGGAACCAAGCTAAGCCCTCTGCAAAAGCAACCAGTGCTCTTAACTGCTGAGTCATCCCTCCATCCCTGAATTATATTTTTAATGACTTGACTACGTATTCCCTTGCTCTGCATTTTGTGACCCTGCCACCATTTATTTAAAATTCCTGAAGGTAGACATTTATCTTGTCTCCAGTGAGTTTCATCTCTTTACAGAGATGACTAATACCTTTCTCTGTTTCTAAATCAACTCATGCCTTCACCAAAGAGAAAGATCCTAATGGCCAAAGATGTTTAATGAAAACATCGGTTCCACACCTGCCTCTCCCCTCCTTTTCCAGAGAGAACCTCGCAGTGTTCTTCAGTATCTCCCCAACTCCTAATTCAGAGATTTTTCCTGGCATTTTTCATTTCATGTAAATTTTCTGAAATTCCCATAAATTGCCTACGGCCTCCTTTGCTTTTTTTTTTTTTTTTTTGTGGTTTCTGTTTGTCCATATTCTCTATTGCATTACATATTTACATCTCTGCTTAGCCCTACTACGTTCCTATCGCACATTCACTCCTTTGCTCACGTTGTTGTGACCTCAACATGGTATGGCCTTTCCTGTCATCTGTGGCTGGTCTCCAAGGTGCTGCTCCACAGGCCAGCCTTTCAGGAAGATCAGCTTATCCCCTTTACTCAGTTAAGGTTAACAGATCTTTATGCTAGCTTCCTAGGACTTCATTCTTGCTAACATACACTCATCCAGAAAAATGTACCCAGTGCTTATGATGAACACTGAAAGGCCTAGGGCAGAAACCAAAATAATAAACCTTGGTACTCATACTTTGGGATCCTCTGCAGCCATTTTGGAAATGGTTACACACACACACACACACACTTAAATTATGCTAGAGCAGTGGTCTGGGATATAGTTTAGTTGGCAGAGTTGCAGTTGCTTAGCAGGCAGGGCGCTCTAGGTTCCAGTCCCACTATCTCAAAAATAAAATAAAACAAAAAAAGACAGCAGCACACACAAGGTGTCAAATGAAAAAAAAAAAAACCTGACGTTTTACTTTATGCATGTTTTCACTTGGGAAATTCTAGACTCTGAAAGAAAAGTGAGTGGGATTCTGCTCAGCTGCTGGGGTGAACCCTAAACCTCTACCCGAGCCACACCCCCAGCCTTTGGGCCATGCTAATGTCCTTCTTGCAGAGTCCCCTAACACACCCTACGATAATGAGGGCACCCAGGTCTGAGGAGTCATGGGCACTGATGGACCTCAGGCTCGGCCCAACCCAGCTGCCCACGTTTCCCGGAGTCCGGTCTAGTTTTCACATCTTCCTCTCTCCCTGAAATAGATACGCAGCCGCCTCCAGATTTAGAAAAGGAGCGGTGACTACTTTACGAAAGCCTGGAAAATATGACTTTTCCAGAAACGGTTCGGGTCCTTCATACATCTTCAGGTCCTGGCAACCGCAGACAAGGCTATGCCCTCGGCCGAGCCTTTGCCTCCGGGGCCCGACTGGGAGAGCTCGGCAGCTTTTCCAGCCCGGTGGAGGACGCCGGAGCGGGGCCTTTACGTTACACCGTAAGATCCGCACCCCCCATCCGGACCGGGTTTTGCCGCCCGCCGCGCTCCCGGAGCGGAGACAGGCGTCGCGGAGGCCTCCGCGGCCGGGGGTGGTGGCGGCGGCCGCGGTGGTGTGTGAGGGCCGCACCGCGCACGCGCGCCGGAGGGCTCCTTGCTCTCCCGGCTCCGTCAGGCCGGAACCCTCGCGCCGCCGCCCCGCCCGGAGCCGCCCGGAGCCGCCCGCGCCCGGACTCGCGACGGCCGGGCGGGGCCTGTTTCCTCGGCTCGCATCCTCGGGCTCGCAGCCGGGAAGGAACATTCCTGGCTCTCCCCGCCCCACTGCGCCCGTTCCCGCTCCTCCCCCGCCGCGTGTTTTCCGCCCCAGTAAAGATCGTGCCACACAAATAAGCCTCGGATGCCCTTTGCCGAGCGGGCCATTTTCAGGGCGCGTCTCCGGAGCCGCTAAAAGTCTTGTTTTCTCCCCAAAGTGGAAGAAGGTGTGGGGGGCGGGGGCGGCTGGGGCCGCTTCCAACTGCTCCGCACGCTCGAATAGTTGTCAGTAAAATCAAACTGACGTCAGCCCGGGGGGAAAAGATAGGTCTCTTTTGTTCTCATGTTCCCCCCCCTCCTTGCGATCAAAGGCAAAAAAAAAAAAAAAAAAAAAAAAAAAAAAAAAAAACCCAAAACATTTTTTTCCCCGTTTGGAGGGTGGAGGGAAAGACAAAAAAAGGGGGAAAAATTGCCGTGCAAAAAGATAGCTTCCATTAGAGCTTCTGCCCGGGCGAGGGGAATGTTTAATGAATGCATCAAGTCTTTTGATCACCCTCGCTCGGCTGGGTTCAGTAGTGCCGGAAGGTTAGTTGCATATCCTGTGGCTGATCTGAAATTCGATCAGCAGAGGGGGTCAAAGAAAAGAAAAGCATTTTAATGGGAATCAATAGAGGAGCATAGGTCTTGGAAGGAAATACGTGTTGATTAAAAATGCCACAAGATTTAAAAAAAAAATGTTCAAGACCGGTTTAGAGAAAACGAGAAAAAGGAAAAGCAAGGGAGGGAGAGAGGGAAGAGAGGAGAGGGGGAGGAGGAGGGGGGAAAAAACCCTTAGCAATCTATTTTCTGTGTGTGCTGCTGCCAGAGAGGCAGTCGGCAGACCAACAGTTTGTGTAATGCTTCAAGCTACAGCGGGCAAATTTAAAGCTGTATGCTCAGAACAACATAATAAATACTTATTGAAAATGCATTTCTATTTCTAAGCGGGGCTCACTCATGCATTATACAAAACACCCAGGGCTGCAGTAGCAGTCACAAGGGGACAAATAAGGTATACTGTGACTCGAGTCCTTAAAACTAAACTATGGGGCTTATAACAGTTGAGAGCAGAAATAAACAAACAAAAAAATTTCCCTTAAGTTGAAAACTAACAGCTTTGAACAAAACCAAAGGCTTAAAATGGAAACTTTGAAGAAGTTGTAATTTTAAAAATATCTTAAAACTGTGAGGGGTAAGGAGAAGGGAATAGAGGGAGTCCACGGTAGTAGATAGCATATTGATTGTCTTACAGAGTGGAAAATTATTGCCCTGTAGGTAGGGCAAGTGATCAACAATGTATAAAACAGTTGAAGGTTTTTATGGCACTCCACCTACTACAGAGGAAAGGGAAAAGGCGGCTTTCTAAAGCCAGGCTCACACCCACCCACGCGTATTCTCTCTTACTCCTGCCTGCCTGGTCTGTTGGAAGAGAATCAATAGTATTTAAATTTTTACACGTTCAACAAAGACAGTCCTTTCCTCATGGAGCGAACATCCCAAGAACAATGCTGGAGCTTCTCCTTCAGAAGAGTTCCAGCAGTGCCTCGCTGGGCTCATGGATGCCAGTCTTCACTCTTCATCCACATCTTTCTTATTCTGATTTGTTTTTCTTTCTGTCTCTAAAGAATACAGAAAGGGATCAAGAAGCATTTTCAGTGTCATTTCCCTTGGATATTTCCAATAAAGTTGTTTAGTCAGCATCTCCCCGTACTAAAATCCTTATGTTCCGGTCTCTTATGCAGCATGGTAAATATTTTCATATAGTCTTTGCATGTGACTGTGCTGTGTAGAACGGTTTGATGTGTGGCCCATGATAACTGAGAATGTAGCGCAACACGTTTGTAGCTGACCATGTCATGTGACAACGTCAAAAGGTTGGATACCTCTGCTTTAAATCATCTCCAGTTTGTATACCCAACACATCCTAAATGTCATACTGAGCTGTACTGTTTAGTCTATATAGCAGGGTGTGTTGGCATACGGTGAGGTGAGGTTAAGGGGGGGCTTGCAAATCTGAGGTGAGCCTGAGTTATACAGCAAGGTCACTGTCTAAAAAGGAAAGAAAAAAAAAGGAAGTAGAAAAGAAAAGAGAACAAAACAAAAGAAAGATTTTTTTATGGATGGTTTGACTCCATCACAGACCTATAGATATAGGAGCCCAAGTGTTGACTGTTTTTAATTTGATGGATGGAGGGCCCATCAAAATTGAAAATTGTTGTTTGCCATACATAACTTTAATTTCTTAAACCTTATTTTTAATGATGGTTCTTAAATGCCTTAACTCTCCCTCCCCCCTTTAGTCCACCACCCACCAGAGGGAGTAGAAAAGAATGGATTTGGGTTACGTGGACCTGTTTAGAAAGGTTCTTTGGAGCATCTGTGTTTTCTGGAAATCACAAGTTCGCAGCAGCAGTTTTATCCACTCACTAACACCTCACAGATACACCAGGAGTCCAGCTTGATAGAGTCAGGATAGCAAACAGGAATCCACAGCAGTAGCAGGACCTAGCAAAGACAGCCAGACCTCAGCTTCAACACGTCAGTAGGAGGGACCAACAGGGACACTGGGAGAAGCTCTGGCTGTTCTAGTCTCTCAGGGAAGCAAAGATCAGAAAAGACTTGAGACCCTCAAGTGCTGCACAGCTAGCTGTCCCAGCAAGCCAAGCTCTGTCTGTTACTCTGTGGAGTCCTATTTATACTCTCCAAACATCACGTGTCCTCCACGTGCCTTGCCTCAGGACAAGTTTTGCCTCAGCATTGTGCATTCAATCAGTCTGAGTCCATGGAAGCAGCAAGAAACTGCAGCACACCAGCAGAACCAATACATGCAGGTTGTTAGCAAAGAACCCTTCGTCACGTGTCCTTTTATGTGCTTGCTTTAGCAGAACACCCTCTCTCCAGTGTCTGCTTCAGTGAAATGTTCCTTCACGAATCTGCCTTAGTCTTCTACACCCATGTCCACTTTAACAAAACGTCCCTTCATGTGTCTGCCCCAGCAAAACACCGTCCAACCAACTTTCCAAAGAACCCTTAAGGTTTCCACTTCAGCCACAGTTCCGACCTTAAGATCTTTTCGTTGTCTTTTGAAACGGGCTCTTGTGTAGCTCACGCTGATCCTGAACTCACTATGTAGCCACGGCTGGCTGATAGCGGTGATATCTCATTTCTTGCTTTCAAGCACTTGGACTGATGTCAGGTTCATACCACAGATTTAT
This sequence comes from Mastomys coucha, assembly GCF_008632895.1. NCBI lineage: Eukaryota > Metazoa > Chordata > Mammalia > Rodentia > Muridae > Mastomys > Mastomys coucha. The sequence continues at coordinate 5,898,909 of NW_022196911.1, read as the reverse complement.
ATAATAAAGATCCTTTCAAAGACGTTTCTTAGTAACTCTTTTAGCGTTTCTTTTTGTTTATGTGTCTTTGTACTATGCATGTGTGAGTGCTTGATGAATGTATTTATGTGTTTGTGTGTGATAATGCTCACATACCACGGCATCTGAGGAGAGGCCAGAGGGCAACTTTCAGGCATCAGTTCTTGCCTTCCACCTTGTTAAGGTATCTCTCTTTGGCTCCATGCAGCCTATTCCAGGCTAAATGGTTCACAGGATTTCTGGGAGGTTCTTCTGTTTCCCATCTTCATGTAGGTCTGCTGGGATTACAGTCTTGTGGTAAAGTATCTGGCTTTTCCATTTGGGAACTCAGGTCCTTCCACTTGCACAGAGAAAGCTTTGTGCCTGCTTAAGACAATACTAAGAGCTTTGGAAGCAGAGACTACATTACCGTTCTCATCCCTTATCCCACAGGTGTTGCTTAGAACAGAACTTTGCATGTTGAAAGTAAAGCTAGCTAATGGACAGCTTTGAGTTAATAAGGGCAGATGAGGCAGGGATTGAATTTCAGAGACGGAAAGTATGGTTTGGTAATCTCAGATAGCTAACTTAAGTTCTTTAAAGTTCAGATGCCTCTTTGGTAAAAATAGAAAAATTATACTTACCTCCCAGACTCATTTATGTGATGAAACAATGTATGTGAAGTACTTTATATAATGTTTACATATAATATGTAAATAATATATTTGTGCTATATATGATATATAATATGCAGGCATCTATCTATCATCTATCTATTTTGTTTTTATTTCAGTGATTTCTCCATCCCTGGAGCCATGCCTTCCTTAACCACACTCTTAAAAAAAAAATCTATATCTATCTATCTATCTATCTATCTATCTATCTATCTATCTATTGGGATATGTATATTTATTTAGATTTATTTGTTTATTTTATGTGTATGAGTGTTTTTCCTGAATCCATGTTTATACACATACATGTCTGGTACCCATGGTGGCTACGGAGGTTATCTTATGCCCTGGAACTAGGGTTACAGATGTTTGTGAGCTGCCATGTGGGTGCTGGAAATTGAGCTCTGGCTCTCTGCAAGAACAAGTACACTTGACCGTGGGTTCATCTCTCCAGCACCCCTCCCCCTCTCGCTCCCCCCTCCCCCAACCCCTTGTGCCTTTGTCACATTTTTTACGAAGTCTCTCCTTGAATATGCAGTAAGCATCTTGTTGCCTCCTCCTGCATTTTTTGGAATCCTGGCCCTTGAGACATTTGTTCTCATGACCTGGCTGGAATCTTCAAGACTGAGGAGTTGTGTCTAGGTGAGATCATTTGCAGGTGGGCTGGTTGATATCATGCAACCTGCTTCCAGCAGTGTTCCAGCAGCCAGCAGATTAACATCAACCTTCAGTCTTGACAGTTGCTCATCTGGTTTTTCCATCCTGTGTAATCAGCTGCTGTCTGATTCCAAACCAGAACTACCCAGTGGAGGTCGCCTACCTCGCCATGAAGAGTCAATAAATAATAAACACATAAGACAGGCTGTACACCAAATGTGCACTCCAAATTTTGTTTGTTGGAAACTTAATAACCAAAATCTTGTGCTAATGGTTCTTGAGGGCTGGAATCTAACTAAGGAGATTTTGCAGCTTCATGAGTTACTGAGGGAGTGGCTGTGCTGTAAAACACACTTGCTCTGTGCTGCTGTGGCATGCTCTCTACCACATTACGATCCAAAAAGAGAGTCCACATCCGAAACTGAGGAGATGTGGCTGCTAGTCTTGGATTTCTGGCCTCCAGAACTGGCAGCTAAATAGATTTCTCTTTTTTATAAATTTCTTTGTCTCAGGTGTTTAGTTGTAGCAATAGAAAATGATGGAGACAACTAGCTTTTATGACATTTTTTATTTTATAGTAAGTACTAAACCCATTTGTTTAATAAATATAGATGGAATAACCTAGCAGCTTGGTAGATTTTTCTTGAGCTCATTCTTCCTGCCCCTGCTACTCTTCATCTACAGAAAGCCTGCTAGCTTTGATCCCGGAGGCTGTTTAAGCCAAATACAGGCTACACACAGAATCTCTCATGTTCTTTTCTCAGGGGTTTGGCGTCTAAATCTGGAGAGATTTATTTATTTATTTTGTAGGAAGG
>NW_022196911.1:5866498-5896759 GCF_008632895.1 Mastomys coucha | reverse complement strand
GGGAACTTTTATATTTCCATCTCCCCCAACTCCCTCTCAAATTCATGACCCTTCGTTACAGCCTTTTAAATTCATGACCTTTTCTTTAATTACCATTGCGTGTGTGTCCTCCATGCCCACCCCCTTCTCTCTCACCTACTCACAAGATAAAGGTGCCACTATTTACTGGGATGGCTTGCCAGGCTGGATTGTTGTGATTCACAGGCTTAACGCTAGATAGACCTGTTGATTGCTTCTGTCCTTTGGCGGCTTACACATCGCTTCTGAATACAGGGAGAGCTAGCCCTCAGGCAGGAGGCTTCCAGGTCAGCCCCTGCTCAAGTCCTCCAAGTCCTGAGGCAAAAAGGTGTGGTCTTTTCACCTAGAGGAGCTTACCTTCAAGTTTTGAGAGCAACCGAGGTAAATGAAAACAACAACAACAACAACAACAACAACAACAACAACAAAAAACTTGTTTCGGGGGGGGGGGTCTCTCTGGCTCCCCTGACCAAGAATTTGAAGGGAGGTTTCCCATTCCTGGCCCTGGGAATGTTAGAAAGTCTCTGGTTCTCGGGCAAAGCATTCTCATTTCCTGTGACATAACTCCAGTAAGAAAATATGATCTAAGCTGGATGTTGTGGCATTGGCCTTTAATCTCAGCACCCAGGAGGCAGAGGCAGGTAGATCACTGAGTTTGAGGCCCACCTGGTCTACAGAGTGAATTGTAGTACAGCCCCAGGGCTACACAGGGAAACCCTGTCTCAAAAACCCAACTAACAATTAACTAACTAACTAACTAACTAATATGATCTATATGAATTTTATAAGTAAGTTTATAAAATGTTTCTGTATGACTTTATCAAACATCCTTAGTGCTATTTATTTCTCTCTCTTTCCCTCCTCCCCATATTATCAGCCCTTCCTGTAATGGCTAATCTTGGTTGTCAACTTGACAAACCTGGGAAGAGGGAAACTCTATTGAGGAATTTCCCCCATTGGATTGACCTGTAGGCATGTCTTCGAGCCTTGTCTTGATTACTAATTAATATAGGAGCACTCAGCCCACTATGGGTGGTTCCATCCCTAGCAAGTAGACCTGGGTTGTTATAAGAAAAGTAGCTGAGCAAGTCATGGGAGGCAAAGCAGTAAATAGCATTCCTCTGTGGTCTCTGCTTCAGCTTCTGTTTCCAGGTTGCTGTCTTGACCTCCTGCGTTGACTTCTCTCGGTAAACAAGACATACCCTTTCTTCTCCCAAGTTATCTTAGGTCAGTATTTTATCACAGCGGCAAGAAGCAACTTAAGATGCTCTCTCTCTCCCAATTTAGGCTCCTCCCCCAGTTTTGAGGTAACCCAGACTCAGGTCTAGAAAGCCAAAAGCCAAAAACTCTCTCTTACTTGTGGATCCTAGCTAGAGAGTCTCTTAACATGAAGTCACCACCAGAATCAGGAAAGTAGAAAAGGACTGTGAAGGGCTGGAGGCTGTGGGGAACTTTATCGACAGTGATGGTAGGATGCTATGAAGCGGGAGATGAGCTCAGTCTCTCATGGATGCTTTGGTCTCTGTGAGGTCTCCCCCACCCTGAGGTGGCTTAATCTTCTCTTCTCTCCCCGACCCTGGGATGGCTTCTCTTATAGGAATTTTTCCTTTCAGGCTTTTGATGCAGTTCTTTTGTTCATAGAATGTTCAAAATGTAAAAATGTTCAAAATGTAAAAACCAAGGAGGACAAAAATTTTACTAGTTTTGGAGCCGCTGAAGCGTGTGGCCCTAGCAACCCCTTCATTTTAGTATTTACACTCCCAACGTTCACCTGGTCTCACAGGAGACCCTCAGCGTCCGTGGGGCATTGGTTCTAGGACCCCACTACAAACCAAAACCTACATGCTTCTGACTTCATATCTGCAAAGCACTGCAGGCATCCTGCACATGCCCATGGGAAGACAGCGATGGCACATCTCTTTCCCCACCATTTGCTTTTGGTAAATCCACAAATGGCTCTCTGGTATGGAGGACCTGACTGTCTCTTGTTTGTGAATCATATAGTCACTGTCTCCTGGGTGGCTGGTGGAGAGTAAGCAGTGACCTTTAGGCAGTAGCAGATCTTGGGCTGTGCTTGAAACAATTTTCTAGAGTTTAGTGGTTACAAAAAGTTTTTTTTCTTTTCAAATACTATGTACAGTAGTGTCAGCAACAGGGAGACATGGTATCCAACTGCTGAACTCCATAAGCAATGAAAGTGAAACAGCTTTAAAATTTTTGAAAGACAAATTATAAACTTACAGGTCCATTAAAAATTAAGCATCAGGGGCTGGTGAGATGGCTCAGTGGATGAGTGCTCGCTGTACAAGAGTGAGGATCTGAGTTCAGACCTCAGCATCCCAGTCAGAAGCTGAGTGTGGTTATGCTTGTGCTTGGCTGCTGTGGGGACAAAGACAGGAGGAACCCTTGGGCTTGCCAACAGCCAAACTAGCTCCAGGTTCAGTGAGAGACCTTGCTTCAAAGATACAATAGGATACCTAATATCCTCCTCTGACCTTCTTACAAGCCAACATATTCACAGCCCAAATACGTATAAATCATACACACCATAAACGTAGACAATCCATAGATCTCAGTGAGGTAGACCTGGGCATGGGAAAGAGAGCGGTAGTTACATACAACAATATGGAGGGATGAAGCATGTATGGCTTAGTGGATTGCAGGATAAGGCCAGGCCGCTTACTTTGTTAAATTAAAGATTGTAGAGAGATTCTCTTATAAGCATCATTTGTCAAAACAAACAAACAAAAACAAACAAACAAACAAAAACAAATACCCCCACCTATGGCCAATGAGCTGAGGCAGGAAATAAGAGGTAGGACATCCAGCAGGGAGAGAGAGAATTCTGGGAGATGGTCAGAGGTGGAAGTTTCAACAGCCAGACGCTGAGGAAAAAGCAGGCCAGGACTGAAGAAGAGGTAGCTAGCCAGCAGGTAGCTGAACTCAGGACAGAATAAAGGGGAGATTCACCCCAGGGACTCTGAGAAGACAAGGAGAGGAAAGCAGCCACATAGCTGAACCCAGGTTAGAACAAAAGGGATGATAAGAGAAAGCCAGAGAAGAAGCAAAAGCTGATGGCCCAGGCATTTAATAATAAGTAGTTAGTCTCAGAGTTGTTATTGTGGCTGGGAGGAAAAACTTGGATTTACCTTTTATAAGAGATGAAGAGATTCTGGGGAATATATTTAGATACATACTGTGGTGTGTATGTGTGTGTGTGTTCTTAGAGTAAAACTTTTGTAAAGATAAAACCCAAGTCCCTTACAAAACTTGATTGCTATCTTTGAGTCTTCATGCATAGAATATGCCCACAATGTAAAGTGTCTTAATAAGCAAGTATGTCAGCTAATTTTCATGGCTCTTCACAGGCCATTCCATACAGCCTTCCAGAGTGGCAGCTGCTTTCTGGAATGTGCTAGTGAGGAAGCACTCTGCCTCCTTGGGAACACTGGCTGAAGGTGCTTCTTTGTCCCTTGGTGCTGGGACCACCTTGGTTTGAATCATGTCTGTAGAGACTTATATAGGACAATGAAGTCTCCAGGTTGGTTTTTGTGGTTGATTCTGACTCTTGCCATTGGACCCTTTCTATAAAGCTTGATTCATCTGTCCCAAACTAAGTACACGAGCTGTGCTAGCTCTGCTCTTGGAAACACCATGTGTACTCTGAGCCAGAGAGAGGTTGTTAAGCTACATTCAAGGGCAGCCTATGGATGAGCTTTATTGGAAATAACCTCAAGTAATCTCATGAACACCGGCTGGAACTTTGGGACCATTTTGGACACTCTAAAGAAGCCACCATGGAAGGAAAAGTGGAACATATCCAGAGGCTGTCTGAATTGTGATGTGGAGAAAGGGCCAGGACTCAGTCAAGGAGGAGGCAGGGGCTTCACAAACAGCAATGATGAGGACAGTGGAACTGCAGGTGTTGGAGATGTTCCCCTGGTTCCGTGAAGACTCGGAGATGCTTAAGCTAGTACTGACCTTTTGTAGGTTTGATCGGAAAGCTTAGTCTCCTTTTAAGCGATGAGCTACTTTTGGGACTAACCATGCCCCACTTTGGCTTGTACAGCTCAGCAGTGGCTCCCGAGTCTGACAGACCCTCCCAGAGTTTCAGCTGTGGTAGTGGTAGTGGATTTGGGGGAAGTAACTTTTTACTGGGCAATCCTTTTAAGGTTGTTACACCCCGCCATCTGTCCCTTGCTCTTGCTGTCTGAGATGTTTGTATGTGTTTTGTACTTGTGTTAGTTTAGTTGCATTTATTATTTTTATTGTGGTACGATGCACACAATATAAAGTTTACCATTTTTTATCACACTTAAAGCCATAGTTTAGGGCCTCCCCATTGCCACTTGGCCCCAGGCAGGTAGAGCATGCCTGAGACAACCCTGGCCCCACCGAGTGCCACATGGTACAGTTAGGGTATAGCCTTCCTAAGACGATCCCAGCCACTCAGAGAAAGGGGAAACTTAAGGGTTCTTTGGAAAGTTGGTGGGATGGTGTTTTGCTGAGGCAAATACAGGAAGGATTGTTTAGCTGAAATGGATACAGGTGAAAGGCTAAGGCAAACTTGTGAAGGAACGTTTAGCTGAAGCAGACACAGCTGAAAGGATGTTCTGCTAAAGCAAGTATGTGAAAGGACACGTGATAAAAGATTCTTTGCTAAACAACACACATGTGTTGGTCCACCTTACACTGAGTAGCTGAGCTGTATTTGTCGGGACTCCACAGAGAGAAACGCATCAAAAAACTTTTGATGGTGTGCTGCAGTTTCTTGCTGCTTCCTCTGGCTTGGGCTGATTGGCAGAGTGATGATTCAAGTGTTTAAGAACTATCATTAAACATAGGATTGGAAAAAATCACCCAGAGATCCTGCTGCCTCTGAGGACCATATCTGAGTCTGTAGCCCTGCAGCATTTGGGCCCGTTACCACCAAAGGCCAGGAGGACATCCCTAGTCTGGGCTGCTGCCAGGGGCTGTGTTGATGATGTCTGACTGCTGTTCAGAGCTGGCTCCACCCATCTCTGGCTGCAGCCCTCAGGAGAGCAGGGCCTCCACACCTTGCCTTGGAAGTACAGTAGAGCTGGCCCTGGCTGGGGATCAGGGGAAGTTGCTGAGCTGGTCCTGTCCAAGAAGAAACCCAAGAGCACAGTTTAGTATAGCAAGTACATTTATTGTTTTGTAACCAACATCAGCCATTCAGTTTCAATAATTCCCCACTTTGTTTCCTACTATCCCTTGGAAATTACTATTCTACATTCCTACTCTGAATATGACTGTCACAGCCTAGTAATTTTAGTAGCTAGTAATTTTACATCAACTTTCAAAAGTGTGTGTGTGTGTGTGTGTGTGTGTGTGTGTACGTGTGTACATATAGACCCCTGTGGAAGTCAGAGGACAGTTTGAAGGAGACAGTTCTCTCCTGCCACATGGGTCTTGGGGATTGAACTTAGGTCATTGAGGTCTCAGGGGCATGAGCTCTTACCCTACTGAGCCTTCTTGCCAGGCCTTAATTTTACATTTTGGCAGAATGGCTATCAGACTTGAAAAATCTTTAGAGAAAAATCTCACAGCATGAGTTACTGAAAGTTTTAATGCCTTTCAAATGTTTAACATATTTTTAATTTTTTTTCTCCTAATATGTGTTCTATCTCAAAGCTGTTTCTCTCAAGTCATCTTCAATGAGGGTCAGAACTTTAGGCCTGATGAAGACTATTAAACAAGAGATTATAGATAAATCATGATACTCTCCCTCCTCTGACTTGGTTCTTTCTTCTATGTATATAACAAGGTGTTCTCCAGTGGAGATTATCTTATTCAGTATTACTTAATTCAACTGTGTTAGTAGTTCCCTTTAAATATGAATGAAGCTGGTAAATACTGTGGCATATTCTCATAATAATTAATTTTTATATATCTTTGGAAATGGTGAAAATAACATTTTGTTTTAGTCATGGGTATCTGAAAACCAACATTTTATATTCCAGTGTAGAAACATTTCTGTTTAAACAGTAAAAGTGCCTCTGAGAAATAAAGACAGGAAACTATATTTTGTCTTGAGCCTTTGCAATATATATATATATATATATATATATATATTCACTCCACAGTAAAATAATAGACAGACTATAAATAACTTTGAGGCCAAATTATCCATGTGAAAATGTAATTAATATAAATTATATAGTCTGATCAAATGATGTCTGTGATGGAGAAATGCAGGCTTTTACAGCCTTCTTGCAATATGATGTCATCTCTGCCTTTGCTCTTAGAATCAATCTCTTGTTAGGAATCCCAGGTCTCTGCCTGATGAAAAGATAGTGGAGCCTCATTACCTCTCACTTCATCAATCCACAAACCCCATCATTGCCACACACACACACACACACACACACACACACACACACAATTCCTTAGTAACGCCATCTTACTTCATAGGAAAAATTTAGAGCCAGGAGCTCTAGGCAAATCTCAAATCACTAAGAATTCATCACTTTTGCCAAATATCCTATGGACCATTCAGTAGCTGATGACCACAAAGCATAACTACATTTATCTAAACAAGCTAGCAATGTGAACATCACACGACTAAAAGCAGGTAGAAGAGAGTTTATGCTGTGCACATATCCACATATTTCTTTTCATAAAACTATCACATAAAATGCGGGTAGATGGTTAGAACAGTAGCCCTAATGATCAGGCCTATCTGCATTCATGTCTCTTTGTCATTCTCTTAAGCAACAGTTGTCCAGCCTTTGACTGAGGACTGGTCCTGTGACTTGACTTGTTGGATATGAGCCTAGTGAAGTCCGTGTTATCAGACGCTAGACTCACACAGGACTTCCTGAGAGAGACCAGGTGAGTCCAAACAGCAATCTACCACCCGTGAGAGTTCTCTTGAGGAACAGAAGCAATCAAATGGGTACGCATGGGATTTATTAGATTGACTTACATGGTAGGATTCAGATAGTCCAATGGCTGTCTCATACCAGAGAGGTTGAGAATCTAGTAGTTGCTCCATCCGTGAGGCTGAGTATCTCAGAAGCTCCAACTTGGCCCTGGAGGCTGGAAGGTTCTTGGAGAGCCACTGGTCTTCAGTCCTTGTTGGAAGCTTGAGACGCTGGTTCTAACTTCACTTGAGAGATGCCAGAAAGCATGAGGGTGATAAATCAGAAAGTAGCCATTCCCTCTTTCCATGTCCTTATGTCTGGGATGCCACCAGAAGGTGCCACCCACATTTAGAGATGGTTTTCCTGCTTCATGTAATCTGATCACAGCGTCCCTCCCAGGAGTCCCTTAGCTGCTTGTTTTAGTTGATTCCAGTTCCAGGCAAGCAGGCAACCAAGATCAACCATCACAGGATCCAAGTCAAATCTGTCAGTGAATTCCCAACCAACCCACAGCATTCTGAGAAATAATCAGCTGTGTGTTTTTTTTTTTCCTCTGAGGTTTAGTGTATCCATTTGTGTGGTGTTAAGTAAGTGATAGAAAAACTGGTGTCTGGAGGGTGTGTGTGTAAAGAACGTATTTTTAAAGTATGTAAGGATGAATTGGGGATAGCATAGCAGGTAGACTGTAGGACAGCAAGTATGTTGCTAGCAGAGGCTCTCAGAACATAGAGGAAAATGCTTATGTTATGTTATGGAGCAAACTCACAACTGTGGTAACTTCGGAGAGAAAAAAAAATGAATCAGATGACCTTGGGGCCTTGGACAGGAAGATTTCAGTCAAAGTGCCTATTGGCCTTCAGAGAAATGATCCAAAGAGTAAAACAGTTGCTTAAAATTAGATTTTACATGGACTACAGGAGAGACAAGACATTGTGAGTGAGAAAATAAAACTGTTTAAAAATCCTCGTCTCTCCAGTCAGCTGAAGAGTGTTAAAATAAGAAATGGCCTTAAGGTAAACATTGAGTCTGGACTGTGACCATTAAGGCTGCAGAGAAATTTAAGGAGGGACCTAATAGCCCCTGTCAGGCAGACAAAAATCTTTCTAAGAATCTTAAGGGTATTGTTTCATGGTCACTTGCCGTGACCATAGCATAGCTCTGTTTTGGAAAGAGTTATATATAGATGTATTTTCTGGGGCATGGAGAGAGAGAGAGAGAGAGAGAGAGAGAGAGAGAGAGAGAGAGAGAGAGGGAGGGAGGGAGAGAAAGAGATATTAAAGAGGCCTTGGCACCCAGAAAGACAAATATCACATTTTTCTGTACTTGTGTATCCTAGACTGTATATAGATACATACAGTGGAGGGGGGACAGAGTGAGGGAAGGAGACTAGTTGGGGGAAAGAGGAGGGGGATGGCTAAGGGAAGGGCTTGCAGTGGTGAATGTGGTCTAAGTAAATGATACAGTTGGATGAAGCTGCTTTAGTGCAACCCATGTACATTGAACATAAGACAGTAAAATAAAGTAAGGATGCCCCTGGGATCCCAACCTTCTGTGGGAAGTCTCTAAAGCCCCAGGAAAGCAATGCAGATGCAAACATGGGGCCATTTCTTGTCATTAATGAAATGTGCCTCAGAAGGTCAAGCTACAAGTGTGGACCAGATCCAAAAGTTGCAAGAATATCCAAGGGAATCAATGAAAGGAACAGAAGGTGTCCTGACAGAGGGATGTCTATTTCTAGAAATTGCCTTCACTGTTGGACTTTAGGAAGGACCAGTGAAAATTACATGACTCCTGGTTTATTCTCTCTCTCTCTCTCTCTCTCTCTCTCTCTCTCTCTCTCTCTCTCTCTCTCTCTCTCCCTCCCTCCCTCCCTTTCACTTTCTCTTTCTTGTTCTCTCTCTGTGTCTCTCCCTCTCTCCTTCCCCCTGTCTCTTTTTCTGCCTTTTGTTCTCTCTGTAGCCAACTACAGAGCTAGTCTTTGACTTTTTATTTTTCAGATTTATTTTTTATGTGTATGTGTTTGCCTATGTGTATAGATGTGCACCACATGTGTGCAGTACCTGAAGAGGCCAGAAGAGGGCGTCAGATCACCTAGATCTGAAGTTAGAATTACAAGCTGCCATATTGGTGCTGGAAACCAAACCTGGGTCCTCTGAAAAAGCAGCAAGCACTCTCAATGGCTGAGCTATCTCTCTTGTCTCCATCCTTCCAGTCATCATCCTCCTGCCTCAGCCTCTCAAGTGCTGGCATTACAGGTATGCACACTGTGCCTGGCTGTTTCCTGGAATACCTATTTCAGATACTATATCTGCATCTTCACTTCGGATGCCAGATGTCTTTACTCTCAAGCCTGATCCTGCCTGAGCTTGTACGAAGCTCTGGAACTTTTTTCCTGTGAAGGAGCTGCGAATCACCAGGCTGCAGAGAGGCATGCACACGGTAGCCTGTATAAGAGTGGTCCCCAACAAGTCACACATTTTGTTTGTTTATTTGTTTTGCTCATGCTTTTGGCAGCGTGGTTTTCTATGCTTTCCAAGAGGAACAGTCTGGTTTCTCAGTCCCGGCTTCTTGGACTTGCTCTGATTACCAGAATATAGCAGAAGCAGCCTCACACAGTTTCTGAGATGAGGACCCAGGGTTCCAGAGTCTGTGTCTTTGTTGTCTTAAACATCACTATGCTGCAGAAAAGCCCTGCATGGCTGAGCACAACCTCAGGGGCTTCACCCTCTGAATATGCCCCATGAACCACTAGACCAGAGAGAGCAGCTATGAAGCTCTCAGACCACAGAAGCAGGAGGAATATGGCTGTGGTTGTTTGAAGCCACTGGGTTATATTGTATAGAATAGATGACCAACCAGCTGGAATTCAGTGGTGGTTGGTGTGAGTAGAGGGTTTCTTATAGTAGGAGCTACTGAGGTATAAAGTTTCAGCTGTCATTACTATAGGTTGAAGAAATATGTGTTGCAAGGGCCAATCAGATTGATTAGGACTCGATTTTTCATTCTCACAGGCCTGTTGATGGTTCCAAATTAAGCCAGAGCTTTTGGAGTTGAAACTACCAGTGTATTAGTCAGGGTTCTCTAAAGGAATAGAACTGATAAAATGAAAAAATACGTGTATGCTACACACACACACACACACACACACACATGCACACACACACATTCACTCACTCACTCATAGACACAAACATACATTCATTCATATACACACTCACTCACTCGACACACACACACACTCACACACTCACTCACACTCACTCACCCTCACACAACACACCACACTCTCACACACACACACACATGCACATACATACACATACTCACTCACTCACTTGTAGACACATACACATTTACTCACAGACACTCACATACACATACTCACACACGCTCATACACTCACTCTCACACACACATTCATTCACTCATAGACACGTACATACACACACACAGAGCACCCCCCCACACTCACTCATTCATAGACACTCACACACTCATTCACTCATAGACACATACATACACACACACACACACACAGCACCCCCCCACTCACTCACTCATAGACACACACACACACAGCACACCACACACACACACACACACACACACACACACACCACACCAGTGATTGTGAGGGCACGCAGGCAAAAGGTACAGTTTCCCTCTTTGTGTCCTTTTTCTCTGGCCCTGCCCAGATTTAGGGTGGGTCTTCCTTCTTCAAATCAACTGATGAAGAAAATCTCTCCCAGGAGTGCACAGCAGCTTATGTTTTAGTGAATTCCAGATCCGGTCACACTGACAACCATGATTAGCCTTCATGACCTTTATCAAATCCCAGCTCTGACTCGTAAACAAATCAACAATATTAATTTTATTTGTTGTTTTTACTCTTCCACATTAAGTTGGCTCTTCTGGATCCTTTGCTCCTTCACATAGATTTTAGAGCTACGTGTTGACATCCCACAAAATACCATGCAGAGATTTCTGTTGGACTGTGATAACCATAGATCAAGTTGGCAAGAGCTGGCATCTTAGCATTGTTAAACCCTTCTATGCATGAATATAGAATTTCTCTCCATTTATCCAGTTCTTTGATCTGTTTCCTCGGAGCTTGGAATTGTCTTCATGTGGATTTACACATATTTTGTTAGATTTATACCTAAGTAATTTCAGTGTGTGTGTGTGTGTGTGTGTGTGTATGTGTGTGTGCGTGTTAATTTAAATGACAATATACTTTTTTTGGGTTTACTTTTGTTTTTTTGAGAAAGATTTACTCTTTGTAGCCCTGGCTGTTTTTGAACTCTTTCTGTAGACTCATACTGGCTTCAAACTCAGAGATCTGCCTGCCTGTAGCTCCAGAGTGCTGGGATTAAAATGTGGGCCATGCCTAGGTGATTTAAACCCAGTTCATTGCTGGGATGTGGGAAGATTGTCTGTTGTACACTAATCGTTCATCCTGTGACCTTGGTACAATGACTTTTTATAGAATGGTTTTTTTTTTTTATTGGTTTGGATTTCCTACACGGATTGTGCTATGTGTTTTATCTCTCCCTCCCCATTGTACACCTTCTGTTTTTGATATTTAAAAAGATTTTTCTAATTTTATGTGTATAGCTCTTTTGCTTTGCACTACATACACGCCTGGTGCCCTTGGGTGCCAGAAGAGGGTGTCAGATCTCTTGGAACTGGAGTGACAGATGTTGGCACTGGGTCCTTTGGAAGAGCAGCACAGCCTGTGCCCTTAACTTGGGTCCACCTTTCCAAACCCAGTCTTTACAGCGTTCATATGCATTGAATTCATCTTCTGCTGATAGAGCATCTGCTGCTGAGATCTTCAGCTATAATAGTAATTCCATCTACTCCTTCTATACCTTGATGAGTTCTTCTTGTGTACTTTTTGTGTTCTGTGTGTTGGAAGAAGCATATATGATACAGTTGCTTAGAGCTTCATGGGGCTTTGAGCACATCATTTATGATGCCCCTTTTGATCCCGGCCAACTGTTTTCGCTTTGAGGTCAACTCTGTATGAAAGCAGTGTAGCTCATGTCATTTCCTTTTGGTCTGGTGCTATCTCTTCCTTGTCCCTTTACTTTTATTGTGTGCCTTTATATTTAAAACCAGTTTCTCGTAGACAATCCAGAGCACTCTGTAATCCATTCTGATGGCTGTTGCCCCTTCTTTGGTGAATTTAGATAGATATTCTGCATTTTACATTTCTTTTTTTTTTGTGACATTTTTTTATTAGATATTTTCTTTTGTCTTTTACATTTCTACTTGCTGCTCTTGTTGCTTTTGCGTTTTCCCTCCCATGTTTTTCCTATCGTTTGAAGTTTTATTTGAGCACTTTGTATGATTCCATTTTTCTCTCCTTTCTTTGTGTGCCGTGTGTATGTTTTAACAGGGTTATCTGAAAGTTTGCAGGGTTTCATTTTGCAGTCTACTTTCTAATAACGCTTTCCTGCTTCCCAGGCTGTGCATGCACCTGGTTCCCTTTCCTGTCCATTGTACCATGGCTGCCATTCACTCCATTACGTAGAGCCATATGGAAGCATGCGACACATTGATGCGCACACTAGTAAGATACTAGTTACAGATTTATACACACAAACAATTGGAACTTGAGGAAGCCAGTTTTTATTTCACCTTTACCTATTTTTTTTTCTCCAAATCTTCCTTTCATGATGCAGATGTAAGTGTTTTGTCCATATAATTTTCCTTCTATTTAGAGAAGTTCTTTTAAACCTTCATGAAGACATGTATACTGGCAAAATTTTCCTTTAGTCTTTGTGGGGAAACTTTGTTATTTCTTCACCTTTGAAGGATGACTCCATATAGAATTATAGATTAGTGGCTTTCTTCCCTCTTAGCCACTTAAACAATTTTTTTTCTTTTAATTGCATAATATACCAGTCAGATTTTTCACTGCTGTGGAAAAATGCCTGATAAAGGACCATGAAAAGAAATAGCTTATTTTGACTCTGGGTTTCAGTCGTCTTAGTTTGTGGTTAGCTGGCCTCCTTGGCTCCATTGCTTTGGGCCTGAGGTGGGGCGCAAAGTAACATGATAGTGGTGGGTACATGTCGTAGGAGAGAGATAGGGATCTAGGATCAGACACGTCCAGCATCACACTCTCGCAAATCACCCACTTCCTTCAGTCATGTCCCTCACCTTTAAGGTTCCCACCATCTCCTAAGACAGCACCACCAGGTGGGCACCAAACATTTAACACATATGCTCACTGGGGGCACATTTCACAGTTACGCCACCGTTTGTGTTTTCTGAGAAGACAGTGGAATTAATTCTTAGCTTTTATTTCTCTGATGGGAAGGTGTCTCTCCAGCCCCCCTTGGCATTCTTTGATTTCGAGGAGTTTGATGAGAAATTCTAAGTTTCCTCCTCTGCCCTCTCCTCCCCTCTATCCCTCTTCCTCTTTACCCTGCCTCCTGTTTTCAGAACTTTCTCAGTTTGTGATTTCGTGTCAGCCATGTACCTGAGGGAAATGCAATCATTACTGCCACAAATGCTGCTCCTTCTCTCTCTCTTCTTCCTCTGGGGCTCCCTTATGCTCATGGCGAACCTTTTTGTAGTTGACCCACAGTTCTTGGATGTCTTTTTCAGTTTTAGTCTTTTCCTTTCTGGTCTTAGGGTTAAGGATATATGTGCTGTGCCTGGCTGCAGCCACTGCCCTCAGGAGCCCAGTGAAGGTATTCTGCACCTTTTTTTTTTCTTTTTTCTCATCGTTTCTTTGACTTTTAGTATTTCATTTTGTAACAGTTTTATTTCTCATTACACTATCCATCTGTCGTTATACACTATCTGTTTCCACTAAAGTTCTTAGCATAGTTACCACAGTTTGTTAAAATCCCTACTTTTGTAAGCCCAACATTCTCACTGTATCTGACTTTGTACATGATGCTGGCCCAGTCTGATGCTTGCCTTGCAGTTATTCTATTATTATTATTATTATTATTATTATTATTATTATTATTATTATTATTAAAAGATGGACTGGGTCAAAGGAATTGGTCTTAACTTTTTACTTTTAAAAATCAGTTTATCATAATGGCCTCACAATGAAGATACCACACAGCTAGAGTAAGGTAGCC
This sequence comes from Mastomys coucha, assembly GCF_008632895.1. NCBI lineage: Eukaryota > Metazoa > Chordata > Mammalia > Rodentia > Muridae > Mastomys > Mastomys coucha. The sequence goes on along the minus strand of NW_022196911.1, from coordinate 5,882,748 downwards.
CCTAAAACAGTTACCTGTCCAGTCTCAGATTCTATGCACATCCCAGCCAACATGGTTAGTCCATTTATTCTAAAGTCACGGGCTTCCTTTAGGGTGTTCATTGTCAATTACATTTTTATGATGAACTTAGCCACAGAGAAAAGAAAGAGGAGAGACAGGGTTGAAATTAGGAAAGCATGCTACATAGCTGTGTGTTTTCTTTCATGCACTATTCAGCCTGTATTCCGCCCTAATAGGGACCGAGCATTGCATCCTGTGCCCAGGTGTGTAGGGAAGGGCAGCCTCCTACACTGTAGCTAAGCCCCACCTCTATTTCTGACCTTCTGACCTCATCTGTGGACTCCACCCAACTTCTGGGATTTGTTTGGTTTCCTTCTATGGAAAAGAACAGCAGAGAGAGCAGGATTAAGATTTAGACCCCTTCCCTCAGGTCTGTGAGGCCACATAGGCTAGGTTTTCTTATAAAACTCTTCCTGCTCAGCAGCTCACTTTCTTCCTTCTGCCTGAAGCCCAAAGGGATTTTCCTTTGGTCCCTGTGTGGACTTGGAAGAGTTCCTGGAGGTAAAACCAATCAGAATGATCACTACTCCTGTGGCCGGCTCACACTGGAACGTTCAGTTCTCAGATGTGAGCCCAGCCTACCAAACCTCCAGGCTGTCAGTTCCAGTGCAGGCTGGGGTTTTTGTTTATTTGTTTTGTTTTGTCTTTTTATCTGGGGCTGCTTTCCACCAGCATTTTGTTCTGGGGTGAATGTTCTGGGATGTTCTGATTCTGAGGGAGCAGCCTATCTTTCTTATATGAGAACTCAGCTCTCAGGGATCTGATGAAAGCTGCTGAGTTTGAAGTTGTTATGGTGATTATATATCTACATATCTAATAATGTCTAATATCCTTAAGCTTTTGACCAGTTGGACCAGAAACCTAAACTCTATCCTTTGACATTTAACAAGTCAGAAATTGTTCATTTAAAATTTTTATATTAAAATTTTGCTATTTATTTATTTATTTATTTATTTATTTATTTATTTTGTGTGTGTGTGTGTGTGTGTGTGTGTGTGTGTGTGTGTGACAAGGACTGTGTCCCTTGTGCCATAGTGCTTGAGTGGAGGTCAGAGGACATCTGGTTTCTTGTTGTTTACCACTATATAAGCCCATCTAGCTGGACCATGAGCTTCCATAGATTCTCCTGTCCCTGCTTCCCATCTGGATGTATGGGTGCTGGGATTTCAGACCGGTGCTGTGCCCAGTTTGCTCTGTGCTCTGGGGGTCTGCTCTCAGGGGTTCCCACTTGCATAGTAGGCACTCTACCTCACTGAGCAGTCTCCTCAGCCCAATTAACTTAATTCTTCCATGCTTCATTTCCTTCCATGTGAGTAAGGATTCCAGTTCCTATGTGGCTTCATGGTTGGAAGGCTTAAATCCATAACACATTCGTAGCTCCTAGCATAAGGGATGGCTAAATAGAAGCTGTAGTGAGGACCTCCTGAATGAGTAGTGCTGTAGGTCTTGGGGTTTGCCTGTGTATTTCACTCAATGCCCGTATCACTGTAATGCTCACACGGTGCCTGGTACTCTTGCTGTCCCCTTTGATCATCCTATCACAGGAATGGGTCCCTACTGGACTCTTTGTAACATTCACTTGTACCAAGTCCCACAGTACACAGGGAAGCATATCTCCCAACCCTTGAACCAAAGGCTTCAGGCAGAGCAACACATCCATGATATCAAAACACGGGACCATTTACAGATGGAGAAGATTTGAGCTTTCCCTCCTTGGGTGCTTAACCCAGGTTGGGAGGCTCAGGAAATAATCACAGTCAGGCACATTATCTTTGGCTCCAGAGGACAGCAGAGAGTAATATGGCCTGTGTTCACGGCAACATTCTCTCTAGTAGCCTTTCAATTCTTGATTTTTCTCACCGCTTGACAATATTATGATTTCTTCCCACGGAGGATGAAAGGACAGGCTCCTGCCTATTTCCCTGTTTGGCTATTATTTGAGGGTCTGTTATAAACTTCTGGCAGGCAGGCAGACAGAGAAACCTTGTTTTCTTTTTAAGGCTACTGGTGTGGTACTAAGTTTCCATTTATCTTGTTTCCACTCAGGACGGGAAGGTGTGGAGGCCAGACCTTAAGGTTTCAGTAATCTTGAGAATTGGACTGAGGCATCTAACTGCTGATGGCAGTTACAACATGCATACTTGCCTGAAGCATCCCTGCCAAGTGCCCCTATTGTCTGAATTAAAAAACACGGTGCCTGGTTCCAAGCTGCAGGCTCAGTCCAAAAACTGTTATGCTGTCTGGCTTCGTTTTCTTCTTTGGTTGTCAGAGTTGAAAGTACAGCTTTTTTGGTCTTTTTTTTTTTTTTTTTAAAGCAATAATAAGGCTTCATGTAGTTTTGGAAAAGCACTGTCAATATTCTGATATTTTATATTTTGAAGACAAATGAGCAAATAATGCTTTTCTCTCTAAGCTGGGAGCTAATAGTCAAGCCTGCTTGGTGCCAGTCTTAACACTACATGATTTTTTAAGTTATAGTATCCTTCAAGATAAAATTTGCATCTTAGGGACTACCATTCTGCATGCAGCATTGGTTTGTGTTTATGTTGCACTGTTAATGGACCCTAAACGAGGTGCACCCTCCCGCTTACTGCAGAGGGTACAGGCTAACAAAGGCTTGTGAGGCAGCTGCAGATTCTCAGTGTGGTGTGAGCTCACCACTCACTTAGAGCTATTTTAACCATCTTCTCTGCAAGAGAAGCCAAGATACAGGCAGGCTGACAGCAGAAAACACAGCGCACCAAGAAAACGCTTTGTTCAGTAAACTACTTGGCTAATTTTTCTGAGTTTGCAGGGAACTAGCAGGGGCCTGTGGTGCTGAGAGCCCAGGGGACTCAGGAGTATGCTGAGCGGTGACACTGCTGTGTCCTGCCCACTGGGGCCAGCAGTTGCGTGGGTGAGGGGTGGCCCAGCTGGTGCTACAATAGTATCCTAAGTGGTAGTGATGCCTCACTCAGGTACACTGTGAACTTTGAAGGAACTTCTACCAACTGCCCACTAGGGATATTATCCTAGACTTACAGGGCTACAGACATCCTTTTTCTGACAGGAACACTTTGGGTGAGATGAGTTTCAATGTTTCCATTAGAAAATACTGCAATTCTATGAAGTTAAGCCCATTTGATATAAAATGGGGCATGGAATACCTTCGGGCTGTGTGCATGGTGGAGGACCGTATTGCACTGCAGATAAACCTTCCTTTCAGCCTTATTTCTGGCTCTTATGTTCCCATAAATAAAGGTACCCCCATCCCTTAGCTCAGTGCCTACTCTGTGCTGTGTGCCCAGTAGGTTCAGAAAAATTCAAGTCGTGTTCCTTCCTTAGGATGCATAGCATTTGATGGGGGAAATGGCTAACACTTGAAATAATAGTCTACAGAGTCACATATGCCTCTATGCGGAATAGAAGTGCAGAACAGAATTACAAGGCACAGATTCAAGTTGGGGGCTCAGGTTTCAAACTGCAGCAGGGGGATTAGCCTGACACCCCTTTTATTATCATAGCCTCACATGGGGCTCACCCAGCTTGCTCCCCTCAGCCTGCTCAGCCTTTCTTGCCTTTCTCCTCAAAGTTCTTGTTTACTTATCTCCACAAGTGCTTAGTCCCACCACAGACAGGGTGGTATGAGTGAGTGAGAGAGAGGTCGAGCGAGGAGTGAGTGGCATGGAGAGGGGACTATGGGAACCTCTAAGGTGGTAGCATTGGCCTTTGTAGGGAGGGTGTGGGGCCACATTATCATACAGGGCTCTTTCTATAGTTGGGTTGGTGAATCTATCTTTTGGGTACTGCCTGGCTGGCCGGAGGAGTGTGAAAAGTCTCGTGATCCAGGTTCTGACTGTTCTGGGAGGAGAGCAATATCAAGCCACCGGGGAAGCTGTTTTCATTGGGTCTGAGTTTATTTCTTTGGACAATAAGATATCAGGAGGAGATTGAACCATGCCTCGGAGGTTTCCTTTCTGCTTAAGGGAAGCCATCATTAGAGATGCTCAGCAACAGCCTTTGCTCTCAGGATATGGAGGGGCCTTAGAGCATGGAAGAGGGTTAGCACTGAGGGACCGAAGGCTCTGAAGATCATCCACTATGATGGCTTCTCTATGTTGATCTCAATTAGCATCCCTTGGAGATCTTTGAAACACCAAGGCCTTGGCTTACAGCCCTCTGCTTCAGGGTCTTAACTTAATTGGTCTGGGGAGGAGGGGCCTTGGCCCAGAGTCAGTTTACAAATTCCCCAGTTGCTTTGAATCCACACTGAAGGTTAGAAAGCACCAACCAACCTACCAGAGAAAACAACTGGCGTGGCTACAAGGGACAGCTGACATTAGCTTTGGAAGTCCAGAGGGTCTGCAGGGTTCCTTTGGATGGATGGCTTTCAGCTGGCCTGATTCTGGAGTGAATAAAATTCATCTGGACCAAAGGAGAAAGTCATGGATTCAAACCAAATACTAGAGGAGTGTGTGTGTGTGTCTGTGTGAGTGATATGGTGTGCTGTGTGTGTGCGTGTATGTGTGTATTGCCTGTGGTATGGTGTGTGTGTAGTATGCACAATGTATCTATGTGTATGTGATGTGGTATGATGTGTATGATGTGGTGTGGTGTGTATATGTGTATGGTGTGTCTGGAGTGTGGTGTGGTGTGGCATATGTGTGTGGCATATGTATCTGTGTGGTGTGTGTGGTGTGTGTGGTGTATGTGTCTGTGTATCTGTGTGAGTGATGTGGTGTGCTGTGTGTGCGTGTATGTGTGTATTGCCTATGGTATGGTGTGTGTGTAGTATGCACAATGTATCTATGTGTATGTGATGTGGTGTGATGTGGTGTGGTGTGTGTATGTGTATGGTGTGTCTGGAGTGTGGTGTGGTGTGGCATATGTGTGTGGCATATGTATCTGTGTGGTGTGTGTGGTGTGTGTGGTGTATGTGTCTGTGTGGTATATGTGGTGTGTATGGTGTGCGTGTGGTGTGTGTGTGTGTAGTGTGGTGTGGTATGTGTGTCTGGCTAATAGGAAGACTGGTTATGTAGGCTACTGAAGTGTGTACCATGGGGACTCACTAGATCACAGTCAGTAACTCTTAGCACAGAATTTTGATGGGCAGTGAAGACAGGTCTGGAAGGATGAGCACTCTGGTCGTCCATAGAGTGGTCCAGTGTGGAGATGCCCGGGAAGCCTTTGTGTCTGAGCCTGTTTTCTCTAGGCTTCTCTCTGGGTGTTCTTAGATGGTCAGGATGGGGAGGCTTCTCCTTTTCATAGGAAGTGTGGCTTGGTAGGTACCATGCTGTTACCATGGAGATCCCAAGGTTAGTGCTTTCAATTCAGTGCTCACTATCAAGCCAGGAGATGGGATGTCTAAAACAGCCTTTGCTATCAGGGCGCTGTTCTCAGGCACATCTCCAAAGGATGAGTTGTCATTGCCACTTAGGAGAACCAAAGCTCCACACAGAGTGACACAAAACCAAAAACAATGCCAAACCTGACTCTAGGCGGTATGGCGAATCAGGGAGTGAGGCCTCCTGAGAAGTCAGAGACCAGGTGAGTCCTCTTCCCTAGAGGTGCTGGGCAATGGAGGTGGAGCCAAGTGTCCCTCTTCTTTGCTTCTCTCCTCCTGGGTCACTCGATGCTCCATATACGTGTGTGTGTGTGTAGCACCTTGCAAGGCAGCTGCCCCAAGTGACACCTGTGGCTGGTGGTTAGTACACGAATATATCAGGCCACCAATATTCTGTGGCTCCATAGAGGACAAGAAGTCTTGGAGAAGTATAAGAGACTGTGTCTAGGGTAGGGGTTTAACTCAGAGACATTGATCTTTGGTTTGCTAAACTTGGGGAGAGGGCAGAGGCTGCTTTAGATAGAACCAGTAAAAAAGAAAAAGGCAGAGTCCCAAAGCACTGAGCTGGATCAGAGGGGATAACGTATTTCCTTCTTTTTTTCCTCTGGTGGAAACAATTACCGGAGGAAGAAGGCTCCAACTAAGAATTTGGTCTTACAAATTGAAGTTACAAGGAACACGTAAACTCTAATCCCACAGGAATGCAATCTTGGTGAAGTTAAGAGATGTGAAAGGGAGCAGTCACTGATTCTAAAGGACAGCTTTAGGATCCAGGATCCAGTGTCCTTGTATACTCTATAGAAGACATACAACACACAAATAATACCTGCCTCCTATATAGATCACTGATTCTAAAGGAAAGTTTTAGGATCCCGCTCATAGAGGATATAAACCCCAGCGAAGGATATAAAAGGCATGAGCAATATGTACCCTCCACATAAACACCCACTCAAACAGCTTCATATAGGTACTGAATGAAGCAGAGAAGACGTCGGAGGAAAGTTTTAGGCAGAGGGAAGAAATGGCATGTGATCTGCGGCTGAAGGAACCAACAGATTTGACTATAGCATAGTCTAGGGTAGGGCATGCTAGGCAGAGGCAATAGCAGCTTTAGGACCCTGAAGGGCAGAAGGCTAGTCCCAGGAGCAAGGGGAAGAGTTCAGTGCTTAGAGGTTGTCACCACTGGTGGAAAGTTCCACAGAGGTTACTATTTATGGACCAAACCTTGAAGAACATACACATTTCCAACATGCTTGATTCTAAGCATCTTAAGGAATGAACAAGGTATTGGACGGGAAGAGAGATGTAGTTAAGGATGGCCGATGTTCTAGGTCTTATGTGTTTGTTTGTTTATTCTTTATATGTGCATATGTCTCCTCTCTCTGTCTCTCTGTCCCTATTTCTCTCTCTCACACAACACTTCAATTCCTTCTACTTTGCTGTCTTTTGTTTGGCGGCATATTGCATTTAACCAGGATTATTTGCTGGACTGCAGGTTGGGTGTTATTCTTAGGAGCAAGGAAGACCTACCAGTGACTATCCACTGAGGAATATGACCCTGCCCCACCCTCAGCAACCGTTAACAGCCCAGATCTTCCCAGGGAGGGGTGGGCCCTCATGCTTACCCTCCCCTTCATGCTGGGATGTCAACTGGCTTGACCTTGTGTAGACAGCAACAGCTTCTTCAGTTCAGGTGTGCCATAATCATGAAGTTTCCAGAAGATGGGATTTCACAGTGCTTCTTCCTTGCCTCTGCCTTGTACAAATTCTTCCTACCTCTTCTAATTCAATATGTCCTTGAGTTGCGCTCATGTCTGATTGATGAGGAGAGGGCAAGATCAGTCAGTGCTAGGGAGACAGAAGTGGAAGGATGTTCGGCTACTCCTTAGCTAAACACTAGCTAATATAATTACTACTGGGAACAGTAGCACAGTCACAGGTATGAAGTAGCAATGAAAATAACTTGCTGGAGAGATGGCTCAGTGGTTAAGAGCACTGACTGCTCTTCCAGAGGTCCTGAGTTTAGTTCCCTGCAACCACATGGTGGCTCACAACCATCTGTAATGGAACCCGATGCCGTCTTCTGTTGTGTCAAAAGATAGTAACAGGGAGGTGTACTCATGTATATAAAATAAATAAATCTTAAAAAAAAACAAAAAACAAAAAACTTCAGGTAGTGGTGGTGCACACCTTTAGTCCCAGCACTTGGGAGGCAGAGGCAGGCGGATTTCTGAGTTCGAGGCCAGCCTGGGCTACAGAGTGAGTTCCAGGACAGCCAGGGCTATACAGAGAAACCCTGTCTTGACCCCCCCCCCCCAAAAAAAAAAAACACCACCAACAACAAAATAACTTAAGGTTGGGAGTCAGCACAGCATGAGGAACCGTATTAAAGGGTAGCAGGGATAGGAAGGTAGAGAACTGCTGAGCTAACAGAGAGGCAGGAGTGCAGGAATCGAGCCTCAGACTATAGGCCTGAGAGGCCATTGAGGGTGGGCTCCTCCTTCCAGGTTAGTTTTGGACCATACCTCCATTTCCCTGGTAACACGAGACAGGTAAACATCACAACTACTGGCTTCTGCATCAAGGCTTTGTTGGAGACCATCAAGGTGAACAACGTTGCACACATACACTTCGGAGAAACCCCTCCCCCACTACAGCTGCTTGTAGTGCTTTGGCCTTGCAATACATCACATCTATGGGGTTTTTGTTTGTTTGTTTGTTTGTTTGTTTTTTGAGTTCTAATTCAAAAAGAACACCTTACCCTTTCTGTTTGTTTGTTTGTTTGTTTTTAACAGAAGATTCTGAGCTTGTGTTTTGGACACTCTGAGATTTTCTAGTCATTCCCTAAAGCTCCCTGCCCCTCCCTCTCTGCCACACCTCTGGTGCTTTCCATTGCTGTTGATGCTGGCTTTCATGAGGTGCTGCCTCAAAAAGGTCATGGCTTTTTTTCTCTTCCTCTTTCTTCCTGGAAGAAGCTGTAACCAGTTGCTTACAGCTGCCGGTTGTGATAGAATCGTCCTCGAGCTACCTTCTGAACCAATTGTTCAATTCTTTAATTATCAGGTCCAAGAACGTGAAAAAGGAACCCAGAATTCCCTGGTAACGGGAAAGAGAAGTAGGAGTTGCAGAGGGAGGTAGCAAAGTCTATCTGGAGGAGCCTGAGTTATTTTGAAATGAAGAGGATATTTTAGCAAATGAGAAAAGAGACTGGGGCAGAAACATAGAGAAGAGCTTCACGTTCAGGGCAGAGGGAGAAGAGGAGCCCAGGAAAGGAGCCCAGAGGAGGGACAGAGATCAGAGCTTCTAGGCCTGGGATGGGAGGGTTGGGTAACTTCCGAGGGCCAGGGCCATGAGCGCCATGCTTAGCAGGGTCTATTATGGATTTCTGGGAGATGTATGGGTTAGCTATCTACTAGTGTGTAGCTGGGATCTTCCAGAGGAGCCAGCTGCCCTTGTACAGGAAGCTTTGGGTCTGTGAACTTGTCCAGGACTTGGCTGAGAGACCGGGTTAGGCTCCCTGGAAGACCTAGTCAACTGTGTGCCTATGTCTGTTCCAGTGATACCAAAGACATCTGTGGTTCAAATGATCCAGAGTGCTGCTGCTGTCCAATGCCACCCATGCCAGTCAAGGTGCCAACCTAGTCTCTGTGACTGAGACCCTTCTCGCCACATTCCCACCCTAATGAACTTGGTGGTCTAATGTGCTGATAGAGATCATCTGCTTCCATGGCCCATAGAGAAGAAGCCATGGTATATAATGGTCTGGGCTCCTTCAGTTGCTCATTGCTCATAAGCTGCTAGAAGAGTCATCTGAGGCCTCCTACCAGGCATACTAAGAACGAGGCAGGGGGTTTTTACATTTTGAGGCCACCTCCCCAAATCTCTGCTTACCCTTTGGAATTTCTCTAAGGAAGTTCTGACATGCAATGTCAGTCAATAGAGGCCACCCTGTCCCTGATCCAGGAAACTGAGGTGGTGTATACTGACTGCCAGCCTGGAAGCAGCTAGAATCACTTAGGAGTCAGGCCTCTGGATTCTTCTTGAGAGAGGTTCTAGGTTGAGTTAATTGAGGTGCTGAAAGAAAAGCTAAATGTGGGTTCCTCCGTCTTGTTGGCTTGGGTCACAGACCCAGTAACGATGAGAAAGTTATCAGAGCATTGGGTGAGATGATGATCTCTCAGTGAATTCCTCACTGTGGATGCTCAGGGTGACCAACAACCTCACAATCCAGCTGTTGTGCTTCTCCACCATGATTGTACCCTCCAACTGTGTCAGGTGTAGCAGTGAGTAAAGTAATGTAGAAACCCAACTGTATACACTTCAAGAGACCCTCCAACTGTTCAGGTTAACATGGCACCTAGGGCCTGCTCATCCCATCTGTACGTCATCTATGGTGCACCCACACTAACAAATGAGCCCAACCTTCTAACCTGATCCAATGCACTTAGGCATATTCCCATTCATCTTTCCTAGGAAACTTTTGACAGACATTCACAGCATCTTCTGGGTCTTCTGGTACTCATGTAATGCCCTCAAGGCCATCCATACTTTACACCATAGTGCCTGACACTTGCCAGGACTGGAGTATGGTTGGAGGTTGAGAAGCAGTGACTGGTGAATGGGGGAGAAACAGCAGTCTTCACAAGGCAGCTCTCTAGCAGTGACCATTCAGTTTGCTCTTCTGTGGGAAGGGCTCAGAGAGGAAACAGACAGGAGACAGGGCTACATCCATTGACTGGAAAGACTCAAGCCTCAGATCTCAGCTAATGCCTGGCTTTGACCTTGGCACTCCTCCGGGCTCTTACATGCATTGCGTTTTATAATTCTGGAATGCTTTGCATTGGACTTAGGGTTCCATCTTAGAAACTTTGGCTCCAGGAGATAAGTCTTCCTTTGGGATGGTCTGAGAAGCTTTCTGGCCTCTTAGCTAGTGAGCATCACATGCTTTTTGTTTGGACCAAATGTATTGTAGCAACCACCACTTGGACACCCAAAGCCTTGTCTTTTAGACTTTTGATTGTAAGTGACAGTTTAGTGGTTATGCTTGCCATTGTATACCACAGGTTACTAATGTCTTCTCTTTACTGTCAGTGACAGGACATTGACACCTCGGAACCTAACCATATCCAATTCTAGATGAGCTAGTGACAATTTTAAAGTCCCCTAGAGTCTACTGCCTTTACCAGTATGGAACCAGGCAGGTTGGATTAGAGAAGCTAGGCCACTGGCTGGAGCATGCAAATAGGATTTCAGGCAGCAACTAGACCAGAGGGCAGTGTAGAAGCTGGCGTAAAGTCTTTGGAAGTCTAGTTCCTCTGAACTGGTTTTAAGTTAGAAGTGCTAGAAGTTGGGGAGAAAGCTAGACAGAGAGCTGTGAAAATTTGGGTTACACCAGAAACTGTGGTCAATGAGTTACAATCTCAAGGACAAGCCATTACTCTTGTCTCTCACTGACTTTAACCCTGGTGACATGAACAACCCTCAGAAGTGGCTGGTGGCCTTTTCAGTGGCACTTCACAATACTGGGCACAGGGACCAGAGAAGCAGGAAGTTGGCAGGTGTATGAGTCAGGTCAGCAACAGAAAGTATGAACTGGGACTGTCCCTTAGAGGGTTAGCCCAAGTTTTCACTCCTGCCTTACAAATGGCCTGCCAGCTTTCTCATGGCCAGCCCTAAAGCCAGAACCATCTAGGTTAGGAAATCCTCAGATATTAAGTTTGCCTTAGTGCTGGTGTTGTTATACGGAATCTCTGCCAGAAAGAAGTTTCTGGGACAGATGCCTGCAATGTTCAAGAAAGTGTGGGTGGTGGGCACAAGCTGAGCTGGTAGCTGATGGTTTGGGTCGTCAGTGTACAGATTAGGAAGTACTGGGGTGGCATCCTTCAAACCAATGGGTGGGATCAATTTCAGTGCCTTATACACCTGGAGTCAGCATCTAGGGGAAAGTGCCTGGGAGTCTAGGTGAGTGACGCCGGGGGCAACTCCTGTGAGTCAGGGAGTTTTGTAAACTTTGCAACAGGGAGTGGCATAGGTAGAAGGAAGGCCGTACGCTAATAAGATAATGGGGTCTAGAAGGTTCTTCCAGGTTCTATGTCCTACAGTAAGGAATTGGAGCAACAGCGTGTGGCTAGTGGTAGAAAGAGAGACAATTAATAAACCCTTTGGAGGTGAGAAGGGCTAGACAGCCTGGAAAGGTTAGCTTCCCGATAGCAAGGACTATATAAAGGATTGGGATCTTTCTATTGCAGTACCACAGGCTTCTGGACCATTTTCCAAGTGTGTACATTTCTGTGCATGTTCTGTTACAGGTCGGCCTTGGCGCATGCTCGGTCACAGGTTGGCCTTGGCGGCTGCGGTTTCCAGTGTTTCTGCCAACTGGCTTCTTTCCTATGCCAATATTAATTCTTCTCTCTCCACCTTACTCTCCTGCCACAATTTTTAGATTTATTTATTTATTTATTGTGTTCATTAAGAGGAGAGGGTAGTGCAGGTTTCCAAGCAGAGGCCAGCCTGCAGAGAAGTAGGGCAGCCTCAGATGGAGGACAGGAGGGACTGTTTTTAGAAAAGGACTAAGGACAGCTCTTTGGAATACATGAAGGGAAGAGGGGAATGGAAAGAAGCAGGGTGAATGTGAACAGGAAAGGAAAAAAAACACCCACAAACTGCATCTATCTCTGCGAAACAGAGAGGAAACGAGTCCAAGGCAGGGTGGGGAATCTGGATTCAGACCAGAGGGATAAGTTGGCGTCCACGAGAAGAGAACCAACAAGGTTCACAGAGAAGCTAGAGAACAGCCTTCTGCGAGCAGGAGGCTCTACCCCTGTGAGCGCTCTTCCTCTGTCATGGGCTGAACTGGCTCATCCTAGATGTTCAGTCTTAGTGCAATTAAAAGAGGTTGATTTCATAGCCTTACCTCACAAGTTATATTTTCTACTAGGGATTTCACTCACTTATGAACCTTATTTCTGTATTCCTTTCGCTTTGACATCTGCTAAATAAGGCTGACTAGACAAATGGGTATACCTTCACTCTACTATCTTGCCAGGGTTGATAAAGTTCAAGCTAGTTGGCCTTCGTATTTGAGTGTAGAAATGTACTCGGTTTTCCTGGTTGGTTCTGAAAACCTGGTAGGAACCTCATGGTCTAAGGTGAACATGCCTCAGTTGGATCACATGGCTGCCCACTAAAGCTCTGATCTGTGTTGGCCAGGCTAAGTTGGACAAGATCTTTTCCCAGTCTCCAGCAGTGGTATAGTAATGGTACAGATGTCAAAGGAGGTACTGTGAGAAGTGAGTGGAATAACCCACATAAGTGCAGCATGGTACCTAGCATGGTGCCCAGCACGCGCCACTGGCCCGGAGATTACCTGCAGGTGCAGAGGTAGACAAAGACTGGGACGACAGCTGGGTATGGAGCAGGTTTAAGATACTTCTGCTGGGGCTCTTTGAAAGGTTCCCGACAGAGCTGCTATCTTTCCCTTAACACCCAGTGATGGGCTTATAAAAAGATAAAGAGAGGAGGGTATATGTTCTATGGAGGTGTGGTGAGGTATGGGGGAGGGAGAGCCTCAGTGGGACCATGCCAAGGCATCCCTTCCCCCTGAGGGACCAGCCACACAACAGTAGAGTATAGAATAGAGTTTATTCAGGGAAAGAAGAGAGGAATTAAGAGGGTAGTAGAAGCAGAGAAAAAGGCAGAGAGAGGTAGGAGGGAAGGGGAGGGGAGGGGAGAAGAGTAGAAGAGTAGGGACCAGCCATGAGCACGTGGAGAGACGCGGTGAAGGGGTGAAAGGGACAGAGCAGGAGCAAGAAGACAAGAGGGCAAGGGAGCGAGGTGGGGGCAAGCAGCCCCTTTTACAGTGGGTCAGGCACACCTGGCTGTTGCCAGGTAACTGTGGGGTGGAGTTTGTTGTTGCCAGGTAACTGTGGGGTGGAGCTCAGACAGAATGCTAACACCCAGAGTGTTCTGCGTGGGTGTTGTGATTTGATTTGTACCTCTCAGCTCTTCCTTAGTTAATTCTGTTCTTTTGTTACTAAGTATGTGGCATAGAAGCTTTCCCTAGGAGAGCCCTCTTCTCCTCTCAGGCTTCTGGAAGCCTGGCCCGGCTTCCTCTCCCAGATTCCTTACCTACTCCTGCCTGCTCAGACATGTTCTGTGTTCAGACTTCCAAAAATATGACATCTGGAGCCCATGGGAGGTGGGTGACGGTGGTGGAGGATTGACAGCAGAAACCTGGGAAGGCGACTCCTGTGGGACCAGTGAGCCTAGAGGGCATGGCGGCCATGAGAGGAACAGTGGCCACATCCCTTGACCTCAAGCCAGGAGGGTGCTTACTGCAGAATCTGACTCTCACAGGCGGTGAAACTACTGGGGAAAGGGGTTAGAGGATCACCGGTTGCCAGGTCAGGGCTGATTAATCCTGGCTGCACACGGGAATCCCTACCCCCACCTCGGCGCGGTGGCACACGAGGAACAAATGTTAAGTCTGAGCATAGTTTGGGTTGAATGGTTTGTCTTAGGGATCAGGCCTTTCGTCTTTTTTTTTTTTTTTTTTTTTTTTTTCTCCTTGAGAAGGATGGGAAGCTGTGAAAAATATTTTATGCAAAGTAAGGCTCTCTACATTCTCTGCTGAACTGCAGAAGAAAAACCAGTCTGTGCGAGTTCCCTTCTCCCAGAGGCTGGGCACGTCCATGTGTGTACTGCTTTTGATGAGATCTGCTGTTTTGCCCACGGCAGTCATCCGTAAAAACACCCCTTTCCTACGCACAGCCTTCAAGCCTCTGTACGCCGTGCGCTTTGCTCTTTCTTTTCCTCATCAAAGCCAAGCAGAGCGGTGGTTTTCCTCAGTAAAACCTCTCTTCTTTTTGGCTCTGTGCCTGGTTCTTCCCAAGCTACTTGGAAATAAAGGGGGAAAAAAATTCAGACTAGTTTCTTTTTGTTCTTGACTGATTCATGGGTGGAGGGAGGAATGGATGGTTTTTCCGTCTGAAAACACAGCACGGTATTCCAGCAGGTTTACCATTTTTCTCTGTCTTGAAACTGCAGCCCCAGAGCAGCGCTGGATGTACAGCAGGTGTCTGGTGAGAGCAGAGTTCAGCATAAGGCATGTATAGGCTCTGTCCTGTCTGCATGTAGGTGCCTTCACGCAAATCTTGAAGCTTATTCACACACATATAAATTAAATACGTTTGTGGCTATGCTTCTGTGTGTCCAAAGCCTTTTTCATGATGTGCTGTGATATAAATCAGTTTCAACAGTGTTCAGCCCCAAACAAGAGTTATGTAGGGGCAGAGAAATCAAAGCAGGGCTTTCTTAATTATAGGGCTGGATTGAGAGAAGCTATTGACTTGTGGGATCTCATTATTTGTCTTTCTGTCTATCCATATATCCATGTGTCTAGGGTAGTCAAGGGGTCAGAAAGGAACACAGCTAGAAATATGGGACCTCTAACGGCACTGATAAGAATCGGAATTGGCCTGAAGCTCAGTGGCAGGTTGTCTATGACTAGCTGAAACCAAGCCAGCCGTGCTGGAAGACCCATGCGAATGGGTCTGCTAACATCACAGCGTGAAGAAAGAGGTTTGTCGTCACATGCGTATTTTGAAAAACGAAGAAACCAAATAAAATCAACCAACCAGTGGAACAAAGCTGAGAAGGGAGACTCTTAACATGTTTCCAAAAAGGAAAATTCACTCCGGCCTCCCTATCAATGCTGAGTTCCTGCCTGAAAGGGAAGGCCCATTAAAAGAATGTATGTGTGTCTAGAACAAGGTCACACACTTATTGGTTTTCTGAGGCACAGCATAAATACAGCAGACAAAGAGAATTGGTTTGCTTTTCCTGATGCCTTCCCATCTGTGAGGCTGATAGGTGGGTATGTTTCTGATGCTGGCTGTTTCTGTGTACCGTGGGGCCCAGAGTCAGAAGTTTCAAAATTAGGGAAGAGTCAAATGTTGCTGCAACATATAAATATATCACCTAGATAATACTCCCCTCTGTCCGTTACTACACTCTTGAACAATTGTTGAGGTTGTTCAGATGGGAGTAGATCCTGCGTCCGTGGCTCAGTTCTCTCTGAAGCCCTTTCATGGGTAGATGAGGTCTCAAAGGGCCCTCCAGTTCTCCTTTGCATTAATGTGGCCAGCCACTTGTAGCCTGACTAATACCTCAGTCCTCCATCTGTCTTTTGGTTACTAGCATGGCGACTTTATCCATCCAGGATCATTGGTCCACAAAGCTGCAGTTTGGGCCAGCTGAACGCTAATTTGCTCAGGACTGAAGTTTAAAGTTTTTGTGTTATCATTGATTAAATAGCAATCTTCTTAAAAAATATATTATCCTCTCTATATGGGTGTTTTGCTTGCATGCATGTCTATGTACTGTGTGTGTACAGTACCCACAGAGGCCAGAAAAAGGCATGGATTCCTGAAAGTGATGTTGCAGATGGTTATGAGCTGCCATGTAGGTACTGGGAATTGGAGCTGGGTGCTCTAGAAGAGCAGCCAGCTTTTAACTACTGAACCCCCTCTCCACCTCTGATAATCATCTTCTTAAAGTGGTTTACAATGCCTGAAGGTCTTCCTCAACATGATGTAACTTTACCTCAGTGACTTGAAGACTTATTAGTATTGTGTGTGTGTGTGTGTTTGTGCGCGAGCGAGCGTGCTTATGCACAAGCAAGAGGCCAATTTTGTGGAATGGCTCTTATTTTGCATCTTTACATGGGTTCTAGGGATTGAATTCAGTTCTTCAGGCTTTCCTGGAAAGTGCTTTTACCCACAGAGCCATCTTGCTGGTCAGGTTAAAAGATAGGGGGGTTGAATCAAGGACCCTGTGCTTGCTAGAAAAGCACTTTACAGCTGGGCTC
>NW_022196911.1:5851455-5866222 GCF_008632895.1 Mastomys coucha | reverse complement strand
CCCCCCCCCCCAGGATTTCTAGATTTATCATTCATACCAGGTTGTAAAGCTGGGGACCTTCTATGACTTTTTTGGCAATGCCAAATGGCTCCAGGGCACTGGTATCTTGAGTCAGTGTGAACCAGTGTGCCTTTCCCAGCCTAAATTTTTGTATCCATGAATGAGAAACAGCAGCATCTACTTTGCTGGACTGAATTGGTAAGGTACAAGGCGTGAAGCTCTTAGCTCAGTGCACCCTGGTCTGTGCTCACTAGCTATGGTGGTCCTGTCTTCTTTCGAGACGACTTCTCGCTGTGGCTGCTGCCCAGACTGGCAGTCCACTGCTGGACTTATATAACTCTCTTGCCTCAGTCTCTGAGTTGTCAGTGCTGCCCCTGTCCATGGCTGTGCCTGTTAAGTGAGGAAGGCTATTAGTCATAATCCCCATGACGATGATGTAATAACGACATGGGCACTCGTGTATAGAACTCTGCACATATTGTCTATCAGTGTTTTCTGTAACCGTTTGATATCATTTACTTGCTCCTGGCTGACCAGGCATTAGTGAGTGTCTGTAGAAGCACTGGAATAGGCAGCTCCTCTTGACTTCTTCCATCTGGAACCTTCTGGGAAGTGCATTTCCACTGGGTTCTGGCAGTTTGAGCTGGTGCTCCTTATGAAAACTTCCTTCCTCTCTTTACTCAAAATGTACTTGACCACTTATATATTTACACATTCCCTTGTTCCCACATGCTCCGGGTGCAGTTTCTATTGACAGGCAGGATATACTCTTAGGTATGCTTAGGGACTATGTGTTGTGAGTTTGGTCTAATGTTGTTTGTATTATGTTAATTTGGGCCCCCCAAATTGCATGAGAACCCACATGTCCCTGAGGGAACCCTGCCCCCAGTTGTTTTGATGCGTAAATAAAGTTGTCAGCGACTTATAGCTGGGCAGGGAGACAAAGGTGGGACTTTAGGATTCCCAGGCAAGGGACCAAGGAAGGAGGAAAGAGGAAGGAGGGGCGATCTGCTATGTTGGGAGAGGAGAGACACCATGCTTGAGAGGTACAGGGCAGAGAGTATAGTCACCATGTAGGAGGGAAAATAGGGGCCCCAAGAGGCCCCCCCCCCGACTGGGTCAAGGACAGCAAAGATGGAATATAGGATTAGTAAGTAATAACTCAGGAATATTGGGGCGGGGATGGATCAGCCAAGTGGAGGTTAGGAAGTGGCCCAGCCATTGAGCTGTTTAAGGCATATTAAAATATAAGGGCTGTGTGTATGTTTCATTCGGGAACCCAAAACACTGGGGTGGGTAGCAAGGAGCGTTCAGTGCTGCTGGGATTGATTTGAGTAGGATTAATTGGGTACTTCTACAACTGTGGAGATGTCAAGGCATCTAAAAGTCCACCTAGACTTCTCAGCATCCTTTTGGGCATATTGACACTGGAAGATAAAGACCACAGATTTATAATTAACCCATCTGAAAGGAAGAACAAAGTCTGAAGTACACGGATGGTCCAGTAAAGGAGATAGAGTAATGGACCGAGGACTGGGGTTCCAGGGGACAAACTGTCTCTGTCCACATGTGTAAGTTGTTCTGAGGATGAAGGGGTTTGTCCTGAGGATGAAGGGATTGGTGGTCCCAAAGATGAAGAGGTTAGTGGTCCTGAGGATAAAGATATTAGTGGTCCTGAGGATGAAGGTTTGTGGTCCTGAGGATGAAGATATTGGTGGTCCTGGGGATGAAGGTTGGTGGTCCTGAGGATGAAGGTTGGTGGTCCTGAGGATGAAGGTTGATGGCCCTGAGGATGAAGGTTGGTGGTCCTGAGAGTGAAGAGATTGGTGGTCCTAAGGATGAAGGTCAGTGGTCCTGAGGATGAAGGTTGATAGTCCTGAGAGTGAAGAGGTTGGTGGTCCAGTGGATGAATGTGGGTGGTCTTTAGGATGAGCTGGTGGAAGGGTTTTGGGGGAAGAAGCACTTCCTCTAGTGGGGGAACTTGGCTGATCTCTTGGCTCCATAGAATATTGTTTAGTTTTCCCTATCCCTGTAATCTTGGATGCCTTTTACTCAAGGTTCATTTCTTGCTCCTTAGCCATTTCCTTGAATGGCCTCTTTAGCTTGATACGTAATTGGTACATGAACTGACTATTTCCAGAAGCAAAGCTCTGTCTTAACAACTAGCTAGAAGGGAGATTTAGTCATCCCTGGAGCCTCTTTACATTCCGTTCTCTCTGCCAACAGCTCACACCCAGCTTTGTGTTTCCAGCATGCCCCCCTGGGTCCTCTCACTGATTTCCTCTTTCTTTGCTGAGAGATGTCCCTTGGCCCTCTACAGGGCAGAAGTGATGACAAACAGGAGCCAAGGGCATGACTTCTCCTGGATCACTCCTGGCCCATGTCTCTCAGGGATGTGGTGTTCCTGAGCTGTGTCACTATTGCTTTGTAGCAGGCAAATAACTATAAGAACAAAGATTTCAACTTAACAATAAGAGGGCATGTGCGAGCTTACATAATAAATGTGTTCCTGAAAAGCATATCATTGAAGTGGTATAAATAAAATCACATTTGAAGGGAGCCAGGCCAGCTGTTCACATACTTGTTCAGATGGCAGTGTACCTGGAAGTCTTGGTGTTCTCTTTAATGCAAACACAGAAGAAAGAGACATTCTGTCATTCCATGTCAGCTGGGGACAATTTTATCAGCAGAATGTACTACTCTGCCGCATTTGTGATGTGCAAACCCACAAAGCAAAAGGGACCTTAAAAACTATCCAGTGCCAAATGTGACCCATAGGTTCTGTTTCATTCAATAATGGCTTAGTGAGTTTGTATTTTCTTGGTCATCAACTTTCCTTCAAGAGCAATTAACTGGAACTTCACCAGATGTCTAAGAAAAAAGGCGTGACAGGACAAATTTAAAATGGTTAAATTTATATTCACTAAGTCTAAGCACTTCTTCATATACTGAGAGTATTTTTTTCTTTTCTTTTTTTTTTCAGAGACTCATGTAGCCCAGGCTAGGTTTCAAAATTACTATGCAGCCAAGAATGACCTTGAGCCTCTGAACCTCTCTCCCTTCTACCTCCCGAATGTGGGGATAGGTAGGTGCTGGTGTTCCTGGTTAGTGCTTAGGATCCAGCAAGGGCATGTTTGGTAGGCAACATCCTCTAGTGGGGGAACATCTAATGAAGCAACATCCTCTGCCCCGTATACTGGGAATTCTGTCGTCATTGTCATCATCATTGACTTTAGCAGCCAAATGTGCTTCAATTTATAAACAATGTTGCATGGCATCACAAGAGAACTCACTGAAGAACATTTTTTTTTTTTTTTGTAAACTGAAAAATAATTTGTAAAACAAGTGAAAATTCTCTTGAGGTTTTAGTTTATGGTTTGACCGTAGAACACACACACTTTTCCTTAAATTCATAATCTATATGTCAGAGCTCAATTGCTTTATTTAAGTAGGCAAGTGACATTACAATAGAAGAGAAATCATTCTTGTGTGTGTGTGTATGTGTGTGTATGTGTGTGTGTATGTGTGTGTGTGTGTGTGTGTGTGTGTGTGTAAGGGCTTAAAAATCTTGCTGTGTAGCTCTGAATTGGAACTCACCATGTAGATTAGGCTGTCCTCAAACTTGAGGTGCTTTTCTTGCCTCTGCCTATTGAATGCTAGAATTAGGGTGTATGCCATGGTGCCTGTCAAAGATATAACAGTATAATGTGTGTCTCAGAAAACTACTAACTACCCAGGTTAGTATCAGCTGGGATTTGCTCAGGCATGCTCAATCAAGATTTGGAGTTAAAGCACAGGGTTATTCTGTTAGCATGATTCCCTATGATTCTTATAGACATGTAGTCTTAGAGCTATACTATTCTAAAAGTCAGTCATGGTCTCTGAGATCAAGCTTCTGCTGCTTGTTTGGCTTGTGGCAAATAAGTTCAGCCTTGATTTCCTCTTCCACAAAACGTGAATAGCAGTCAAACGTATGTTCAAAGCCCCTTGGGAGGATGAGAATCAATTTGCAGAATGTCTAGCTATAAGCAAGGCCTCAGGACATAGCAGCAATTGTTTATAGCTGTTATTCTGTGTTCTGTTGCCACAACAGGATGCCATACACTAACTTATAAAGACCATTTTTTGAGTTATGGGAGGCCGGGAAGACTAAATAAAGCTGCCAGGGTCTACCGAGGGCTTTGTTGCTATGGCAAACCATGGCAAAGAACTTCCCATGGCCAAAACATGTCTTCTTTGTGTACATGTTGTGGGTAGAGATATGCCCTTGTGTGCGTTTGGGTGTGTGTGCGTGTGTGTGGATGGGTGTTGGAGGCAAGAGATAGAAGCCAGTCTCCTTCTGCATTCACTTTTTGAGCCAGGGTCTCTCAGTGAACCTGGATCTCACTGATTAGCTCACCTTGCTGGTCAACAAGCCCCAAGGATCCTGTCCTTATACCTCAGCTAATGCGTTCAGCCACACCCAGCTTGTTAGATGGGTGCTAGGGATTGAGTTCAGCTCTCACCCTTTGCACAGTGAGTACTTTATGGGCTAAGCCATCTCCCTAGACTGTTTTCCTTTTCTTAGAAGCATGGAGTCCCCACTTTCATGACTTCTTTTAATGTTGATGACCTTGTGTAGACCCTATCTCTAAATACCACTAACATTAAGAACTTAGGCACTAAGTTTCTAAGGCACAAAGTTAGAGGAACAGTCGAATCATACCAACAGCCTAAACTGGGGTTCTCAGTAATGATGACCTGACAGATACTTTCAAGAGTGCAAATAATTTGGTGAAAACCTGTGGCTTACCCTGACTGTGAAATGTATATTCTAAATATGTGCAGTAGTAGCTGCGTGCAACTGTGGAGGCTAGGGAGGGTTATTCCTGAAGAGGGGATTTAATTGTGACCTCTGCAATAACCCAGAGTAGTCACTAGGCACACTCTTGGAGTGTCTGAGGTTGGACTGGACATTTGGTTGAGCTACCACAGGATATGACCATGTGGCAAAGAATTTTAGGAGGATTGATCTTGTGACCTTGGACTCTGTAAGGGAAAGTTTTGGTGAGAAAGTATAGTGAAAAGGAGAGGTGGTGCAGTACTTCGGGTAAGTAATTGACAGTTAAAAATGACAGACATTGATAATTTCCCTCTTTTCTTCCTCCTTCTCCTCTCCCTCCTCTCCTCTCCCTTTCTCTCTCTCTTTATTCTTCCCTCCCTTTCTCTCTTTCTCCCCTCTTCCCACTAAATACCTATATCCTTCCCCTTCTAAAAATAGAACATTTTTATTTTATAAGAAAGTCTTTTAAAAAAAAATTCCCTCCTGAACGCTTCCTTTTTTCTCCTTAGATATTTGTTGCTTTAGCTTCTTAAAAGGGGCTGCGAGTTTCCCAGCTCTTTAAAGAAAAACTTGTCCTTGATTCTAAACATTCTGTTCATCTTGAAGAGCAGCCAAGATGCCTGCCACACTACCGCCTCTTCTTCTCTGATGTGATTTTTACATTTGCTCCCCCTCAAAACCCACAGCATTAGCTGCCACTTCCCAGTATCTGTATTTGGTACCACTTTTGACCTCCAGATGGGTGCCCTGATGAATGACTGTGGAAAATAGAAGCAAGTGAGCAACCACTGCCTTCTGTCTCAGCAGTTGTACCCACACTTTTTTTGATTCGGTTCCTCCATTAGGAACAATACCATGAGCACTCAATGATTGTGTATACATGTTTTCCATGTTCAATATGTAAATGAGCCAGTAAAGGCTTTAACATGCACACCAGGAGACTTACATGAACTAGAAATGCAGCAAGATATAAATATGGAGTAATACCTTAAACATTAAATTCTATTGTCTCATTTCAGAGGTTGTGATGGCTAATTTTATGGGTCAACTTGGTTGGGGCATGGGTGCCTAGAGAGTTGGGTGTATGTGGCTGTTTCTGGATAGCATTACCATTTGGATTTGTGCACTGAGTAAAGTGGATTTACATATTCATCAATGTCCCAAAGACCTAAACAAAAGGGAGATGGGAGTCTGTCACCCCTGCCTACCTTCTCAGACTGGAAACTTGGTCTTCTCCTGATTCCGATTGGATCTGTACCCCAGTGTTCCTGGTTCTCAGCTATTAGGACACAGATTACACTGTCCTTGAGAGAGCAGATCATGGGACTTTTCAGTCTGTAAATTGTGTGAGCCAGTTTCTATCTGTGGTGGTTTGAATATGCTTGGCCCAGGGAATGGCACTATCAGGAGGCGTGGCCTTGTTGTAGTAGTTTGGCTTACAGCCTGCTGAGGGAGTCATCTTGAAATTGGCTTCTTTTTCCCACCAATGTCAGTGTTGCTAGCTGCAGCCTCACTTGAGACCCTGAGTAAGAATCACCCAGGAAAGAACACTATAGGCAAGTTTCTGATTCAGCCTAGCTCACTGAGATACCATACATTTGTGATCCTGAAGTTTAGAAGTTTCAGGTATTCAACAATGTGTTATGAGTACAGATTTGAATATTTGGAGGGGGATGCTCCTCAGGTATCTGTGCCCCCTTTGGACTTCCATTTGGATTTCAGAGCCATTGTTAAGTTGGAATCATAGTGTCTGGGTACGAGTAACTTCCATTTTACTTAACAATGTCTCTTAAGCACAAGCCTTGTAATTCTGGCAGCTCAGCTTCACTAGAGAGAAGTCCCAAGAGCTTCTTATAAATGAAAAGAAAGGGATCCATGTAAAGAAATGTTCCTCTACCTGTAGAAGTGTGAAGGAGGAAGAAATGCACACTGTCTTTGCTGTTATATCTCAAACTTCAAAAGTTACCAGCACAGCATTTCTGTTTCATTAAGGCTATGGGTAGAAAACATGAACAGAAAATGTGACCCAATTGATGGCAATTCTGATATCCTTAGGATTGATTATGTGAAGACCTCAGCGAAGATTCCCCAGAAATAAGTGGTATGAAGCCTCTTGCTAAAAGCAAGGGGGAGTCATGTGGGCTCAAGGAGTAGTCTTGAGTTGAAAAATACAGAACTTATTAGAGATGTTCATTGGCTGATGAAGAGGTTGTTGTTGCAGCTGTTGTCTGGCAACCACCCAAAGTAAGGCTTCAGTTGACATGAAACTCATCTTCCCTGTAAGAAGATACTCAATGGAACTTCAGTGCATGGAAGTGCCAGGGAGGTGCTGAAGCATAAAACATGGAAGGCAGATGAACTCTTTCAGTACAGCAGGATATGGGGGAGATTTGGGTAGATAGTACAGGGGGAAAACCCTTATGTGGTCTCAGAAACAAAAGCACAATGCTCAAAATATCTACCCTTGTTCTGGTAACATGCTCAGGATGTATAATGGCACCTATCTTGTTATGGGTCATTCCATGATCTGAGATGTATTCCAGAAGTGAAATAGCACATAAAAGCAAGGGAGATGGGGTTTAAAGTCTTGTTAATATTAGACAGTGCACCTGATATCCAAAATGGGTTGGCTGATATCCCAAAAGTGTAGAAGTTGTATCTTTACCTCCTTACACAACCTTCATGCCTTGACTCCTTGACCCAGGACAGACTCAGTATGTCAAGGCTATGAACACCCTCTTGGTGTTTGATTATATTTCATCAGTAATGAACTATAGGCCTTAGCCTGGATATGATGCGGTGCTGGAGGCCACTTATGATTCATCAAAGCTGCAGGAGATGAAGTGGAACAGAAGCAGTGGATGCCTGCTGGAAGAGCAGCACCATGGGATGAAATTTAATATGTGAAGATGCAGCACATTTTAAAGGATTCCCAAGGGTTAATGGAGAATTCAGGGAAATCATTCATGCATCAAGACAAGTGTGTAGAGGGGGAGTTGACAACATGGTTGACTGAGAAGTGGTTGAAGATAACCAAGGTCATCATGGGAGAATCAGTTGAATCATCTGAAGGGGAAAGGGAAGATGAAGATGAGAAATGGAAGCAGCCGGACAATGTGGACATCAGCAGAATTTGCCACAGTGCTTTGAGTTGCACAAGCATGGATAAACAAATCTGATGCTCAGGTGGGATGCAGTCATGCCATTCATGTGAACACCAAAGGACCACAGCCTCCATGCTTCTGAAGGATTTTTTAGAATTAACGTCGCCTATAGAATATACCCAGGCACTGAAATCACCTGCCTCTGATACTAGCTACCACCACTGCCATGGCCAAAGGGACCAGGCTCACCTGGAACAGACCTTCCGTCATGAGGTCTGTAAGGGACTAGCATTATATCACAATGCTTATCATCCATGTTGCTTTAGTTTACCATCTATTACCTCATATCATCCCAAGAACAATGGGGAATAAGGCACAGTAAGACTGAGACCACTGTTCTAGTTTGTTGTTGTTACTGTGATAAACACAGGGCCTACGTTTCCAGGTTACAATCTATCATTGAGGGTAGTCAGGAAGAACGCTGATATTAGCTTGCTTTCTGGATCACTCTCATTAACTTGTTTGCTTGCTTGCTTCCTTCCTTCCTTTTTAGTTTATTTTTATTATTTTAAACTTATGTATATTCATGCATATCTGTGTTGGTGTGTAGGTATGTGCACATGATTGCCCATGCTCAGTAAGGTCAGAGTTATTAGACCTGTTGGAGCTGGTGTCACAGCTAGTGGTAGGCTGTCAGAGGTGGGTGCTGGGAATAGATCAAACTTAGAAATAACATCACCTCTTCAAGAACAGTATGTGCTCTTAATTACTGAACTAGCTCTCCAGCACTTCCGCTGACTTTCCTATATAACCTAGGCCCACTTGCCTAAGAATGGTGATGCCCACAGTGGGCCAAGCCCACTCACATCAACCATTAGTCACCAATCAAGGAAATTCCCCAGAGACATGGCCTCAGGCCAATCTGATCTGGGCAATCCTACAATGGAGATTCTCTCAGGCAACAGCTGAAGCTAACCAGGACAGCCATCTATGCCTGAATCTATAAATCTATCTTTTATCAAGTGTATTGTAATTCTATTTTAAGATTGGTAATCTCTTACAATCTGAACTTCACGTGTGAAATCTTAGTGTGTGTACAGGAAAAATGGATTTATTAGGTTGGGTGCTATCCAAGGTAGGGGGCTTGAAGTATATGTCCTCCAATGATAATGGAGGGCGGCTATATTGCTGGTAGGTGAGAGCTACTGTATTTGCTGCAAGCCCCCTTAGGAAAAGTTACTGGTCTTGCTTTAAGAAATGGATGGGAGCTTGGAGTGTCCAAATATTCATTTTTTTCACTCATGCAGAGGCAAGCAGTTTCTCATGGCCTCCTACTTGTTTCTGTCCATGGCGGTGCACAATTCTGGCTGGAGCTCAGGGCCTGGAGCTTTGATTCCCTTGAGCAGACTTGAAGTGGAAATTTCTGGTTTCTTTGGAAAATCACGTGTGTTGGATGATATTTTGCTGGGTCAGCCACAGGAAGATATGTTTTCCTGAAGCGGACACAGGTGAAAGGATGTTTCACTAAGGTA
This sequence comes from Mastomys coucha, assembly GCF_008632895.1. NCBI lineage: Eukaryota > Metazoa > Chordata > Mammalia > Rodentia > Muridae > Mastomys > Mastomys coucha. The sequence goes on along the minus strand of NW_022196911.1, from coordinate 5,856,764 downwards.
GACACATGGAAGGATGCATGAAGTTAAGAAGGCCCAAACAGAAGGTAGAAGAGCCCAGATGGTGTTGTTTACTGGTCATCGTTTGCCGTGACTCCATAGAGACAAGCTCACCAAAAATCTTCTGGTGATGTTCTGGCGGCTTCTTGCAGCTTTCCTATCTCAGGCTGATTGGCAGAGTGATGTCAGCTGATACAGACTCACGTAGAGTTTTGGTAAGACGGACTCGGATAGTGAGGCCAGACCCACGGGAGGACACACGATGTGTGGAGGGAGATAAACAGGACTCAACAGACAGTGACAGGGGCTTGTACAGACTATATCTAAAGGCCTAGCTACAACTTGAATTTTATGGATATTAACAACATCCTCCTTGGCCCCCCAGCACCGAACAGTATCCCAGACAGCAGAGGTATCCCGTTTCTTCCCTCACACTAAGCAAGCAATCAGCTGTTCAACTCAGTTGCTTATCGGTTGAGACAGAGTGTCACTCGGTATTTGAGGCTGGCCTTGAACTTGTGACCTTCCTGCCTCTGTGTCCTAAGGACTGGGTCCCAAGACCCTCTCCATGATTTTCTTTGACTTGCCAGGAAAGCTCACAGAGCTCGTGGAAACACTTGTACTGCTTTTTTAAATAGGGAATAGTAAAGAGGACCAGTGGTTCTCAACCTTTGGGTCTCGACCCCTTTGGCGATTGCCTATCAGATATTTTACATTATGATTCATAACAGGAAAGTTACAGTTATGAGGTAGCAACAAAAAAATAATTTTATGGTTGGGGGTCACCACAGTATGAAGAACTGATTGTATTAGAGGGTCACAGCTTTAGGAAGATTGAGAACCACCGATATAGTCAAACAGCCAAGAATAAGAGACACAGAACATGCGGGTGGGGAGGGACTTCCACGTCCTTTGCAGTATGCTATCATTTAGAAACCTTCCCATGTTCAGGGGCCTGGAAATTCTTGGAATCCAGTCCTTTCATTCAGTTTTGGGGAGGCTTAGTTATGTAGGCATAAACGATTAAGTCAGTGACTAGTGGCTATCCACTTAGCTTTTGACTCCTCCCTTGAGAAGCCAGGAGGGCTGAAGAGTCCCAGTCTCATTGTGCCTTGATCTTTCCTGTGACAAGTGATCGTTCTGAAGCTCCACGAGGCTGCCGGCTGCCAGAAGCCTAGAAGAAAGCAAACTGTCCTGTTGGAGGGCCCAAGGCTTTCGTGCCACCGTACTAGGAAACTGGGAAGAAGGTGGGGTTTATATTGTGTCACATGATCCTCTGGCGTGGCATCTAACATGCCCGGTTGAAGGGTGCCCGTTAGCCTTCCCTGAGCCACAGTCCAATGACTCCTGCTTCTTTTCCCTCTGAACAGCTGCCCTCGGTTCTCCTTGGGTTGTTCAAACACCACTATCTCACCTCCTCACCTGCTCAGCTTAACTGCCGCTTTCCAGAGAGGCCTCGCTGAATACCGAGCGTTACTCTTCAGCAGTCTCTGCTTTCTTTATGAAAATATGAATCAATGTTTGGATTTGTTTTTTGTCTACCAGCTTCTAGGGAGCACAGGCCAATAATACCAAGAAGCAGAAGAGAAAGGAAGAATCTCAGCTATGTTGTTCCTGTGTCTTTGGGACAGTTACAGAGGGCCTGACTCCAAGTCTGAGAAGGAGCAGAGGGGGGCTCTGGTGCTATTCTGTGTTTTGCAGGAGCGTGGGTACTGTGCCATGCTTTATAACCCATACAGTTGGCTGGGAAATGGCTCTGGCCCTCATGTCTCCTGCTTAGTCCCATGAAGTAGCCGTGTTTGTTCCACCAACAGTGGTTTTAAAAATGGAAACCATAGTGTATCTTGTGCATAGAATTCTCATCCTGTTTTCCTTTTCCTTTTTCCCTTTTCCAACCTGCCCACTCTTCTGTCACCTCAGGCTATGAATACCAGTGGATTATTGTTTATATCATGTATACGGAATTTGCTTTACCTTATCTCTGATTATTGTCGATATACTTGGAGGATGATTTTTCTTTCTCCTCCATGTCTCTGATGATTTCTTATCTTGATACCTCATTCCCCCATAGTTGGCCATCCTTGCATGTGAGTTTATCCTTGCTCGTGAGCTCTTCTGGGAGTTCAAGGCGTTGTTTTCTTGAGGTGACAGATTTCTGACTGCTTGTCTAGATTGTCTTGTTTATCATTTACCCTTTTGGGGCCCTATGGGTTTATGTGAAAAGAAATTTTAAATAAAAATATGTTTAGGGACTGTAGAGATGGCGCAGTACTTATGAACAATTCTTGGGACCCAGTTTAGGTTCCTAGCACCCCCAGGGTGGCTCCCAATCACCTGTAACTCTAGTTTCAGGAGATGTAAATGTCCTCTCCTGGCTTTTGCAGGCACAGCACACACACACACACACACACACACACACACACACACGGAGCACATACAGATAAGCAGATGAATACACATATACATGTAAAAAAGTTTAAAACCTATAGAAATTGCGTTCAGATTCATCTGACATAAATTGCCATGTTGACATCTCTTAAGCATGTAGTTCAGTAGTGTTGACTAGTCGTGTGCAGCTCATTTTCAGACTGTTTTCCTCTTGCTGAACTGAAACTGTATGTCTGTTTAACAACAGCTCCACTTCCTTCTTCTTCTCAGGCCCTACAAACTGCCATTCTGATTTTGATTTTAGTGAGTTGAACTCCAGGCCCCTCATAGATGTGAATCATACAGCCTCTTCTCACGACGAGTGGCTTCTTTTCACTTACTTTAATGTCCTTATGATTCATCCTCATTGTGGTCTGTGAAGGAATTCCCTTCTCCTGAAGCTTGAATGCTATCCCTCAGCCATAAACACTGCATCATTTTCACCTGCTCACTCACTGCTGGATGCTTGATTTTTTTTTTTTTCCTCTTGGTTGGCATGAGTCATGCTTCTATGAACGTAGGTGCATAGGTCTCTTTTGAGATCCCGTTTTTACTTCTTCTGGCAGTATACCCAGAGTGGGATTGCCATGAGTATTTTTAAAATTAACTTATCCACAGTGATTTTCTTGTTATGAAGTCAATTAGGCTGTGAACACTGCCTCGTGTATACAATGGGCACAGCCCTCCAGCTCTGGCTTTTTTTTTTTTTTTTTTTTTTTTTTTTTAGCCACTCCCCTAAGCTGATCCCAGGCTTCTTTGCTGAACTTCTGAGTTCATTGTTAAGTCTGAGCAAAGCTTTGAGGTACCTGGTTTTATACAGGGGTGTGGTTTTAGCTTCCTGTGTTGCAGGGGCTGGCTTCTTCACCTTCTTTTCTGCACAGGGATTACATTTGTGACCCAAGTCTTGTATCTGCTTACAATCCTCTCGTCACTCGTTTGGTTCCTGTGTCCGCTCATCTCTTTCCCTTTCTTTCTGTTTTTGAGTGTTCATTAAGAAGTTTACCTAGAATTTTGGTTGTTTGGAGTGTGTATACATTTCTGGGCATGCCTTTTCAGGTCTGCTTGACCTGGGGTGCCAATAGATATTTATCTAGCCAATAGTTTTCAGCTTTATGGTCTACATGGTGATAAATCTAAAAGACTAAATACTGAATCTTCTAAGACCCTCTACTAAGGAAGATGTTTAGGTCTGGCTGGGCAACAGGAGCAGCGTAGTCTAAGTTGAACTAGGATAGCAAGCTGAAAGGTTTTTCCTTGCCATGAGGTTTCTCCTTCTCCAGGCTGTGCTTGGAGAACCCAGATGCAGGATGCAGAGACAGGCATACAGAGCTCAGAACACAGAGGGAACAGGACAGACCTAGAGCATCACATTAGTGAGGGAGGGAAACAACCCTGAAGTGAAGAGGCATCTTTGGTATTCTTGGGTTCTGAGAACCCACAGTTCCCGAGGTCCAAGGACGATCAAATCCCTTTTATAACATGATGTAGTATTTTTTTTTCTGACCTACACATATACATCTCATGTACATGACAACTCATCTACAGATTACCTGTAATAAGTACTTAATGTGGTATAAATTGTGCACAAATAGTTATTACAGTGTGTTGTTTAGGGGCCATTCACAAGAAAAAGGTGTGCATGTTCAGCGCAGATATAAAAGTTTTCATCAAATATTTTCAGCTCAAAGTTGGTTAAGAAGCAGCCCAGTGAGTTGGGTGTTGGTGTAGCTAGCTTCCTTTGCTTCCAGAGAGGAAACTGAAGCTCAGGGAGATGAATTTACCCAACACTACAGAGAGAGTGAAGGAGAGAGGATGGGGGTTAGTCACAGAAGATAGGACTTAGCGGAATAATTTTGTTCTTGAGTCTCTTCTTTACAATAAATGGATATGGGATCCCCATCCCCACTCCAGATGCTTTTTCTGTACCAATTGATAGGCTCTTGCACTGCTCCCCTTATTTTGTTAATGGAGAATTACAATGATCCTTGAATATTGAACTAGGCATGAACCCCTAGGATAAACTGTATTTGATCAGGTCTATGGAACTTTAAATATACTTCTGAGTTCTATTTGCTAGAATTTTGTTAAAGACCTAAGCATCTTTGCACATAAGTGATATTGGTCTGATGTCCTTTGTCTCTCCCTACTTTCTTCCCCCCTCCCTCCTTTCTTCTCTTCCTCCCTTCCTCCTTTTCTTTCTCCCTCCCTTCATCTCTTTACCTTTTCTCCACCTCCCTCCCTTCCCTATTCCTTCCCCTCTTCCTCTTCCTCCTTCTCTTCTTCCTCTTCTTCCTCCTCTTCTTCCTCCTTCCATTTTTCCCTGTATTGTTGCTTTCTGGTTTTGGTAGTGGCTTCCCCCAAACAATTTGGGAAGTGTTCCCTCATCTCCTACTTTTTGGAGGAGAGTATGTCAAATTCAGATTAATTTTTCTTTCAACATTTAGTACAATTTTGCAGTGAGTCCATCTAGGCCCAAGAGACATCTTCTCGTTAGGGGGAAAAAGATGCTAGTGTTTTGGGGTAACAATAGGACTATTTGAATTACCTCTTAATATTGGGTTATTTGAGATGGTTTATGTTTACTAAGAAGTGATCTATTCTAAGTTGTTGTTTGTGTGTATAGAATTGTTGTCCATCTCTCACTGTTTTGGGGCCTTCTGCTTCTTCACTTGTTTCAAGCAGTTTTATAAATGGGTGGGCGTTGAGCGTCCATGGCTTCTAACTTGGTCTTCTCTGATTCTACATTATGGGGATATAGAGGTACTTCAGCACCTCAAAAACTGGAGGCCTAGGCTTCTGTAGCCCGGTGGGACCAGCTTTTGTGTGGCAGTTCAGTGGAGTGAGTGATTATTGGACAGACGTCTTCTGTGGTGCTCAGCTGCTCT
>NW_022196911.1:5849887-5851445 GCF_008632895.1 Mastomys coucha | reverse complement strand
CCCTGGGAGGTTGTCAGCTTCCTCAGTTGTAGATTTGGGATGTAGGAGGTAAAAGTAGAAATAGATGTCACAGACTCTCCCCTCTGCCCCCAACTCAACGCTGCCAGTCCAGACGCTACAGCTCATGCTCCAGTTCTGCCTCACTCTCTCCACTACCCTTTCACCTTGTGTTTGATTTATATAAACACACAAGTGTATCTAACATCCAGTGTCTGTGGTTGTAGCAGGAGGAACAGGAAAAGCACATGTACTCTATCTTTCTGGTGCTGATTTATGAGAAAAGAATAAATGTGTTATTTTACTCTCATGAAAATGCTCTGTGTTTATTACAACTCTGATGAAACAAAAAGGATGGCATTATGGGTATTAATTGCCGGACTAAGCCTGGTAATGTGGGCGGGGCTAAAGCCCAGTGAGAGGGGCTTGGGGGCTGGCAGAGCTGTGCACGTTACCTCGACTTTAATTTTTGCTCACATTTTTCTCTGTAACTGAGTTTTTGGACTTTTAAGCGGAAAGATAGAGACGATTCTTGCTTTAAGACAGCGGTTCTCAACCTTCCCAAAGCTGCAACCCTTTATTACAGTTCCTCATGCTGTGGTGACCCCCTTGACCATAAAATTATTTTTGTTGTGGCTTCATAACTGTAATTTTGGTACTGTTTCTGAATTGTAAATATCTGATATTTTACCCTCACTGGGGTTGAGATCACAGATTGAGAGCTGCTGTTTGAAGCTAACCTCGATCCATGCAGATTTGGATTTACAAAGCAAACAGGTCAGGATGGTATCCCTGAGTTACCTAACAATAAGTGATTCATACGTTGAATAAAGTCAGCTCAGGACCATTTTGCTCAACAGTGTTGGGATAGCTGGCAGAAATGCAATCTGCACAAGTAAGAACAATAAACCTTCATTTAGAGAACATTTCCCCAACACAGGTAACACTGCTCGAGACTGGTGAAGTTCTTGTATCTTCTGCCTGATAGATAACCTGAATAAAGGAATCTATGCATCAACCATCATTCTCACATTCTGACACCAAAGTCATAATAGGGTGTCTCTGAATTATTAGCAGCAACATTTTCAATAAGTTTTCTTGTCCTGGGTGTAGACTGTAGCCAGGCATTGATATTTTTCACATTAGCATCTCCACTCTGAGTGTCACTGAAATGGCATCTCCTGTCACGAGACTCTGGGGTCTAAATGAGTTTTTTTTTTTTTCTAGCAGTGTCTGCTTCTTGTGGTAACTCGCGCCACTTCGTGCCATTTCTCCCGTGTCTGTGTTCCAACAGACAGTCCTCTACCTCATTTCATCTGCCTGCAAGAAGTAAGTACTACTTACAACATGAATTACCACTTAACTGTACCATAAATTGGTTATGTAAAAACCAGAGTCTATGCTCTCAATGGCCAAACTTAAATTAGGAGAAGGGCAGACAGCTTAATCCTCAAAGGACAAAAAAAATCTATACTAATTTCAAAACAGGAAAGAAATGAAAAAAATAATCAGAAAAAAAAAAACCCGCATAGAATTTCCTTGACTGTTTTTCTGTAAAAGT
>NW_022196911.1:5843146-5849751 GCF_008632895.1 Mastomys coucha | reverse complement strand
CCCCCCCCCCCCCCCCGCACCCCCGCCATTTTTCCCAGGCATTGATTGCTCGCTTCCCCTGAAACCCCATCACAACCCATTAGTACTGAAAACTGACAGGCCCAGCTGCAGCAGCAAAATGGCAAGTCTGAAAGAAAATATAGGAAGTGCTAGGCAAAGCTCAGCTATTAGGACCCACACAAGACTCAAATACAACAATTCCTTCTTCCCAGCCCCTGGACACTGGGAGCAAAGGTCGACAGAGTCAGCAGCTTTTCTTTAACCTGGACTCCCAGGGCTTAAGGATAGTATAAAGAGTACTGCTTTTCCCCACCCCTTTTTCCTCCTCTTCCTCCTCCTCTTCCACCACCACCTCCTCCTCCTCCTCCTTCTCTTCCTCCTACTCCTTTTCTCTTCTCTGTTTTAAAAGGAATTGTGCCAGAGAATATGGAGCAGTCTGTCAAAGTGCTTCAGCTGAGGACGGCGGGTCTGTATCACGTTTCCTTTCCCCACGAAACACTAGGAACTCAGCAGTCCTGGGCAGCTGAATGCCACCCTTGAGGCTGTGGCAGCTTCTTAGTTATATGAGTTTTCTTTGTTCCTCCTGGGCAGACTTGGATGGTTTCAGTGCTCTGAGGGTCACTTCCATAGCAACAATTAGCATCCCCCGTGCCTGTCCAGTTGGTTGCCCATGGAGAAATAGGCATTTGCAGAGATAGATACTGAATTAAAGGGAGCCAATCTGTCAGACTCTTCCGAGGTATGCCCTAAGTGGAGCTGAAGTTCAGTTAAAAGGCCAGATGTAAATTTTGGATAGTCACAGCTTGAGAGATGGGCTTACTGAACAGATAGATAGTGGTCATCACTCTCTGGTTTAAAAAAAAAATGAACTGCAAATGATCACAGAGTCAAAAGCACATAGGGATAAATGGCCAAATGCTTGAACAGGAGTCCCTCTGTCCTCTCCCCAGGGTGGAGAAGATGGGACAGTGACACATAGGACCCATACTGACTGTGAGCAGACACATCCTCAGTAGCACTCTCACCAGGTGACAGGTTCAGGTGGGACTACAAGTCCCCAAGTACTAGAGCCAACTCTACCTTCCAGCCTGTGGCTCCTTGGCAGCCATCCTCCACCCCTGCACTTCTAGTTACATTTCTGTGTCCTACCAAGTTTCCTACATACTTCTTGCTGGTCTAGACCTCCGAGGGGACATTTGTGACGTCTAGGGTATCAGCCAGTCCTGAAATCCTGGCCTTGTAACAGGTTTGCTTGCCCACTGTGCAGAGAGCTGGTGAGCTGATAACATCTTCTTGGTTCTCATCAGCTCCTCATGTTCTCATGTTTTAGCAAAGGTGCCTTTCCTGGCCGAGCAAAGATCCATAGGGAAATCCAAGCACTCCTAGGTTTGAGTCCCATTCTTGAATATCTGTTGGGGTATAGGATGGTTGGGCTCTGATCTCACAGAGGCTTTCAGTGGGGACCATGGAACCTTCAGATATCAGTCTGAACTAGTTATGAGACACATTCTCAGTGGCCATGTTAGTGCCTCTTCTGCATCCAGCCCACCTGTCCTGGGTGTCTCCCCTCAGCTCTGACCCAGTCCTTCAGCCCTTTTTTGGTGTGGACCTCTGCAGAGACATAGCCTGATGTGTTTTTGCTTCTCACCCTGTTTTTGTTGAACACCCTGCCAGAGTGTGTATCCCAAGATCCATTTTGTCCTATTCCCAATACCTGCAGGACTCAGATTCTTGGGCCTCCTTCTGGGCCATGTTACCTAATACCACTTATATGTGTGCTCACAGACAATCTTGGGTGGGCTTCTCTGACTAACATGGACCTCTGTTGGGGCTGGGGCTGGATCTTTGGCTTGAGATATATACACATTAGGCTCATCTTTGGCCTCCTGGCTCTGTATGCAGCCTCTTCACTGAACAACACAGAGGCTTGGTTTTCTGCCCCAGTCCTAGTACTGTGCCCATTTTGCAGATGACCAGGTCAGATCTCACCTGTTCTAGCCCATCCAGGATGCTCTTACCTTTAATGCTCATAGAACTTTTCTGTGGTTGGACCATACCTAGCAATGCTCCAAACTGTGGTCACACTTGGGATTATCTGTGGCCACTGTGTGAGGGAACAAGGCAAATCCAAGATCATCAGAAATGGGGAGATTCGGGGCTGAGCTAGAATGGTGGATGCAACATAAGCCATCAAAGCAAGCAGGCCATAGAACTAGCTGTGTGGCACTGGGGATGTGCTCAGAATGCTAGAGGACATGAACACTGGAGTGGGAGACAGCTATCTCTGCTAGCTGGGATGTAGAGGCAGATGAAATGAAATCCAGGCTGGCTGCTAGGGCGTACTGGCTGGTTTTGTGTGTAACTTGACCCAAGCTGGAGTTATCACAGAGAAAGGAGCTTTAGTTGAGGATATGCCTCCATGAAATCCAACTGTAAGGCATTTTCTCAGTTACTGATCAAGCAGGGAGGGCCCTTTGTAAGTGGTGCCATCCCTGGGCTAGTAGTCTTGGGTTCTATAACGAAGAAAGCTGAGCAAGTCAGGGGAAGCAAGCCAGTAAGGAACATCCCTCCATGGCCTCTGCATCAGCTCCTGCTTCCTGACCCACTTGAGTTCCAGTTCTGACTCCCTTTGGTGGTAAACAGCAATGTGGAAGTGTAAGCTAAATAAGCCTTTTCCTCCCCAACTTATGTCTTGGTCATGATGTTTTTTTTTGTGCAGGAATAGAAACTCTGACTAAGTTATAGGGCTTCTGACTTCCAACTTATTTTACATATGTTGGCTTTATTTTTGTGTGGAAAGGAGGTCCACTTAAAGCTGCTATGATATGACAGATATTGGCTAATCACCAAGAAAGGAAGGAAGGAAGGAAGAAGGAAAGAAAGACTCATTAAGTACCACTGGGTGCAATCTTGTTCCTTACAAGATTAGAGACTCAAGCTTCAGAGATGAGGCCTGCAGTAGAAGCTAGAAGAGCAGTGGTAAACACACAGCTCACAAAATTTCAAGGTCCTGTGACGAAAGGTGTCTTGTTCTCATTTCAAATAAAAGTATCAAGCCCACAGAGGAAAAAGAAAAAGGACCTCATGAGGGAGATAAGACGTGAACACTTACTGCATATTAAGCCATGGGTTTTCCTCTCCACATATAGCTCAATGGCATGCATAGTAAAACCATATGTGAACTAGAACCCTCAGAGCTCCCAGGGACTAAACTCCAACCAAAGAGTACACATGGTGGGGGGGGGGGGACTCATGGCTCCAGCAGCATGTGTATAGAAGAGGATGGCCTAGTCAGTCATCAATGGGAGGAGAGGACCTTGGCCCTGTGAAGGTTCTATGCCCCAGTATAGGGGAATGCCAGGGCCAGGAAGTGGGAGAGGGTGGGGTGGTGAGTAGGGGGAGGGGGAAGGGAAGAGGGGATTGTTTTAGTTTTTATTTTTATTTTTATTTTATTTTATTTTATTTTTATTTTTTCTTTTGGAGGGGAACCTGGGAAAGGAGATATTGTAAATAAAGAAAACATCTAATAAAAAAATTATATGTGTTATTTGCCTGTAACTATACATAAGGATAATTATACATAACTATATCGGGTATGTATGACTTGATCGTGTGTACCTGTCATAATTACCCTGCCAGACATGAAACAGTTGTCATTGATGTCAGTGCTGTCTTGCAGATGTGACACAGCTTAGGGCACAAAATTGAACTATATTATATGCGTAGTCCTTCTTGAGACTCTAACATGACTCCTTCCTATTTAAGAAGCATTCAAACTGCATTTTATTCACAAAAATCATGACTATAGGTGAGTGAGGTTAGCTTGAAAGAGACAGACACCTCAGGCTTCCATTTAGCCTGGCCTACTCATAAGAGAATACCCAGAGAGAGAATTTGTAATTTGCTATGAAGACATGAGAAAAGTGTTAAGGAATATTTATTTAATTTTTTTTTTTCATAAAAAATAGACTAAGTTCTTGCTTCCTTCACTGATCCTTTTGTAATGATGGAGCAATGCATTTAAATAGCCATCTCAATACCAGGGCAAATATTCATCTCTGTTTTCGGTATGATTTCCCCACATCTTCACTGAGGGTCTAAAACTTAGTCCACGCTGGGTGTGTGGTGGTCACCATTAACCCCAGCACTCAGGAGGTTGGGGTGGGAAGAGCTCTGTGAATTCAAAGCCACCCTGATCTACATACAGAGTTCCAGGCTAGCCAGGAGCTACACAGTCAGACCCTGTCTCAAAATTTAAAAAAACAAAGAACTTGGCCTGACTTTATGCATACTTACCTAGGTAGTGTGTACCAACTGGAGGAAGAAATAACAAAATACAACATTAGATAGAGGCTGAAAAATAAATAAATGTCAATAAATATTTGCTTATGGACATGAGGTTGATCTCTAGAATTCATCTAAACAATCTGGGTGCAGTGGTACATGCTCGTAATCCCAGAACTGGGTCTTGCTGACTATTGAGTCTAACTAATGAAAGACTTTGTTTTACAAAGGAAAGATGGCTGGGTTCTGAAGAACACTGAGGTTGATCACTAGCCTTCACATGTACATGTACACACACACACACACACATACATGCACACACACACATGAATCCCAAATAAATCAACAAGCCTAATTCTGAGTTAATGGCTTCCTGGATGTTGTATTGATCATGGAGGTGAGAGAGACTTTTGATGTGTCCCCAACACGCTATGCCCATCAACCTGAAAGGCACTAAGCTGCCTTAAGTGTTGCTATCTGGCACCATACCATCCTTACTATGTTTCCTATGACAGTTATTGTGTCTTGTGTTCAGTCTTCTGGTTGTCTCATGTCACCATTGTTAATAATAGTTACCTTGTTACTGAGTAACTGAGCTCTCCTCATATGCTAGTTGGCACACTGACTTTGTGTGTGTACGTGGATACATTTGTTTGTGTATGTGCATGTGTAAAGAGGTCAGAGGTCAAGTCTGGATGTACCCCTATACCATTTTTATTCCTGTTTTTAAAGTCAGGGTCTTTCGCTGAATCTGTAGCTTATCTATTTGGCCTGGCTGGTTGGCCAGTGAGCTCCAAGGATCCTCTTTCCTTTGCCCTCTGCCCCAGTACTATAGTTATGGACATACACCACCACACCTGACTTTTATGTGAGTGCTATGGATCAAACTTAGGTCTTCATGCTTGCTCAGCAGGCACTGACTGAGCCATCTCCTTAGCCATAGTACTACTGTTTTCAGCCATACCATCTGCAGACATACATAGGGTCATGTGCAAGGATCCACTCACTCAGGATTCTACCCCAGTCTCTCCTAGTTCTTATACATTCCAATTTCCTCTGTAGTCTTAGACAAGATTTTTCTTGCTTTTTTACAGAGGAGGGCCTATCTCTTCACAACTCAATTTGAAATCTACCAACTATTAGGCCCATTTCCTACTATTTATTCTTTGGAATATTTCAGCTTCTGCAAACATATTTCAATACTCCAGCATTAAAGTATAAACCTGTGTCTCATGTGTATGATATATGTATATATGTACATATATATTTAAATGCATATGTATATTTGCATATATATGTAAAATATATATTTGAGTATATATGTACATATGTGTATGGATATGCATGAAATTATGTGTGTAGAGATCAGATCAGAGTTTGATTTTGGATGTCTTCCTTGGTCATTTTCCATCTTAGTTTTTGACGTAGGGTCTCTTGCACCAATCTGACTAACCAATAAGTACTAGGGATCAATCAGCCTTCCTTGGGCTCAGTCCTGTACCCCACTGAGATTACTGAAATGTGCTATCATGGCTGGTTATGTAGGCGTGGAGGGGTGTGAGCTAGGCTCCTCAGGCTTCGCTGTTCAGCCAGCACTTTACCAACTGAGCCATTCCCCTGATCCCTCAATGCTGTGACTATTTATTCAATAACATGGCAATTCTCTTTAGTCTGTTCCAAATTATAGCTTAGGCCTGATCCAAGATTTACAACACAAAATGTAAAATTTCTAAATCAGTGTATCATTAATGGTGTTTAAATCAGTTTCAAGGTGGGTTTGTATATGATCAGGGATTATGGAAATATCTAATTATGTTGAAGTTTCCAGATTAAAAATAATTTATTTCTATCTGTGGCTAAGTGTGTGTATGTGTATGTATTATTTGTGTAGATATATGTATATACATATATACACAATGGCACAAGAATACATGCAGAAATGCACATATATAACTTGGTCACTTATGTTTATATACATAGCTCTATACTCCTGCATCTGTGGATCTAAATTACCTAAAGAGAGTCTAATTAGCACTTGGACCTGGCGCAACTTGAAGATGCCATTTCAACTTGCAAAGGAGCTGCCCGTTATGAAACAGATATCAACACAAACCGTTCAGAGGCTTTATATACTTACTGGGCATAAAAAGGAATCTTAATTTGATTTGTGAAATGACTGTCTCTGCAAAGTTCTAAGTAAATACAATCTTATTTAAAATGCACTGGGAGGAAAGACAAATGGCTAATTACCATATGAAAAATGCTCAAACTTATGAGTATCAAAGAAATGTAAATTAAATGAACACTGAGGGTTTTTTTTT
>NW_022196911.1:5825069-5843136 GCF_008632895.1 Mastomys coucha | reverse complement strand
GGCAATAGATATGTGTTTGTATATGTATTTAAAATGTTTATATCCATTGTCTAAGTAATTCTACTTCTAGGAGTTTTTCCTAAGGAAATCTTAAAATATTTATCATGCAACATTATGTAGAGGAGATACAGATTTACAGCTCCATAATTGGGGAATTAGGGAAGTTATGGTAGATGCACAGGATTTGTTTATATCATCTATACACCTCTGTAGAACTGTCTTGACTCAATATAGAACTTCAATAATAAGGCAAGACATAACCTCATCTATTACATTAGTGTCAGGACATCACAAGCCAGAACTGAGAGGGCTGGGGAGTATTGCTTCAAACATGAACAGCCATGGTGGAATAGAGTTTCTGTTGCTTTTATATTCTTTTGTGGTTCCGAACTTTTCCAAGAGTAAGCCTATTTGTAATCAGCTCAAATGCCACAATTTAAAATTGCATTAGGATGGAAAAGAAGTCCAAGCAGGCAGCTACAGAAGCTTCCCTTTTGTTCTATATGGGAATTAGGAACAACTCTAGAGACAGGAGTTAACACCACACAACCATGCAAAAGGAAAGAAGCAAACTTATGTGCAGAGTTGGGGGAATCCCATGGCAGAGTGTGGGCTGAGCTTAGAGTTCTGGGGATGTAAGGTGGTGGCATTGACACTGGTGAAAGAAAGAGCTGGGCCTGGCATTGCAAGCTGTGAGTGGAGCCGAGAAGAGCCATGGGCCACACCCTGCGCTCCTCTTCTTAAGCCAGTCATGGGCATGGGCTTCTATGTATATGACAGAAGCTGAGAAGACTCCATTAGACCACATGGGCTTTCAGCAGCTAACATATTGTTTCTGTCTGGTAGAGAGAGAAAATAGTGGGTGCCCACATGGCAAAGAGTGGAAGCAGAGCTTCCCATGTAGTGGAGAGAGGTAACAGTGATATGGACATGGCAGAGAGAGGAAACAGTGGTGATTATATGGCTGGCATGTAGACCATGTGTCTTGACTTAAAGTCTCGGGAACAAGAAAGACCTTCAAAGGTGAGGCCATATTTCTGAGCTGCAGATCTTCCAAGAGCCAAGCTGGGGGTGGGGGGAGAATCCTCCTTTCCAGTTAGAAATGATTTTATCAGCAAGAGGCCGTGGCCTTGGCTACACATACGCTTCGAATCCATCCTAGGAACAAGAGCCCAGAAGGCTTGGTTTAGCAGCTCAGTGGTGCCAACAAGGATCTCTCTCTTGTCCTCTCTTCTGTGGAATCTGCTGTTGGTTGGCTGCTGTGGCTTCAGGTATCCCCAGCCCTGTGTCCCCAGAAACTGCCAAATAGAATCTCCATTACATCTTGTAGTGTTGGCTGGGTCATGTCCTCCTGACTCTACTTGGCTCAGGGAAGTGGGGAAATGGAAACTGTGGTGAGGAGAACAGTCAAAACCGCCTTAGACCCGTCACTGTCTATTGGCAGGACACAATGCTTCTCTAGAAGAACTGCGCTCTATTCATGAAGAAGCGTTGGAGTGACTTCAGCTAGGCAACGCCCAGGCAGCATGAACTCTCAGATAAAAATCAAAGAATTTATGTCTGGGAGCTATAAGTTATGTATGAATCCAAAATTTATTTTAAAATAAATATCTTACTACCTTAAATATTATACAGAGATAACTTAAAAACACAAATTTAGTAGGTAACCACACCAATAATAGATGGCTATAGGTAAAAAGCCATCAGAAGTCTTGGAAATGGAAGTTTTAGCATTCAAAGCAAAGAATCAATCTTAAAATGAAATACTGAACTGCAAGTCATTGAAAAAGTTGAAATGGAATGCAAAAGTTTTACCTGTCACCTACAATGCCCAATGAGAAGGAAAAGGGTGAAGCATAAAGAAAAATTTAGTCTGATTTATTGTCACTGTGACCAAATACTTGACATAAAAAACTAGAAAGAGCCAGGGTTTGTTTTTGTACATAGTTTAAGAAAGACTATATTCCTTGGCTTCATTAATTCTGAGTCCATGACACATCAGTGTTATGGGTTGGTCTGGGGCTGCTACATATTCAAATGCTAAATTCTGTACCCCAGTATCTGGTTGCTCCAAGACAAGCTCATTCCCATATATCCCAACTTTTGTTATGTAAACCTTGCTCCCCAATTTAAAGTTAATTGGTTAATAAAAGGCTAGATACTGTCATCAGGCAGTATAGAGAGAATAGTGGGAATTAAGGATTGAGTCAGGGGTCTCAGGAGAGACCAGGGAGAAGGAGAGAGGAGGAGGCTGCTAGGAGAGGAGGTGGGCCATGAGCATATGGCCAGAAAAAATGGACCCTCAGGATAACCCGAGGGATACTCAAATAGCAAGTGTCAAGGGACATGTGGCTGGGATGTAAGCTAGAATCGATCCCAAACCTGCCCAATCTAGGCTTACAGCTTGTAAATAACATACCATGATTTTGTGTATTTCATATGAGCTAGTAGAACATATAATTCATTTACACATTACACACCAGAGTGTCATAGTGATGAGAACATGTGACAGAGGGTACTTGCTTCATGATGGACAGGAGGAACAGAGGTAGGAAGAGAAAGACCAGGTATAACCTTAAAGACAGGTACCCCAGGCATCTTACTTCAGTTCGGCCCCACTTCTTTGTTTCTAGCACTCTCCCACTGCCAGCTGGCGACCAAGACTTCAGCACTTGAATATGAACACTTCATATTCAAACCACAGTAAGAGACAGGGAAGGTAAATTGAGAAATGATTGGTTGATATAATTAATAATTCTGAAAGCAAGAAGGAGGAGGAGAGATAGGCAATGTTTGAAAGAAATGGTGGCGGAGACTTTTCTAGAATTAAATTTAAACATGAATTTGTCTTGTTAGCCATTTTGTCAAGCAGAACACAACCACAGGCATGCCTTGTGTCCATTTCAGCTAAACTGCTGAATAAATAAGAAGAATAAAGAAGTAAAAGGCAGCAGAGAGCAGCATGGGTTACTAACTGGACAAATAGCACTTGTTATGGACAGCTGATTGTCCACCAGCAACAGTGGCTGCTAGATGATGATGGAGTCAAGCCTCAGAGGAGCTGATGAGAAACTGCACAATGCAGCACTTTTACCCTAGGTAGTAGCCATCTTTCAGAGTAGATAGGTGTTATAGCTTCCTTTCCGTTGCTTGACAAATGCTGTCACCAAAAGCAACACTGGCTGGAAAAGGTTTATTTGACTTACACTCCCAGGTTACAGTCCATAATTGAGGGGAGTCAGGGAAGACATGCAGGCAGGAACTTGAAGCAGACACTGTGGGAGAATGCTGGCTGCTGGCATCATCCTTAGCCAGCTTCCTTATACAGCTCAGGACCACCTGCCCACAGAACGATGTCCCCTCCCCGCCCCCCCCGTCCTCCAGTGGACTGCTGTCTGCATCCATTAACAAGTAAGTTAGTGCTCCATAGACACCCACAGGCCAGTCTGATCTGGGCAATCTCCTCTTAGGTTCCTCCAGATGCTTTCACGTTGACAATTAAGGCAACTAGCACAAAGAACAGCACAAAAAAAGAAAAGCATACAGAGCCATGCCATGCATTATGAACCCATAAAGTAACCAAGTAGCAAAGCTTAAACTATAAAAATAGGAGAGAACATAGGGGCAAGCTTCTATGACTTTTAGGAATACATACACTTCTCTGATACAAAAAAAAAACAAAAAAAAAAAAAAAAAAAAAAAAACAAAAAAAAAAAAAACAAAAAAAAAAAACTTGAGCCACATAACAAAAAAAGTTATATTGAATTTTATCACAATTGAAAATATTCATCCTCTAAAAAAACACCACCAAATAGACATAAACCTACAGTGTGTAAGGGAATATTTTCTATACATGTATCTGATAAAGGATTTCCATAGAAGATTTACATGGAGTACCTACAACCCAGCAAGAAAAGACAAACAACCTAATGTCAAATAGACAAACTGTCTGAACACTTGAAAGAACAGCAGGTAAATAAGGATGACTGATGTGATTGGCCATCAGGGACACAAAAGGACAGTTGCAAAAAGAAACTAGTATTCATCTATTATTTTAAAAAGAAAAAGATTTGCCACACACAGTGGTGCGCAAATGTAATTTTTCAACGATGAAGGTGTCATAGGAGGCTCATGAGGGTAGCCTGGGCTACAGAGCAAGACCTTGTCTAAAACCAACAACCTTTGCCACAAACATCAAAAATTGGCAAGTTTGCTTCTGAAATTTCAGAAGGCATAAAAACAGTAGCGCTTTCAGAAACAGGCTCACTAGTTTCTTAAGAAGTTAGGCATGTCCTCCGTGGACTCGTGCACTTGAATCTCTGTCTCTAGTTGGTAGTACTGGTAGTTGGTAGTTTTGGAGGTTGGGGAACCGCTGGGGCATGGGGCTCAGCTGGCTGACTTAAGGTTGCTGGGCTAGAGGGTAGAGTTAACCATTTCTAGCCAGAGGTCTCTACTTATGGGTAAGGTACCATGTTGTGAGGGAGCTGCCCAGTGATTCCATAGCCAAGAACAATAGCCAAGTCACTTGGCCTCCAGAAGCAATGCCATGGTGTCTCTGTCATGAAGCTGTCACCAGAGATGAATATGGTTTCTTAATTTGTTCCTCTAAGGTATTAGCCCAGTAATGAGAAGAGTACCTAATATTCCCTTCATACATGATACAGCCAGTCCATAGGCATATATCCTAAAAGACAATTCATGTCCACAAGAACATTTACAAAATCAGTTCATGGTATCTTTAATCACAGTTGCCAGAATATCCACCAACTGGTAAACAGGTAGGAAATACATGGATTTATCTCTTAAATATTATAAATATGCAACATTTTGTCCAGTGTGTTTTGAAAGAACTTAAAGGAATAACATTTTGAACAGAGAATGCTGTGACTAACGAAGAGTTCCCCAGGTTTAAACACATTTCATTTATGCAAGTGTGGATTTTTCTAGATCTATGGGGTCTAGAATTACTCAACTATAAAAGAACATGAAGAGTGTGGTCCTGGCTGTCCTAGAACTCACTCTGTAGACCAGGCTGTCCCCAAACTCACAGAGATCCAGCTGCCTCGGCCTTCTGAGTACTGGGAGTGAAATTCAACACTTTTTTACAATCAAAGCAGCAGCAGCAGCAGCAGCAGCATCAGTTACTATTATTATTTCTACTACGAGTAGTAGTACTATTACTACATGTTTTGAGAATGTCTTAGTTTGTTTCATGTTGCTATAACAGAATCCCAGACACTAGGTAATTACACAGAAAAAAAATTAGATTTTCATGTTTCTAGAAGCTGGGAAATCCAAGATGGAGAGGTCACATTAGTGGAGGGGGCAGCTTCTTAACATGCTGTATTCTGAAAGTTACCACATGACAAAGGCATTAGATGTGCTGGTGATGGGGGTGGGGAGATCAGGAGAGAGAACATAAGAAAGCACTTGAGAGACAGGAAGTACACAGAAGGCCCAGACTTTTGTACGACAAAGTCATTCTTGCCATAGGACATTAATACTGATCTGTTGATACGGCTAGAGACCTCACTCCCTGATCACCTCTTTAAGGTCCCATGCTCCTGACACTGCTGTATTGCAGAGTATAGCCAGCAGGCAAGCGTCAGGAGACACACTAGCACCACAGCCAAGCATCTCATAGATCCGAGTGATCGCTATGTAACATAACCAAATATTGGTTTCTAATGTAACAAAACAACATAGATTTTAAACCACTAAGAAGCCAAGTGCACAAAGTGAAAGCGTTGGCGTAAAGGTCTCCCATAGATCTAGAAAATCCACACTTTCATAAATGAAACTTGTTTGAATTGAGAAATTCATTGTGAGCCATAGCACTCTCTGTTTGAAATGCTGTTCCTTTAAGTCTTTTAGAATATTCTGGACAAAATTTTGCCCATTTATAATATTTGAGAAGTATAAAAGCTAACTAGAATACTGAAATGCAAAATAGCCATGTTCTTAGGGCTGGAAATCACGTGGCAACAGTTTTCTAGTTGCAAAGACATCTCTTGTTCATGTATTCTTCAAATAAAAATTTATCAAACATCAGTATTATTTCCAAATATATATGACTTAGCGTCTTACATAGATGGGTTAAAAATCTGCATTAACTGAGCAGCTTTTATTTGCTAGACCATGTACCCAACAGACTTAAGGCATAGGAACCTGAATGTCTACAGTCTGCTTCCTCAACAACTCCTCTGCTCTGACAGATGTCTACGGCCGGCATTCATGCAGAGGTGGGATGAATCCTGTTCTCCCCTTTCGTGTCTTTTCTTGGCACATAACAAAGGCGCATATGGACTAGCGTGGATGACTCCCCTTTTTTTCAAGCTATTCTCTTAAGCCTCAATTGTTGGAGCATCCTTTTGTTTTAGGGAAACTAGGAAGGGGGGAAAACAAACAAACAGCATTCTATCATGCCTGTACACACGTCATCTCATTCCTGAATATTTCTGAGTACATGCACCCTATCTCTTGGATAAGCAACGGTTTTCCTTACAGCAGTCTGTAATGAAACACTACCATAAATCATGAGCAGCCAGCCTGCACCCGAGGGGAAACAAAACAAAACAAAATAACACAACCCACTCATCCTCATAGGAGAAGTTCTATCCTGCTACTCTGAACAGACGGTTAGAACCAGGAAGAAACCAAGAGACAAAAATGTTTTTATCGCCACCAGTCTGCCATTTTCTCTATAAGTTGGCAATAAACACACCTAAACTCCTTCATTATGGGTGTGATAGATTATAACAGCTACTCTGAAGGTCCATTACATAAAATCACATGAGTGCATATTCAGACAATTTGAAAATTTCCCATTAATTACCACAAAGTCAGGAACAACGACGCCAGTGAGGATCTGCCTATCTTCTGCTTGTGAAGACAGACGCTTAAAAAAAATGCAGAATCTGGCCCAATGGAGCAGCATGACTCATTAGTTATCTACAATCTTTTCATTTTTAACTGTGGTGGGATGAGAACTAAGCTGGCAGATGATAATTAAGCTTATGAAGAGGCTGCCGGGTCTGTAGTGACAATGCCCTAGTCACACCGAGGTTTTGAACTTGTCTGCCCAGATTCTAAGACATTCCCAGGGTCTTTGCACCCTGGGTCCTTTCAGTGTGCTGAGTACTGTCAAGGAGAAAGATGTGTGTGTCCCTGCCTGGAAGGTGTGGGGAGACACCCAGCCCTCCCTAATTTATGAAATATCTAAAATCAGAATCCAGTAATAATAGACAACAGATCTTCACTGACAGCAGGGAGCTGGTGATCCATCTTTCTGCAGGGAGGCTGATTTCTTCTCTGAGAACCAGCCAGTCCCTATCTAGCACTGCAGGCACCAGCAATTCTGTGCTGTTTCTCATACCCAGTTGTATGATGGATTGCTTCCGGGTTGGCTGTCCACCATGCTCACAGCTCTGGTTTATTTAGTTACTGAAGAGTGCCTCTCTTCCTCAACAGCTTCTGAGTACTGTCAGGATAGAGACTGCTTGCTGCTTCCAAGAACCCACACATTGTGTTTGGCTCAGCAACCCGTATGCGCTGACTGGCCCTGACTTCTCTGCTATCAAACACACACGCATGCGCAGGACAAGTCAAGGCAGGATACTGAAAATCCCCATGAGTCTGATAGCTGGCTAACTATTTCCTTCCTGTACACCAGCCAGCTAGAACAGTAGGGCTCACCCTTATCCATCACCCCAACCCCCCCTCCTTAGTTCTGTTACCCTTGCCTATTTTCCTCTAAGGCAGGTTTTGTTGTTGTTTTGTTTTGTTTTTGATTCATTACGGCCCCTGACTTGCTTCTGGTTTTTGTCCAGAAGGCCTCTCTGTTCACATCGCTTTCCAGTCTGGCTTGTTGAAATTCTACTCATTGCCCAAGATCTGTTTTAAACGTTTGTTGGACAATTTACCGAGATGTTCTGTCCTCCAAATATTTGTGACCTTGCCTTCTTGGGAGTCTTAGAAGCTCTGAGACAGCTCGGCTCTTTGTTGGTTTCAGCACTGACCATCTATAGACTGTGCCACTCACTGGACATCAACTATGGATCCTGTGGTGTGTCCCCCCTCACTCATGATTCCCCAACATCAATCATCTCATGATTCCTGATCATTTTCTGCACAGTCTGTCTCTGGTCTCTCAGATCCAGGTTACCCTTGTGTCATGGTTTCTAGATGTCACCAGTGGCCTAGGTGGGAGTCCATTCACAGGTGATACACTGGATATTTGGCAGGTATTTTTGATAAGGAAGTTTATATCCTTCAACTTAATGAATGGTTGGTTTGATCACGAACCCATCCCCATGACACCTCTTGAAATTATTCTTATTTTTATATTGCAAAGGCTAATTTTATGTGCCATGTTGATCAGGCTAAACGATGTCCAGACAGCTGGTCAGACATCATTTGCATTCCTTATCAGAGAGGATGTCTCCAGAAGAGTTTGGTATCAGGTTCATGTCAATAGCTGGTGGGTATCACTGCAACTGTCTAGGACCAGAATAGAACAAAGAGATGGAAGAAGGTCTAACTATTCCTTACTTCTTAAGATGGAGCACCCATCTTTTCCCCACTGGACTGGAAGGCAGGTGACTAGCCCTGTATGTTCTCAGAACGTTGGATTTAGCCTAGATCACACTAGAGGTCTTCCTGGGTCTCCAGGTGGCATCTTGTGGTTTGTCGTCTCAAGAACAACTCCTCTTACTAAACCTCTCCTCATATATATGTTATAACTATATTAACTGTATACATAATTAAAAATGTACGAATCTTTGGCTCAAGCTTTCTGGAAAACAATGATTAATATAAATAGTAAGCTTTGTCAATTCTCATCTTAAACCCTTTTTCTTTCTCCTTTCCTTTCTCTGTATTTTTGCTTTGTTTCTTTGGAGATTTCTTTGTTCTTATCTGTCAGCTTCCTATTAACTTTTCGTTTCTACATTTGTCATTTCATTGACTGTTTTTTTTTTTTAATGTCATGGCAAAATACACACAACATGGAACTCAACATTTTAGTCCTTTTTAATGGTGTAAACACAGTGCTGTACTGTCCTTGCCACTCTCTGTTTCCAGAACTTTCCAGTATCCCAGATAGAAACTCTCTATATCCAGGAGGCAATGGCTGCCGCAGCTCCTGCTAGACTCTTGCTGCTCCTTATCCATGTAAACATGCTCATGGGGAGCATCATAGTGACAATGGGGACAGTGTACAGTGTCCTTCTGAGCCTGCATTCCATCATGGTTTCAAGGTTCACATTATAATACCATGTATTACAAATTAAAACATTTTAACACTAATTAACAATTATAAATATATAGTAAACAGTAATTAACAATTAAAAAGTAACTAACAATTAATTAATCATCAATTAATTGACTTTGTGTGTGTGTGTTTGTGCATATGTGCGTGTGTGTGTGTGCATTTATGTTCATGCATGTGCCATGGTGTGTAGTCTCTTTTCTCCTTCTACCACATGGTTCCTGGGACTCTATCTAACTCAGGTCATCAGATTCAAGGGCCTTTACTTGCTGGGCCATCTCACCAACCTCTACTCTTTTTAGGACTGTATAATACTCCATTGGATGTACACATACCACATTTTGTATAACTACTCATTTGTTGGTGGACTTGTGAGCCTCTCCTATCTGTTGGCTATTCTGGACCAAGATATGATAGACACAAGCATGTATCTGTTTGAATCCTGTTATCAGTTTCTTGGGGTAGACACCAAGAACCTAATCTCCAGTTTGTGAGGTAATGCTATAATTAAGTTTTAAAGACATACTGAACAGCTTTACACATCACCGTGGAAGCATTTTGTATTCTCAGCATCAAAGCTGGAGAGTTATCTTTTCTCCTCACTAAAGCCTCTTACTTTTAAACAGTGGCTCTTCTAATGTATGCAAAGTTAGCTTGTAGCTATGGCTTGTGTTGCTCTGTTGACTGAGCCTGTTTCATGTGCTTCATGGACACTCATTTATCTTCTTTGGAGAAATATCTACTCTGGTCCTTTGCCCACTCTTGGGTTGATTCCACATTTGTTTGTTGACTGACAACAGATTTTACACATACTCTGGAGCAATGGAATAGAATGGAGATCGTTTCCCATGGAGGGGTGCTGATCCCTTAGCAGATGTATTGCTTGCCAATCACTTCTCCCTTCCTGTGGGAGGTTGGTGCACAAAAGTTTAAATTTTTTATTATTGATGTTTTCTTGATTTGCTTGTTTTTAAAAAACATCATATCCAATAAATCATGGCTGTATCCCTATCCATACTGAAAAGATGTTCTCCTGTGTCTTCCTCCAGGAGTTCACAAAGTTCTCAGGTTTAGGTCTTTGATCCGTTTGGATAGACTTACCTAGTGTTAGACAAGGGTCCAGTTTTACTCTGCTGCATGTGGATATCCAATTTCCCCATCACTATGTGCTGAAAAAAAATCACTTTTCTCCCATTGGATAGTTTTGGTGCCTTTGTTAAGAATCACTTGGCTTTATATAAAGGGCTTATTTCTTGGCTCTAGCTTCTATTTCACTCCTTTATATTTGTTCTGTGACATTTTTCTCTCTCCTCTTCTTCCTCTTCACCTCTTTGATAAATATTCTTTATTTTAATTATATTTATAATTTAATTATGTATATAGTCTTTATTTTAATTATATGTATAATTATACACATACACACTCATATATATCCTACTTTCAGTATATTATATATAGCTCAATATGGTTTGGGGTTGTTCTTCTTTTGTTTGTCTGAGGTAGTATATTCTTCAGGCTTCCCATTATCCTGACATCCCTTTCCCACTCTTGGGTCCATTTACCTTTGAAATACATGGCAGTAATGATTGGGAAGGCCAGGGAGGTGCGACAGAGGCCAAAATGATCCCCTCTGGGGATTCCTCGGGATTAGCACTTCAGTAGTGAACACCAGATATCTCTCACAGAGCCACATGCTGAAGTGTTAACTATAGGAAAGCATTGCATCCTTATCCAGAGATTCTGACTGGCTTACTGGTCTAGGAGGCCTGGGATAGATCACCTCACTGATGCTAACCTGCACTGAGATTGGAAAAATTGTGTTGTAATATCCTGGTCCTGAGGGCATGGAAGAGACAAGGGTAAGTGCCTGAGGTCTGTCTAATAGGTGCCATCAAATCCTCTATTCCAGTGGAGTTCACGGTGTGCCCTACTAATACCATGCCAACTACCCAGACTACTTTTCAGCCAATGACTGTCCTGGAGTCAGGGGTGAAAAGCTATTCATTCTGTCTTATGAGTGAGGTTCTCAGCTATACCCTAGCTCAGCCCACGAAATCTCCACTCCACAAGCCCCCTCTTTCTATGTGATATTTTGTAATTCTAGCATCCTGCTTTTGTTTGGTTCGTCTAGTTTCTAGGTACTTTGGTGTTAACTTTAGGAGAGAAAGCCATAAGCTCCCGGTCACTTGCCATTTGATGAAATAGGAGTCTGAAATAGTGGGAAAGCTGAGAGGCAGCAAGACTGCAGATTCCTTAAAAGGCTCACAAAGTCTGTAGCCAGACTTGAATCCACGGGCAAGAAGGGCCCCGAGCTTTTTAAGGAGGAAGGTGAGGTTCTGCTTCCCAAGCTGTAGATCCATGCTGATCACCCCAGAGAGAAGCTCTAGGTTCACAGCAGCTAGGATGACTGAAAAGGGAACTTTCTACTGTAGAAACCAAAATAAGCAGGAGGCAGCACTCATGGTGGGGAAAGTACTTCCAGAAGAAACTTCTGGAAATACATTATTCAAATGCTCAAGATATACTGCATCCAAAGCTTAAGAATCAGTTCATTTGTCCTTTGAAGAGGGGAAGAGATCATTCAGGCAAGAAAACTCCCTTGCAAGGGAAAATTGTGGCAACAGACAGTAACTTCAAAAGAAAGAAACTAAGGGGCCTGAGAGATGGCTCAGTAGTTAAGAATGCTTGTTGCTTTTGTAGAGGACCTGAGTTCAGTTCCCAGCATCAGGCAGCTCATTATCACCTGGAATCTGGCTCTAGGGCATCCAGTGCCCTCTTCTGGCATCTGGGGGCCCTATGACTTACATGCACATGCACACAGATACCCACAAATACATATAATTAAAAAGTAAGGTACATTTAAAAGGGAAGAGGTTACAAAGT
Organism: Mastomys coucha; assembly: GCF_008632895.1. Lineage (NCBI taxonomy): Eukaryota > Metazoa > Chordata > Mammalia > Rodentia > Muridae > Mastomys > Mastomys coucha. The sequence goes on along the minus strand of NW_022196911.1, from coordinate 5,830,985 downwards.
TAATCTAATTTAGTGTGGAATACTTAGGTAACAGACTTGCACACTGAAATCTATAAAACATCACTGGAAAGATTTTTAAAAGACGTAATATGCATATATAACAAGAGGGATGTTCATTGTGTCTTGGGATTTTGATATTCAGCAAGACCTCTTCAAAAGCTTAACTTAGAGTGACTGTAATTACAGTAAGATCTATGTCTGCTAGATGTCCCATCACTTCCTGTGTTCTTACTTCCCTGTCATTGAGAAATGGATTGAAGTGTCTTCTGTGACGTCAATCATTCCGTGTTCTACTTTTGTTCTCGGTTTTTGCTTTTTCTCTTATCCATTCATCCTTATTGTACTAAAGCCAATCTGGTTCTATATTCTTGTTCTACGAGATGTTTCAGAAATTTCTGTTGTCAACACACCTTCTTACCTCGACCTATTTTTTTTTTTCTTTTCAAAAATTGAGACAATCAAGAAATTTGATTCCTTGTTCTTCATACTTTTCAAAACTTTTCTTGGCTTTATTTTCATGTTTGATGTTTTTTTCCCCCTCCAAAGTTGTTTTCAGTGTGGACAATTCTGCAGCAGACTGAGGTGTCTCTCCCTATGAGTGCTTTCATTATGCCTCTTGATTTGAATGGCAGTCCAGCTAAGCATAACATAGGTTCAGAGCTCTCTTCTTTCAATATTCAAAGCACACCAGCATCATCTTAGATTTAGTGTTGCTGCTGATACATCTGTTGTCAAGTTATGGTTCCTCTATTGGTAACCTTCTCTTTATGTAACGTCTCAAGAGAGTAGAGTCCACTTTTAGTGATTATAGCATCATTTATCTTGGTGTGTACCTTTTCAGAGTTGTTATCCTTGGAGCAATACATAGTCTTTAGAATACATTTCTTCATGTTGATTTCTTTTTCTTACCCTAGGCATGTGGTCTTAAAAGAGGTCTGATTGGCCTATTTGGTTACCAGACTGAATGCTGGGTAAAAGCCAGTGAGTTTAGGCAGGCAATAAAATCTAATCAGAAGGTGATAGATCTCTAATGATGGAGTCCCAGCAGGAGACTGGAGGAGTCAGTAGACTATGGTTTAGACAGTACTATTTCTCACAGGCCCCTAGAGCTCACTCTAGAGACCCAGTCTCATAGATGACTCATAGAGATTTACTAGATGCTCAACCTTGTTCTGTGAAATTTACATACATCATATCCTTGAATCTTCACACTCATGGCTAGGTATCAGCTCCTATTCACACATGGCAAAATTGAAGGCTGGTGTGAACAGGTACACACCAAACTCATACAATAATAATACATGTGTCTGCATGTGTATTTGCATTTTCTGATATATCTTAGAAGTACACGTATTCTTGTTTTATGTTTTAAAATTTTATAACTTATGTGTTATGGCTATTTTAAAAATATTTATTTTTAGTTTATGTGTATGAATGTTTTGTCTGCATGTATATATGTGCATATGGTGATTTCAATAAGAATGCCCCCCATGGGCTCATATATTCTAATGCTTAGTTACCGGGGAGTGACACTATTTGAAAGAATTAGAAGGATTAAGAGCTGTAGCCTTGTTGGATGGAGGAAGAATATCACAGGGGATGAGCTTTGTTGCATCAAAATCCCATGCCAAGCCTAGACTCTCAGGATCCTGCCTATGGATTGGGATATAAAACTCTCAGCTACTTCTCCAGGACCATGCCTGCCTGTGTACCACCATGGCCTATATCATTATGATAATGGACTAAGTTCTAAAAATGTAAGCAAGCCTTGACTATATGCTTTCTTTAATAAGAATGGTCTAGGTTATGGTGTCTTTTCACAGCAATGGAATAGTGACTAAGACAGTGTAACTTGCCGTGTACAGTATACCCAGAATCCAGAAGAGGGCTTCAGTTCTCCCAGAACTGAAGTTACAGTTGATTGTGAACTGCTATGTAGTATTACTGGTCTTCAACAAGAAAGGTAAGTGCTCTTAACTACAGTGCCATCTCTCCTAACCTATTTTTTAGTATTATTTTTTAAGTGTGTATGTGTATGTATGTGTGCACTTGCATGACTGCATCTGTGTATGTGCCTACGAATGCATGTACTATATGTGTGTGTATGTATGTGTGTGTATGAATCTTTGCACATGAGTTCAGATGCCATTAGAGTTTATTAGAGTCAGGATCACATGGAGCTGCAATTACAGGCGATTGTGAGCCTCCTGAAATGGGTTCTAGGAATCAAGCATAGGCCTTCTACAAGAGCAGTATGTGCTTTTAAGTGCTCCAAATCATTTTGTTTTTTTTTGAGACAGTGTTTTATGTATTCCTCTCTGGTTTAGAATTTTCTATGTAGCCAAGGAAGACCTTGAGCTCTTGACGCTCCTGGGTCAATCTCCCAAGTACTAAGACTACAGGCATGATCTACGTGCCTTGGTACTGATGATAGGTATGATTTCTGTGCCTTGCGACAACTACACATCTTTCAGTTTCCCAGTTGCTCCACTAAATTCCATTTTTTGCTGTAGAATCTCGATTCTTACTTAGTCCTCATGCCTTATAAATATCCTCTAATCTGTAAAGATTCCTCATTGTTCTCTCTTCGTCTTTCTTTCCTGGATGTATTAGTTTTCTATTGCTACTGTAGCAACTTAACATGGATTGACAGCTTTAGCAACACAAGTATACAGGTTCTCTGATGTCAGAAGTCTCCCATGGTCTCATTGGGTTGAAAGCCAAGCTGAGCTCCTTCTGCAGGCACTGAGAAAGAATTCTTCCTGGCACTATTGGCACTCCTGAATGCATGGACCTTCTTCTACCATCAATGCCAGAGTGGCTGGTCAAGTCCTTCCCATGCCAGCACATCTCTCAGACACCCTTTCATCCATCTTCCTGAGCACAGTATGCCAAGCCGGCTTTCGTCTTAAGGCTTCATGTCATTAGATGTGTTTACCCAGATAATTTCTTTAATTGCCCTTCTGTTACATTCTGTAACCTGGTCACCAGTTCTAGGTATGGAGAGAGGGGATTATATTATCTCTTAGTCTTACTTTAACATCTACAGACATTTATTTTTATGTACTTATTTAATGTGTATGGCTGTCTCATCTGCATTTGTGTTTGTGTTACTGTGTGCATGACTGATTCTAGGCAGCTGTAAACTACCTTGTGTGTGCTGGGAATTGAAACCAAGTCCTCTGGAAGGGCAGCAGTTCTCAGATCCACTGAGCCATCTCTCCAGGCCATACTTTGACATTTTTCAGATACATAAGTCAAGTATTTAGTATAATATTTTCATATTACTTTGTCTCTTGTCTTTCTTTTACAGATTCTGGTCATAATATTTTAGCAGGGGTGCTCTTCTCAAAAGGGTTCTCTTCTCAGAACTGTTTCTCAGAAGCCTGACACACATCTTTCCATTACTGCTGATGTCACGGTGTGTGCTTCTTGCCACCATCGGGTGCTTGAAATAAGATGGCCCTGTCTGTATAGTCTATGGTTTTATTATGGAGTCATATGGCTTGGGCAGTGGAAGTGTGAGGTTGCCCATTGCAGGATATTTTATCACATTGTGAATCCCAAGATTGTGAACTGGAAAAACCTGTTTCTTGTGGTGTGGCTCAGCCCTAGCACATACCTTTAACCTAAGAGATTTCTGTAAACAAGAGATAAGTAAAGTCACCGATAGGTCAAGAGGTAGGGCAAGCAACCAGTTGACGATGAGTGAACACAAGAAAACCCAAGAAAGAAAGGAGGGTCTTTGAGCTGAAGGGTATTTAAGACAGCATGGAGAAGGAGAGGAACTTTTCTTTTCTGGGATGTCAGTGGAGTTGTCTCTGAGCTAGCAGGCTTTCACCCGAGCACCTGGATCCCGAGTCTTCATTTGGTAAATCAAGTGTTTGGGATTTTTGTTTTAAAAACAACAGCGGGCTGCTTATGTCTTGGTGGATCAGAAAATGGATTGGTCAGGCAGGAACTGGGTCAGGCTGTAACCCAGACGACCCAGCCCAGGGACCTACTTCCTTTAGTTAAGGGTTACACAACCTCCCTAGATAGAAGCACCACGTCGGGAGCAAGTGTTCAAACACACAAGCCTATGGGAGTGTCTCACATTCCAACCACAGCAGCAAACATACCTCTGTCAAAGTGGCATTTATAAGTCAGGTATAGTAAAAGACAAACAAAATAGCTATTAATAAAAGGAACAATTATGGCACCAGTATAATAAAAGCTGTTTTTAAACCTTGTGAATTGCTTATTTCTGGGGTTTTTCCATTTAATATTTTCAGACATGGTGGACTGAGTCCCTGAAACTAGAAAAAGGGAAACCAGATACCAGTGTTTCTTGGATTAATGTTCATTCCTTGACTGGGGAAGTGTCTTGTGGTTCTCCTCTCTGTAAGGTACTTTATGGTAGATGGATATCTCTTGGGGGATCTTTGGAGGCCACTGAAGATCCTCATCTACTGTCATCTACTAGTTTTACCACATAGCCATGCTTCCTTGTCTAAATAATTGGGATTGTAGTATGCCAAATAGTTACATTTTCTCATTGAATCTTTAGAATCAGGAGATGCGTGGTGTTAAAGTCCTTACAATATGGACAGGGAAATAGGCTCCACGCCTAATCAATGTACTGAGTGGAGCCTCAGTGGGAAAGAGTCTTGGGGAACTTGTATTGATCCCTGTGAGTGAAAGGTGATTGACAAGACATATGTTAACTATTCCTAGAAGAAAATAAATTACCAAGATCCACGAACCTCTATTTGATGAACGCTGTATCAAGTTTGATCCATTTGCGTCATGGGGAAAGAGACTATAGGATGACAAACTCCAGGGACAGAACAATAGATAGATGTCATACTCAAAGTTACCCACTCTGCAGATATTCCTCCTAGGAAGGTAGGAAACTTCTACCTCTGAAGTTTTCCATAGCTGACTTCAGGGTCTCTAGGCAGAATTAGCTATGGGCCAGCTCTACCAGAAAGCAGCCCTTCTGCTAAGTTTTCTAAGGAACCTTCTGGAAGGATTTCAGAGAGCTGAGTAAGATCAGATTTCCTGCTATGGCTGGCTGAGTCTCCATGGCCCCAGTGGGTTTGCACAGAGCCTCCAGTACTCCTTCTCAAGGGAATTCTTAAGCTCTCCCATCCAATCAAAGACGCCTAGTTTACAAACAAGCCACATGGACTCTGTCTTGGTCCAACAATCCATGGCCCAGAAAGCTAGACTTTGGCCAGCTTTGTGTGTAGAGATACCTCCAAAACAAACTCACTTGTCAGGGGAGAAAGGATAAGGGGAGCTAAATCTGTCATCTTGAGTCCCCTACCACAGGGCTGGCTCCGAGCACCCTCCCATCCTTTTAAGAAAAAGATATTTGACTTGAGTTTTCTGCTGGTTTTGTTTTTCTGACTTTGACCTTAAAAAATAACTCGTGGCCACAGACAGGGCTAATTAAAAGCAGGTGAACTGGGATTGTGCCTGGGGAGTTTCACTGGTTGGGCTGTGGGGTTTCTGTTCCTCACAGGAGACTGGGAGTTGGAAGGAACACACGATCCCTTCTTCTCCAAGTCTGTGCAGTGAACTCAGCTCTCTTACTGTCCTTTTGCTTTCTCGTCAGGAAGTAGGATTTTATTCTTTGTAGAAATGTAGTAAATCGGGGTGAACATGTCCATAGTGTTCTTCACGTAGGCAGGGGAAAGGGTGCTGTCCAAGTCCAGCAGCAGAGGTGTGTACAGAACAGACGGTTCTGGCAGTAAAAGCATGGCATGCTGTAGGCACCCCAACTTGGACTCCTTCTGACAGTGTGGATTGGTAAGCCCCAGACTCCATATTACACAGGTTCAAGCTGATTGGGTGGTTTGTAAACTTGTTAAATATAAACACTGTGGAATATAGATTTCTAGATTTTTCCCTCCTGCAAATCTTTTTTTT
>NW_022196911.1:5816480-5825059 GCF_008632895.1 Mastomys coucha | reverse complement strand
TTTTTTTTTTTTTAAAGAGAAAATGGCTGTTCCTAGAGGTAATGAGAAAGCTACGTCCAAAACACCTGGCATCCTGCAAGCCAGGGTGAGTCCTTCAAGGATGCTGTCGATATATCACTCTTGGATGTGTTCAGAGCTCCCAGCAGCATGGATCTTCATGCTTTCCATAGTAGAAGAAACATAGCTTTCCCCCAGGATGGATTCCAGCTTCCTGATCTGACTCCTTCGCTGGGTTTCTTCCTGACACATGACATCTATTTATTCAGTGCTTGTTGACTAAATATCAAACTGATTATGATTCCTCCACTGAATACTTCTGACAGGCCAACCTTTGTGTCTCGTCCTTGCAAATTCCATTCCTCTTGGAAACTGAGTGTAGTGACCAGTCTTGTCCAGCATGTGGTGGAGGTTTCCCATGGTTCCCTTGTCCGATTCATTTTCACTGGGGGTAGCCATGCAATGACCGGACTCTGACACTTCTCGTGGGCTTAGATGGTGAGTTCTGGGGATCACAGCTGCAAGCCATTTGGCAGTGTGGGTTTTGCATGGGTTGGCTCTTTTCCAGTAATTCAAAATGTTGACAGTTAGAGCTGGCTGCCATTGTGCAGGTCATGTGGAATGGGGATCTGGAGGTGTGAAGCTTGGGTGCTGGAAGAGAATGGGACAGGTATACCAGAAAAATGGAGAGCCTGTGTTCCCTGAGAGAGAGAAAGAATGGCTCTGCTCCCAAGCACACTGCGACTGTACAGTTTCTTGGATGTTGTGTGCTTTCTGCAAATTCCTGTCCCCGTCCCTGATGCCTACTTTAGTGAAGGGTGTCCTTGAGGCCACTTGTCCCATAGTGCATGGTCTTGACCTAAAGTGTAGACAAATTCTCATCTTAGCCCATTAAAAGAACAACAACATACCCTATAGGAGCCTGTGGGCACCGGCTCGGATCGCAGGAGTGCCTGCATTGGCTTTCAAGTACCCTTTTCCCTCTGCCGAGCCTCTTCAGCACTCTCGTGCCTTGTCCCTGATTAGGCGTCTTGGTCTTGAACAGAACATGATGCTGCTAATAAAAGTCCCACAGATGCTGTTGAGAGTCTGTGGAGAGCTTTCAAATCCTTCTGCACCATGTCCTGGTCATGTTGCCCACTTCTCTGAATGCTTAAAAATGTGGTTTCTGTGTATTTGAAACTGTGTGTATTTCCTAATTAGAGAATTCAGGGTATATCAGCATACATCTAATGGGTTGCTGTTCTGCATACTTCTATAAGAATCTTTGACGTCTTTTCTATTTTTTTAAAATTCTACTTAATTCTCCAAATGCACATAGTTGTGTGCTAGAATCTTGCATAACATTTTTGAATTAGTCCATTTGTCCTTGTAACTCCAGCAATTTTTATATATTTTGAGGCTACTTTATTAAATAAATGTACGTTTTTCAAGGGTAACTTCTTCCAGATGGCCTTTCTTTGTGTCACCAAGCATCGAATGTTTCCCCTGCTTCGAAATTGTTTCTTGAACATTTGTTTTGTCTCCTAACATGTACCCAGGGCAACCTTTATTTGGTTTTCATTTTGGAGCTTTCTCTCTTCTTCATTTCTTTATTTATAGTATTTATGTATTTTAAACCTATTTATTATAAAAGCATTATACAACCAGTTTTTGATTTTTAAAAACGTAATTTGGGGAGCCAAAGGGATAGTTCAGAGGTGGGAGAACTTTTCTGAGAGAGCAAAAGGACATGAATCCAAATTTCCAGCACCCACATGAAAACTGAGCATGGACATGCACACCTGTAACCACATGTCTAGGGGATGCAGATACCAGGAGTTTGCAGACCATACTCACTGAAGCAATGAGCTTCTGGCTTAGTGAGAGATCATGTCTCAAAAAATAAGGTGACAGAAGGAGAGTGACAGAAGACTCCCAGTGCCCTCCTCTGACTTCTGCATATGTGCATATGGGGATGGTGTTTGCACTGTGCACATGAGTATGTGTGCACATGAGAGTGTGTGCACATGAGTGTGCATACTGATGCACCTACAGGTATAGAAACATATGCATTTGTAACTCCTGCTATACATACATACATACATACATACATACTTCATAATAATACATCATACATACACACATACCTCATACATACATACATACTTCATAACACATACATCATACATAATACATACATCATACATACATATATCTAAAAAGGTATTCTGATTCTATTTTTAACCTGGAAAATATATATCTCCTCTGATTATTGTTCTACTTCCCCTCCTTCTTTGTATTTCCTGTCTTCACTTGAGCCTTCCATTTTCTCCATTGCGGGCTAACTTAGTTCAATTTCTTCTTCCTTGTAACTCGGTTTCATTGGAAGCTGTGTACCCTATCCCTGATGTTGCCAACATGTGTATACTATCTCTTATTAGTATCAAACATCAACCATATGCACTTCCTGACTAGAAATGATCTCAGACTAATGACTTGGGGTGTTTTAACCTCAATCATTTCTCTGCTGTTTTAGGACATTTATGCTCACCTTTTCCCCCTCCTTTGATGTGCGTGTGTGTGTGTGTGTGTGTGTGTGTGTGTGTGTGTGTGTGTGTGTGTGTGAGATATGTATGTGTTTTCATATTCACATGTGCATGGGGACATATGTATGAGTGAGGATGCATGTACATAGAGGACTAAGCTTGATGTCAGGCATCCTCCTCCATTGCTTTTCTTTCTAATCATTGAGGCAGGTCTCTCAATCAATCCCAGAGCTTGCCTTGGCTTTTCTTGACAGATGCCTTGCTCTGTCAGTTCCCTGGTTCCTCCATCTAAGGTCAGAACTACAGATGGACAACAACACCCACACAGCCTTTATGCCTGTGCTCTGCATCTATGTTGTGGTCTTCATGCTTGGCACATACTTTCCCTAACTACCAACTCATCTCCCCAGCTTCCATGTCCAATATTTTCAATCAAATTGCTTTTGTCCCTATGATTTTGCAACTCTAATCACCACTTTACAGAGTGAACCTTCTTTATAAACATTCATGCATTTAGCAACATCTTTGCTCAACTTTCTTATATCTCAATATTTCCTTCTCTCTTTTTAAGTTTAGTTTTCTCATCAGCAGTTTTATGATCTAAGTCCTTCTTCTTCTTCTTCTTCTTCTTCTTCTTCTTCTTCTTCTTCTTCTTCTTCTTCTTCTTCTTCTTCTTCTTCTTCTCCTTCTTCTTTTTCTTCTAAATGACAGGGTCAGAGGGAAGATTCAGTTGATAAAGGTGCTAGCTGTGCAGTTCCAATAGCTTGAGTGTGAACCCCAGAATCCCCATACGGGTAGGGGAGAGAGCAGTCCTTGTAAGCTACCTTCTGAACTCCACATTTATGGTACCTTCCCCATGACAAAATTTAAAACACAAACACCTCTATGCTGCTTTTAATTTTTTAAACATACTGTTTATATTATGTTTGAACATAACAAAGAACAATTAAACAAACAAAATTTTTTTTTTTTTAAATACTGGTAGTGTTACCAACCAGTCAGTTTTTCAGTGTTCATTATTTTCTTGTTGAAATAATACTTCAGTTGTATTTTTCTCAAAGTTTCCCCTTTACAGTTTAATTGTTTGGAAGTGCAAGTGTGCATGCATACGCCCTGCACTGTGTGTGTGTGTGTGTGTGTGTGATGACTTTTTTTTAGCTCCTTCTTGACAGTTTGAGATTGTTTCCCATTGTTTTCTGCTTCTGTTGGTGCCATTGGAAAGCCTGTTGTTCTTGAGCTTGTCATGTCTCGGGGGGTGTCTATGCTTTGCTGATGTTCACATAGAAACAGAGTCTTTTAGCCACCAACAACTGTAGCCTTATCAGGGGTCTCAGCTCTAACCCAAATTCTGACTGGTGTGTAAGGTCTCCTGTGGCAGTGAGAAATTAAAAACAGGCCCCTTGTCATGGTTGAAATAATAATTGCTTCAACATAGACATCCTTAATTTTTTTTTTTTTTGATTTCTAATCATCAAAGCAAGTTCCAAGCAGAGAAAAGTTTGGGTCCAGGCGTGGTAGACCATGCCTTTAATCCCAGAACTCAGGAGACAGGCATGCAGATCTCTGAATTCAAAGTCAGTCTACAGAGCCAGTTCCAGGATAGCCAAGCCTAGGCAGAAGGATGTAATAGAGAAGCCCCAGCAAGCAGCAGAACTTGGCAGGTTCAGGTATCGGGCTGTTAGCTTTAGAGTCAAGTGTAGAAGGAACTACTGGGACAATTGATGCTGCTTAGCCAGAACTAAGAAAATAGTGATTAAGAAGAGACCAGCCTCACTGAGATGAAGTCTCCTGAGAAGTATTTTCTGAGTGAACACACACACACACACACACACACACACACACACACACACACATCCTGTGTTCCAGAGAGAACCAAGGTTGTGCCTCATGCTGTAGCTGGACTTGGCAATGTGTAAGAGTCACCTAGGTGGTACTGGTTTTGAAGGCATGAGAGGGGTCATGGAGAGCAGCAGAGGCTTGGCACCATGGAGAGAGCCTACGAGAGGCTACTGGTGAAGCCTAGTTGCAGTTGAAGATCTGACCTCCAAGAACAGCAGCACTAGTGGAGCAGAGTCATCCAGAACTTAGAGTGCTACAGAGGGCACAGCTGGAGAAGTGACCCAAGCTCTATGGAGGAGCCCAGAAGATCATGTGTGGATCCCAGACTTAGACAAGAAACTGTAAAATTGAAATTGCCTTAGCTACCACACAGCATTAGGGATGTCAGAACCATTGGATACTTGCAGAGGAAAGCTGCTAATAGGAAGCAGAAATAGCCCAAGGGAATGAAGTTTGTTGCTGCTGAATGCTAGATCTGCCAACATCAGTCAACATAGATGAAAGGAGTTGGGAGATCTGAAGAGTGCTTTGACATTGATTGAATATGGAGACCCAGTGTTTGGGTTTGTCCAGCTGGTTTTAGGTCTTGCTTTGGTCCAGTATTTGCTCACTATGACATTTTGGAACAGTAATGTATGTCCTACGCTATGATATTTTGGAAGTATGTGATCTGCTTTTTAATTTTGATCTTATAGTAGATTTCAACTATGAGGCTGCATGGATCTCAGAAGAGACTTTGAACTTTGGACTTTTAAACATTAATGATAATGTGATAGGCTCTAGGGATTTTTTTAAAGTTGGACCAAATTGTATTTTGCATTGTGCTATGGTCAGGTATGGCCCCCATAAACTTATATGTTTGAACAAGCCTATGGAGACCAAGGAGGTGGAATGTGGTAGTTTGAATAGGCTTGTCCCATCGGGAGTGGTACTGCTAGAGGTGCCTTGTTGGAGATTATGTGTCACTGTGGGGGTGGGCTCCTTCTATTCTCAGGCCCCACCCAGTTCAGAGGCTGTCCTCCTGGCTGCCTTTGAATCAACTCTTGGCTCCTTCAGCATCATGTCTGCCTGGAATCTGCCTTGCTTCCCACCATGATGATAATGGACTGAACCCATCAGCCCCAGTTAAATGTCCTTTATAAGAGTTACCTTGGTCATAGTGTCTCTTCACAGCAATAAAACCCTAGGACAGTATATATGTATACAGTGTGACAGGTGAATATGAAGATATATTTATATGAATATAAATGAAGATAATACCTATCACCTTATCTTTGTGTGTGTGTGTGTGTGTGTGTTAAGATGGTTAATGTTTCCTCTTGTTATTTTGAAAATTTATGTCATGTTGTTATTAACTGTGGTCACCTTACTTTGTTGTAGATCTCATGACCTCGTACTCTTGAATCAAAAAGCGTGTATTCCCTCCGTCCTCACTTCCCAGCTGCTGGCTGCCATCATTCCACTGTGTGCTTCTGCGAGTTTGGCTTCTCGATTCCATATAATGAGATTGTGTTTAGTTTGTCTTCCTGTGTTTATAGTCCCTCCCCTAAGATGGTCTCCTCCACATTCTTCATTTGTATTTTGGCTGTGCTAATTTGCATACTTAGCAGCAATGGCTTTTGCTCTGTATGCTCACCCATAGTTGGATCTTTTCTTTTGATAGAAGCCTTTAAAAACACATGAAATATTATTTTACTGTGGCTTTAATTTGAATTCCTCTATTGATTATAGCTACCAAGTCTTTTTCCATGTCCCTGTTATCCTTCTTTTGAGAAGTATCTATTCATCTTCTTTGCCCATTTAACAGTTTTAAATTAGGCTCATTCATTTCAGTTTTTATGTGTAAGTGCTTTGCCTGCATGTATGTATGGGGACTGCATGCATACTTGGTGCCTACAGAGGTTGGGAAAGGGTGGCAGATCCCCTGGGACTGGAGTTATAGAAGGTGTGAGCCACCATGAGGGTGTTGGCAATCAAACCTGGGTCCTCTGCAAGTGCAGCATATGTTCTTAACTACTGAGCCATCTCTCTAGCTCCCTTTGCCCAACTTTTTAAATCAGGATACTTGTTTCCTTGCTATCAGGCATTTGCATTCCTAAGGTACAGTGAATATTTACCCCCTGACAGACATTTTCTCCCTTTCTCTAGCAGAGTCTCTTTGTTTTATGTTTTTCTTTACTCTATAGATGTTCTCTATCCAACATGATCCTGTTTGTCTAATTTCGATTTTGTTTCTTTTCCTTTTGGGGTTATAGAAAAAAATCATTGCCCAGACCAATGTCATGGATACTTTATTCTGTGTTTTCTCCTAGAATTTTTTAAGTTTCTGATTTTATATTTAAAATTTCACTCTGCTTTGAACTAATTTGTGCAGTTTTTATGAGGCAAGTGTTAATTCTATTCACCTACATGTGAATATTCATCCCCCTCAACTTTTTATGGAAGAAATTGGACTTTTCTATTGTTTTTCTTATTGGCTTAGCCCAAGATCAATTGGCTGTAAAGCAAGGAGTTCCTTTCTGGGTTCTCCAATCTGTTTCACTGGCTAATGTGTCTGTTTTATGTCTGTACCATGATATTTGGCTCTAACATCTCTGTAAGCAGGAGTGTGGCACTTCAATTTTGTCCTTTTTCCCTTGTTTGCTTTGTCTTCTATGGTCAGATGCACATTTAAGTAATTTTTCTATTTTGTGGTTAAATGACATTTGGATTTTGAGAGGGACTGCACTGGATCTGTAGATTGCTTTGGGCAGTATAAGCATTTTTTATAATGTTTGCTCTTGTAGTCCATGAACATGGGCTGTCTTTCTGCTCATTTACATTTTCTCCACATTCTTTGTTGTACCACTTCCAGTCAGGAGATCTTTCATCTCCTTGATTAACTTTAAACCTACATTGTTTGTTGCTGCCATAAATGGTACCGTTTTTTAAAAATTCTAACTTGCTAATGTACTGAGTTCACTTATGAACTCTAGTAGTTATGTGTACATAATATTTAGCGGGAAAAAGATCATCATCAAATAGAGACAATGCTATTTCTTAAGCTCTTTCCTCTTCTTTCCTGTGAGAGATTTTGTCTTGATTGTTGATTGATGTGGGAGGGCCCAGCCCACTGTACCATCTTTAGGCAGTGGGCCTGGGCTAGCTGAGGTAATTGAGCATGAGTCAATGAAAAAACTGGTGAGCAGTGTTCTTCTGTTGTTTCTGCTCCCATTCTTACCATGACTTTCCTTACTGATGGATCATATGACTTGGAAGTGTAAGCTAAAATAAACCCAAGTGATTATGGTCATCGTGTTTATTGCATCACCAGAAGGCCAACCTGGCCATACCTCTTCCAGTAACTTATGGCCATGTCTGCAAAATCGCTGAGGATTTATGAGGTAGAGCAATCTATGTGAATACTATTTAGCCGTGTGTGAATCAAGCCTTTTAGACAAAATGAGTACATTGGTATTCTTTTTTTTTTTTATAAAGTACAACCATGACAAATGTTCTTATACTGAGCATATACTTTTGGCAAGATAATCCTTAACATTCCACTTAATTTCCCAAACAGACACTATTCCATGTACTCATCCATAATAATCTAATTTATTTAAAATATTCTATTATTGATATGTAAAATTCAAAAAGATCACCCCAAATACAATCATGTTTTTATATATTTTACTTAAGTTTGTTAAGCATCTTCTTTTTCATTTAAATTTTTTTTTGAGATTGAGTTTTGCTCTATAGCTAAGGCTGGTCTCAGACTTGTTAGGTAGTTCAGGGTAAACTTGCACTTATAATCCTCTGCCCTTACTGCATACCTATGTTAAGCTTGATTTTTTAAAATTAAGATACCTATAAGGATTTGAGTAGGAAATGCCCTCTCAGCTGGTGGATCTGACATTGAAAGGTGATGGGAACACAAGGGCCCTGACATTGTTAATGGACTAACTAACTGATAGTCACAGTTTAATGGCATTATTGAAAGAGGAGGAAGAGGAAGAGAAAGAAGAGAAGGAAGAGGAGGAAGAGGAGGAAGAGGAGGAAGAGGAGGAGGAGGAGGAGGAGGAGGAGGAGGAGGAGCTAGGCATGGTTGATGGAAGCAGGGCACTGGGATGTAACTTTGTACAGAGTCTTCTTTCTGTCTGTATGCTTCCTGTGTGTGCTCCCACTGTGATGTGCACTGTGTGTGCCTCCCCCTGTGATGTGCACTGTGTGTGCTCC